>NC_053026.1:589316039-589539291 GCF_003073215.2 Triticum urartu
CCCAATTTTAGTTCTTGGCAGATTTTAGCTAATTTAGGACAATTCAAGCAATCATCACATAATTCAGGCAAGCATGCAAAGAGTTTATAGGCAGCGGAAAGTAAAGCATGCAACTTGCGAGAATGTAAAGGGAAAGGTTTGGAGAATTCAAACGCTATTGGAGACACGGATGTTTTTCCTGTGGTTCGGATAGGTGGTGCTATCCTACATCCACGTTGATGGAGACTTCAACCCACGAAGGGTAACGGTTTCGCGAGTCCACACAGGGCTCCACCCAAGGGCAACGGTTGCGCGAGTCCACACAGGGCTCCACCCACGAAGGGTCCATGAAGAAGCAACCACCCACAAAGGGTCCACGAAGAAGCAACCTTGTCTATCCCACCATGGCCATCGCCCACGAAGGACTTGCCTCACTAGAGGTAGATCTTCACGAAGTAGGCGATCTCCTTGCCCTTACAAACTCCTTGGTTCAACTCCACAATCTTGTCGGAGGCTCCCAAGTGACACCTAGCCAATCTAGGAGACACCACTCTCCAAGAAGTAACAAATGGTGTGTAGGTAACGAACTCCTTGCTCTTGTGCTTCAAATGATAGTCTCCCCAACACTCAACTCTCTCTCTCATAGGATTTGGATTTGGTGGAAAGAAGATTTGAGTGGAAAGCAACTTGGGAAGGCTAGAGATCAAGATTCATATGGTAGGAATGGAATGTCTTGGTCTCAACACATAAGTAGGTAGTTCTCTCTCAGAACATATGAGTTGGAATGATGTGTGTGTTCTGATGGCTCTCTCTCTGAATGAGAAGAAGGTGGAGGGGTATATATAGCCTCCACAAAAAATCCAACCGTTACATACAATTTACCAATCTCGGTGGGACCGAATCAGAAAACTCGGTCTGACCGAAATAGTAAACCTAGTGACCGTTAGGAATTTCGGTGGGACTGACATGCAACTCGGTAGGACCGATTCGGTTAGGGTTTGGGCATAACGTAATCTCGGTGAGACCGATTACACAAACTCGGTGAGACCGAATTTGGTAATTAGCTAACCAGAGAGTTGGTCAGGCAAACTCGGTGGGACCGATTTGCTCTTTCGGTGAGACCGAGTGGAACTCGGTGAGACCGAAAAGTTACAAAGGGGAAACACTGAGTTTACATTGCAATCTCGGTGGGACCGATTCGCTCTTTCGGTGAGACCGAAAAGTTACGAAAGGGAAACAGAAAGTTTGCAACCCCATCTCGGTGAGACCAAGATCCTTATCGGTAGAACCGAATTGCTAGGGTTTGGTAGTGGCTAATGACAAGTGAAACTCGGTGGCGCCGGATAGGAAGAATCGGTAGGACCGAGTTTGGCTTAGGGTTTAGGTCATATGTGGATATGGGAAAGTAGTTGAGGGTTTTGGAGCGTATCATTAAGCACATGAAGCAAGAGGCTCATTAAGCAACACCTCATCCCTCCTTAATAGTATTGGCTTTTCCTAAAGACTCAATGTGATCTTGGATCACTAAAATATAAAATGAGGAGTCTTGAGATTTTGAGCTTGAGCCAATCCTTTGTCCTTAGCATTTTGAGGGTTCCACTTTCACATCCATGCCATGCCAATCATTGAGCTTTCCTGAAATAATTATCTTGGAATAGTATTAGCTCAATGAGCTATATGTTGTTATGAATTACCAAAACCACCTAGGGATAGTTGCACTTTCACCGGTGCTTGCTGCCCCAATCAGCAAATAGCCTTTACTGCTTTACATTGCAGCCACTCGACAAGTCATCAGTACAGTACTTACGGTCGAGCGGGAAGAAGAAGGGAAAGCTTACAAAGATCAGCACCTAGTATATTATGTCTCTGAAGTTTTGACTCCATCGAAGCAAAGATATCCACATTATCAGAAGCTTGTTTATGGGATTTATATGGCCACGAAGAAGGTTGCACACTACTTCTCTGACCACTCCATTACAGTCATCAGCGATGCTCCATTATCAGAGATTCTGAACAACAGAGATGCAACTGGTCGAGTGGCAAAATGGGCGATTGAACTCCTTCCCTTAGATATCAAGTTTGAGGCAAAGAAAGCTATGAAGTCCCAAGCAATAGCAGATTTCCTCACCGGGTGGATCGAACAGCAACTGCCGACTCAAGTTCACTCGGAGCACTGGACCATGTTCTTTGATGGTTCCAAGATGCTGAATGGTTCCGATGCTGGGGTGGTACTGGTATCCCCCCGAGGAGACAAGCTCAGATATGTCCTCCAGATTCACTTTGATTCCTCCAATAACGAAGCAAAATATGAAGCACTCTTGTATGGGTTGCGTATGGCCATATCACTCGGCGTCCATCGCCTCATGGTCTATGGTGACTCAGATTTGGTAGTCAATCAAGTGATGAAGGACTGGGATGTCAGAAGCCCATCCGGGACTGGCTATTGCAACGCGGTGAGGAAGTTGGAAAAGATGTTTGAGGGGTTAGAGCTCCATCATATACCCCGACTGAAAAATCAAGCAGCCGATGATTTAGCAAAGATAGGTTCCAAGAGAGAAGCCATTCCCAGCAATGTGTTTTTGGAGCACATTCACACACTGACAGTTCAAGAAGATCCTTTCACTGAAGAGCTCCCGCAGCCTAAGAGTGCCACAGATCTAACTGAAGTCGAAGTCCCAGCCGTGGTCGACCTGATCATGGAGGTTTTGGTCATCACTCCTGACTGGAAAGTGCCATACATTGCATATATCCTTAGGAAGGAACTCCCAGAGGATGAAGAAGAGGCTCGACAGATCGTCCGTCGATCCAAAGCCTTTACTGTGATAAGAGGACACCTGTTCAGGGAAAGCGCAACCGGAGTCAGCCAGAAATGCGTAACACCAGAAGAAGGTTGAGTGATCCTCAACGACATCCACTCAGGGACTTGTGGTCACCATGCGTCCTCTCGAACCATTGTGGCTAAAGCATACCGAGCTGGATTTTATTGGCCTCGAGCAAATGAAATGGAGAAGGATATAGTCGACAGATGTGAAGGCTGCCAGTTTTACTCCAATATGTCGCACAAGCCTGTGTCAGCCCTGAAGACCATTCCACTCGTCTGGCCCTTTGCTGTTTGGGGATTGGACATGGTTGGACCACCCAGGACTGGTAGGAGTGGCTTCACTCATGTGCTTGTAGCAGTCGACAAGTTTACCAAATGGATTGAAGCCAAGCCTATTAAGAATCTTGAAGCTAGTACTGCCGGCAGCTTCATCAGAGAGTTGACATTCAGATATGGGGTTCCGCACAGCATCGTCACTAACAATGGATTGAACTTCGATTCTGATGAGTTCAGAACCTTCTGCGCCTCCCAAGGCACACGAGTCAACTATGCTTCAGTCGCCCATCCCCAGTTGAATGGACAAGCAGAAAGAGCAAATGGCCTGATTCTCAAAGGACCGAAACCCCGACTGATGCAAGATCTCAAGCACGCAGCGGGCGCCTGGGTTGATGAACTTCCATCAGTTCTTTGAGGATTGAGGACAACTCCCAATCGGTCGACTGGCCGAACTCCATTCTTTTTGGTCTATGGAGATGAAACTGTTCTACCGAGTGACTTGCTTCGCAATGCACCACGAGTCGAGCTCTTCTCTGAAGATGAAGCAGAACAAGCTCGGCAAGACGCTGTCGACCTCCTAGAGGAATAAAGAGAGATGGCCTTGATCCGGTCGACCATTTATCAGCAAGACTTGCGTCGATTCCACGCTAGAAATGTGAGAGGTCGAGCCTTTCAAGAGGGAGACTTGGTTCTTCGAGTGGATCAGCAGAAACCACACAAGCTCGCCCCTACTTGGGAAGGTCCCTTCATCGTCACCAGAGTTCTCCACAATGGAGCATATCATCTTTACAATATCGAGCATAAGAAAGACGAGCCACGGGCTTGGAATGCGGAGCTTCTCCACCCCTTTTATACTTAAGTACTCATTCGGGTGAGATGTAATAAGAAATACCTTTGTAGTTTGTTTATCAAAGACGAGAGCTTTACAGTTTTCTTAAACGATTGTTGTCGCTTTTGTTTGCGTTTGAAATCCCCCAGTGGGTGACTTTGCTGCGAATCCGTTTCGCCTAAGTTCAAAAAATCCTACCGAGTGGTGAGCAAGCCTCCCACTCGGGGGCTTAGCTGCGAACCCGTTTTGCCTAAGTTTAAAAAATCCTACCGAGTGGTGAGCAACCCTCTCACTCGGGGGCTTAGCTGCAGTCCAGTACTCGCCTAAGTTTAAAAAATCCTACCGAGTGGCGAGCAACCCTTCCACTCAGGGGCTTAGCTGCAGTCCAGTACTCGCCTAAGTTTAAAAAATCCTACCGAGTGGTGAGCAACCCTCCCACTCGGGGGCTTAGCTGCAGTCCAGTACTCGCCTAAGTTTAAAAAATCCTACCGAGTGGTGAGCAACCCTCTCACTCGGGGGCTTAGCTGCAGTCCAGTACTCACCTAAGTTTAAAAAATCCTACCGAGTGGTGAGCAACCCTCCCACTCGGGGGCTTAGCTGCAGTCCAGTACTCGCCTAAGTTCCATCCCTGTAACGCCCCAGATATAACTTGCCCAATTTGTACTCCAACTCTTGCCGTTTCCGACGTTAAGTTATATTTATTTCTCGGTTCGGGTCTTTGTCTCCGTGTGTTGTTTCGTTGTCATGCATCTCATATCATGTCATCATGTGCATTGCATTTGCATACGTGTTCATCTCATGCATTCGAGCATTTTCCCCATTGTCCGTTTTGCATTCCGGCGCTTCGTTCTCCTCCGGTGGTCATTTCTAGCTTTCTTTCGTGTGTGGGGATTAAACATTTCCGGATTGGACCGAGACTTGCCAAGCGGCCTTGGTTTACTACCGGTAGACCGCCTGTCAAGTTTCGTATCATTTGGACTTCGTTTGATACTCCAACGGTTAACCGAGGGACCGAAAAGGCCTCGTGTGTGTTGCAGCCCAACACCCCTCCAATTTGGCCCAAAACCCACCAAACTCTGCTCCATCACCTAGAGCGTTCGATCACGATCGCGTGGCCGAAAACCGCACCTCATTTGGACTCTCCTAGCTCCACTTATGCCTATAAATAGACCCCCTCCATTTCGGATCTCTCCTCCCCCACGAAACCCTAAAATATCCGCCGCGCACGGCCGGACGTGTCCGCCGCGCCGGACTTTGTCCGCCCCGCCGCCGCAGCCAACCGCCTCCCGCCACGTGGCCCGCGCCACTCGCCTCCGCCCGCCGGCCCGCCAGGCCCATCCCTGGCCCCCGCGCCGCCTCGTCCGGGCCGCCGCCTCCTCGCCCGAGCGCCGCCGCCTCTCTCCTCCGTCCCCGCGCCCGGTGGCCGGAGCCGCCCCGCCACTCGATGCCGGCGACCGCCGCACCTCGCCGCCGCCCCGCCCGGCGCCGAGCCCGCGCCGCCGCCCGGCCGCCACCGACCTCGCCATCGCCGCCGCTACCCCGCCGCGCCTCGGATCCGGCCGGCCCCGCCGTCCGGCCTCCTCCTCTCCAAGCTCCGGCGATCCCGGACGAACTCTGGCGAAGAATCCGGCGACCTCGAAGTCCGTGCCCGTGAACAGTGATTCCAGATCTGGATCTGGAGATATTTCGGTTGACTTTTTCGTCCCTAACCCTAATTTTTATGCCTACTTTGACCGGCCGTATCTTTGCATCCGTAGCTCCGTTTTGGACATATAGTATATCAAAATGTTCGTCTCGACGAGTACATCATTTCATTCCATTGCATCATTTTCATTTGAGTTCATCTTGATGCCCAAAATGCTGTTAGAAGGAGGCTTCGTGAGTTAATTGTCAGATCTGCTAGTTCATCTTAGACTTTTGTCATTTTTGCCATGATTATTGTGTGCGTGCTATGCCTGTGAGTCCTTCATATGTTTTGTTAAGGATTTTGTCTTCTTTCCAGAGGTGCAACCCATGCATTTTTAGGATGTGTGTGGTGACTTGTGCAAGCTTGCGAAGTGAGGCACCCGGTAAATCTGTTTTCAGAGACTGTTGTTTTCACTAAGTCTGGGATTATTTAGTTCATGATGCCATATGTTCAGCTTGTTTCCTAGTGATCCGTGCCTCTTTTGAGGATGATCAGTAAAGGAGTTTTGTTAATAATGTTATGCCCTATCCACACATGTCTTTGTTTGCAATTATGGAGCAACCTAGCTTCAGTCAATAGAGCTCTACTTTTACTTCATGGTGAATCTGGGCAGATCGTCAACTCGTTTGCGATTTTGCCGATGTTATTGTAGTTGATCCGTGCATGCTATGCCATTGTTCTTGCCATGTCTAGGTAGAATTTTGTGCCTTCTTAATGTGTGTATGCTTTCCTTGCCATGACTTGCACCGTGGTGAGTGCATCGAGCTCGTTTACATGCCTTCGTGAGTTATATTTCAGCATGTCTCAGTTTTCACTAAGTCTGAAAACTGATTGTGTTTTAGCTATGTTCGTGTGCCCGTTAGTATATTTTGTGAACCCTTTTGGCCCCAGCTCACTTTGGGTATTTTGTTAAACTTGTTGAGTAGCTCCATGCCATGTTCTTACTTGTCTTATTCAGATCATGTATCATGTTGTTTTTCTGCCCCGAAGAGGGCTTCGTGATCTGAAATTTCAGACAAGTGTTAATTTCACTAAGTCTGGAATCTGTTTTGCATTTGCGTTTTTGCCATGCTTGTTTGAACCTCTTAATGGATGAATTGGCCGTAGCTCAGTGCTAGTCTTTTGTGAAACATATTGTGTGCATCCCTGCCATGTATTTTGTTGTCATTTGTGGTGGCTGTAGCATGTTCATTTCGTTGCATTTAGATGCCTACTTGCTGTAAATCGCAGACCGGTGTCATTCTTAAAACGCTTGCCATTTCCAAACCGTAACTCCGATTCCGGCGTTCTTTATATCGTTTTCAAGCGATTTCATCTCATCTTTCCAGTGGCAACCACTTGGAATTCCAAGTTGAGGCCAGGTTCATGCATTTCCTGTCGTACCTTGCATTTTGCATCCCGCATCGCATCCCGCATAGCATATCATCATTTCATCATATTGCTTGGTCTTGCACGTGGTTGATTATATCCTTGTTGCTTGTTTGTCCTTGTTTGGGTAGAGCCGGGAGACGAGTTCGCTAACGAGAGCCGTTGAGTTGCTTTCGAGGATCCAGTCAAACTCTGACAACTGTGCAGGCAAGATGATTCATACCCTCGAAATCAACTACTATCTTTGCTATGCTAGTTGCTCGCTCTTTGCTATGCCATTGCTACGATGCCTACCAACTCTTGAAAGCCTCCCAAATTTGCCATGGTCAAACCTCTAACCACCATTGTCCTAGCAACCATTGATTGGCTATGTTACCGCTTTGCTCAGCCCCTCTTATAGCGTTGCTATGTTGCAGGTGAAGATTGGAGGCCGTTCCTTGTTGGAACATCTTTATTTACTTGTTGGGATATCATTATTTATCTTGTTATCTTAATGCATCTATATACTTGGTAAAGGTGGAAGGCTCGGCCTCTCGCCTAGTGTTTTGTTCCACTCTTGCCGCCCTAGTTTCCGTCATATCGGTGTTATGTTCCCGGATTTTGCGTTCCTTACGCGGTTGGGTTATAATGGGAACCCCTTGAATTTCGCCTTGATTAAAGCTTTCCAGCAATGCCCAACCTGATTTTACCATTTGCCACCTAGCCTCTTTCCCTTGGGTTCCGGAGCCGAGGGTCATCTTATTTAAACCCCCCCCGGCCAGTGCTCCTCTGAGTGTTGGTCCAAACTAGAGTCCTGTGCAGCGCCCCCTCGGGGAAACTCGGGGTTTGGTTTTAGTTGTATGGATTGCTTATCTGAGTGTGCCCTAAGAAAGAGATATGTGCAGCTCCTATCGGGATTTGTCGGCACATTCGGGCGGTGTTGCTGGTCTTGTTTTAACCTGTCGAAGTGTCTTGAGTTACCGAGATACCGAGTCTGATCGGAACGTCTTGGGAGGAGGTCTATTCCTTCGTTGACCGTGAGAGCTTGTCATGGGCTAAGTTGGGACTCCCCTGCAGGGATTGAACTTTCGAAAGCCGTGCCCGCGGTTATGGGCAGATGGGAATTTGTTAATGTCCGGTTGTAGATAACTTAAACCTTAATTAATTAAAATGAATCAACCTGAGTGTGTTACCGTGATGGCCTCTTCTCGGCGGAGTCCGGGAAGTGGACACGGTGTTGGAGTAATGCTTGCGCAGGTTGTTCCTCTAGATTCTCGCTCGTGCTTTGCCTCCTCTTCTCGCTCTCTTTTGCGAAAGTTAGCCACCATATGCTAGTCGCTTGCTGCAGCTCCACATATATTTGCCTTACCCATTCCTATAAGCTTAAATAGTCTTGATCGCGAGGGTGCGAGATTGCTGAGTCCCTGTGGCTCACAGATTACTATAACTCCAGATGCAGGTCCAGGTGATTCCGCTCCAGGTGACGAGTACGAGCTCAAGTGGGAGTTCGACGAGGACTCTCAGCGTTACTACGTTTCCTTTCCCGATGATCAGTAGTGGTGCCCAGTTGGGGGTGATTGGGACCGTTGTCGCATGTTGGGTTTTCTTCTATTTTGGCGCCGTAGTCGGGCCATGAGTGTTTTGGATGATGTAATGTTATTTATGTACTTGATTGACGTGGCGAGTGTAAGCCAACTATGTTCTCCCCTTTTATTATTACATTACATGGGATGTTTGTGAAGATTGCCTAACTTGCGACATATGCCTTCAATGCGATTATGTCTCTAAGTCGTGCCTCGACACGTGGGAGCTATAGTTGCATCGAGGGTGTTACAATCCCTATCCACAAGGACGACGAGGTGCAGGTCGACTGCAACCTTCTCCTTCGGAGCTGCGCCACAAATACAACATGCGCTCCATCCCTATCCGCAAGGACGACGAGGTGCAGGTCGACTGCAACCTTCTCCTTCGGAGCTGCGCCACAAATACAACATGCACTCCATCCCTATCCGCAAGGACGACGAGGTGCAAGTCGACTACAACCTTCTCCTTCGGAGCTGCGCCACAAATACAGTGTGCGCTCCATCCCATCCGCAAGGACGACGAGGTGCAGGTCGACTGCAACCTTCTCCTTTGGAGCTGCGCCACAAATACAATGTACACTCCATCCCTATCCACAAGGACGACAAGGTGCACATCGACTGCAACCTTCTCCTTCGGAGCTGCGCCACAAATACAACATGCACTCCATCCCTATCCGCAAGGATGACGAGGTGCAGGTCAACTGCAACCTTCTCCTTCGGAGCTGCGCCACAAATATAGTGTGCGCTCCATCCCCATCCGCAAGGACAACGAGGTGCAGGTCAACTGCAACCTTCTCCTTCGGAGCTGTGCCACAAATACAACATGCGCACTGTCCCTATCCGCAAGGACAACGAGGTGCAGGTCGACTGCAACCTTCTCCTTCGGAGCTGCGCCACAAATACAGTGTGCGCTCCATCCCCATCCGCAAGGACGACGAGGTGCAGGTCGACTGCAACCTTCTCCTTCGGAGCTGCGCCACAAATATAATGTGCGCTCCATCCCTGTCCACAAGGACAACGAGATGCAGGTCGAAAGATTATTCAGAGTAAAGAGCAAATTCCACTCGAAGGCAAATACAAGCATATTCAGAAACAAACCAAGTTCAGATAAATCCTAAAGTTCCGGACGAAGGATCAAAAGTATTCGAGCATCAAGCCCGAAGAAGTTTAACGGTTACACAATCACTCGGAATTCCGAGGCAAATAAAGGTGGATCATAATGTTTCTTGGTCACGCATCAGGAGAAGGACTGGCTGGGTCGCAGAAACTGTCAAGGTCTATGCTTGTCTGCAATACAACTGGCGGCATCAAGGAAAGTGTCCATGAAGGACTGGAAAGTGTGTCTCTTTGTGTTAGCTACCTTGAGTTCCGCCAGCTTGTCTTCTTTGACGTCTTTGCAGTGCACTCGGACCAGGGACAACGCGCCATCAGCGCCACACCGAGCGGATGGCTTCTTCCATTCTTGCACTCAGTCAGGGATTTGATTCAGTCGAGCCATCAGGGACTCGAGATCTTGAGACAATTCCGCCTGAGGCCAGAGTTCAGCATCAACCCGAGTCATTGCCGCTTTCAGGCAGGTAAGATAAGCAACCGTGCTGTCCATACGAGATTCCAACCGCAGCACGTTCATCGCAACAACATCCTTGACTGGATAGTGTATGGGATCAAGACCCGTCTCGACCCGCCCAGTTTCCGCTTCAAAGTCTTGGCAAAACTCTGCACAGTCGATTAAACGGTTAGTCGACGAAATAATTAGACTTGATAGTCGACAGAAGTAAGTCAGTCAATCATCAGTACCTTTAAGGTTTAAGACCAGCTTTGCAGCAAGCTGGCCCAGATAAGACTCCAACTCGCCCTTCTTCACTTTGAGGCTCCCAAGCTTGTCAGCCAGTTTGCCCTTGTCCTTCTTTAGTCGCTCGACCTCCCGATTGGCATCAGAAACATCAGTCTTCAGTTTCGAATTCTCTTCTTCTAACTTGCCGACCGAAGCAAGCTTCTTGTCGGCAAGCGCAGTTTTCTCTCGCACTTCCTTATGTGCAGCAGCAAGATCCGGATCCTTCTTCTCCAAAGCCTGCTTCATTTTCTCTAAAGAAATAACATTCTTCAGACGGGCTTGGAGTTGACGGTTTTCACTACATACATATGCTCGAGTGGAGTCACTCGGTAAAAAAAAACAGAAAGGAAAAGTGCCAACAACAGTAAGATAAACAGTTGACGATTGGTTACCTCCCATGGAAGCTAGTTCATCGCGAGCAGTCTTGAGATTCTTTCTGGCCAGTTCCAGATCAAGTTTGAGGCTGATTTGTTGCTTGTTCAGTGTAGAGAGTTGAGCACCGAGATCACAAGATTTCTGCGGCCAACACATAAGACTTGTCAGTCGACTGAAATGAAGGACATCACTGCAACAGTTACTCTAAGACTACCACCGAATCAAACAATCAACGGCAGTCTCGGGGACTACACCCAGTGGGTGCACTTAGCGTGCCCCCACTAGTTCAAAAAAAAGAGGGGTTCAGATTCTGAGACCACAGTCAACTGCCAGCAGTCAATTATGGTCTTAGGGACTACACCCAGTGGGTGCACTTAGCGTGCCCCCACTGGTTTTGGTTCCACTCGGCATGGTCTGCCCAGCGCGAGTGCCCCCACTAGTTCAAAGATTCAGCTCGAATCGACCCAAAGTGACATACGATTTCAAAACAGCCACACCCCAGTGGGTGATCGGACGAGAAATATGATCAGTCGGAAATCGACTAACCCAGACATTGGTTTGCAGAGTAGCTCTCGCGTGGAAAGCCACCTGACTGGCCTCATGCACCACTTTCATTTGCCCCATCACAAGATTCAGCTGAAGAAGAGCTTCCTTGGCAGCAGTCGGTGGGTCATCCGGAGTTTGATACGCAGTGAAAAGTGAGGCTGGCAGAGCAATCGAAGCAGCTGCCAGATCTGAAGCGTGGAGTTGAATTGGTGTAGCAGAAGTCTGAGCAGCTGGTTCGGATGGGCAATCAGTCGACAGCGGGACAGCGAAGGTGATGTTGGTTCGATCCGGATCTGTCGATCGCTCGACTACCGTCCTAGGTGTCGCGGTCGACTGAGGAACCTGGGCCTCAGGCGCTTTCCCGCCCAGTTCCTCGTATTTCCTCTTCCTCCCCCTCAGCGGTACTTCTTATTCATCGTCCGGGAGCACGGCAACGTCCCGTGGAGCTGCAATAAACAGAGAAAGTCATACGGATAGCTGGCAATCAATCCAGTCGTCCAAATTAATTCGAATCGGACAGACTTACTGGCTTTTGAGGTAGCTGCGTCGCCGGTTTCCTCATCGTCCAGGTTCTTGTCAATGTCCATGTTAGTCGTAGCTGAGGCCGAGCTGTAAAAGTTCATCATCCACTCGGTCAGAACAAGAAAATTGGTCGGAACAAGAAAATACGGGAAGAACATTTACCCAGAAGCAACATGAACGTCCATCTTAATTCTAGGCAAGGTCTTCCGAGCCTTCGAAGGATTGATCTTGGGCTGCTTGGTGACCTTCTCAGCCAATTCTGGAGTTGAAGACCGAGCGCGCTTTTGAGATGGAGCACTCGACGCCACAGCTTTGCCGCCCCTGCCCGCGAGATCATGGTGCTGCTTGGATCGACGTTCAGAACGAGGCAGTGAGTCGGCTACTTCTTCATCATCCGACTCATCACTCTTGTCTTCATCATCGTCGGCTGGTGACTCCCACTCGCCGCTCTCCTCCGCACTGTCCTCGCCTTCTTGGTCTTGCTCCAGAGGTTGTTCACCATTGGGCATTGAGTACATCTCCGTGTAAATCTACAAAACAAGGAGCCGAACACGAGTCAGTCGGATCAAAAAACAGTCGGAAAACACGTCCAAAAACTCAGTCGTAATGGTCAAACCTTGTCTGGCAGATTGCTGTCGCTGAAAGGGTCAACTCTCCTGGCGCCCCTAGGGTTGTCCTTGTTCCTGTGATACCCCTCAGCCACTAGGCCACTGTTTTGGCCGCCACCTCCTTCGGATGAACCCGAGCAGTGTCACCAGCCCCGGAGTACATCCACGTGGGGTGGTCACAAGCTTGGAGTGGTTGGATGCGCCGACTGAGGAACACCTCTAGCAGATCCATGCCAGTGACACCTTGGTTGATCAACTGAACTACTCTCTCGACTAGCATGCCTGTCTCCGCCTTCTCCGCGGTAGTCACTTTCAACGAAGATGGAGTTTGAACACGATCAAAAGAGAAAGGGGGAAGTCTAGTCGACTGGCCTGGCGTCACGATATCCTTACAGTAGAACCAGGTCGACTGCCAGCCCCTGGCCGACTCCGGAAGAGTCATCGAAGGAAAAGAGCTTCTCTTCCTCTTCTGAATACCCAGACCCCCACACATCTGGATAACATGGGTTTTCTCGTCGCTCGAGTTCGCTTTATTCACTGTTTGGGAGCGGATGGTAAAGATGTGCTTGAAAATACCCCAGTGCGGTCGACACCCCAGGAAATTCTCGCACATGGATACAAATGCAGCAAGATACGTGATGGTGTTGGGAGTAAAATGTTGGAGTTGGGCCCCAAAGAAATTCAAGAAACCTCAAATGAAGGGGTGTGGAGGAAGCGAGAAGCTGCGGTCGACATGAGTGGCGAGCAGTACACACTCACCCGGTCGCGGCTGCGGCTCCATTTCCCCCTCCGGCAGCCGCGCAGACTCATGGACGATTATCCCTAACTCGGCCATATCGTCTAAGTCTTCCTGTCAAAGAGAAGACCGGATCCAATCTCCCTGGATCCAACCCGACGGCAGCCCCGAGCGCGATGAAGACCCCCGATTCGTCTTCTTGCTTTTCGCCACCCCCGTTGCCTTCTTCGCGCGTTCCAGTGCCGCCGTTTTCTCATTCCCCATGGTGGCGGAGCAGTGGTGTCAAGAGTGGAGAAGTCGGATGGGGTGATGGAGCAAGAGAAAGAAGAAGGAGAATGGGCACGCACAATGCGGACGCCTCGGCCTCGCCGCTTTTAAAGGCCCACTTCCGAGTGGCTGACGCGTGGGTCTGGGAAACCCTGTCAAATCCCTCAACAGTCACACACGGGATACATGGCGAAAAAGGTGGCGCAGAAATCGAAACGTCATATCTATCCACTCCGCTTACCACGGCGCGCTCCGTTTGGCACGCTCGTACCGAAATTTTGAATCCCGCGAAATCCGGGATCCTCTACAACTGATCACGCCAAAGATTTCGCATCAAAGATGACACTCGACAGGCGACGTTATAAAAACCAACCGGTAATTTCTGAATCGATCAATGCGACTGAAACAAAGCCAAAAGTTCCAACACTGGCCTCCATTCAAAGATGAATTCTTGAGAAAGGCAAGAGTCAAGGCAAGATCAACTTCAACCTTCTTTTCACTCGGACCTCAATAAATTCGGGGGCTAATGATGAGGACATAGACCTGGGGTAAGGTAATAGGCCTGACCTATACATCCTACCTAAGGTCCTTGTCTTAGAAGCAAAGAAGTTCAAGACTAAACAGGGAGGACCCAATAAAGGTGTCGAGTGTAATCCACTCGACCTACCATTCACTCAAAGACTCCTTCGTCTTTAAGTCACTCGACTACTCAACCACTCAACCATGTAAAAGACCACTCGACGTACAAGAAGACCTAAAGCCGCTCCGCGCAGCAACAGTCAGGCATTTACTCGTATATTTAATGATCATTTGTAGCACTTTATTACAGACGTTACCTGTAACGCTCTCTCTTGATGAATATTGAACCCTGTGTTACGGAGGGGAGTAGGGGTCCTGGCGCACTCTATATAAGCCACCCCCCTCCTCTGGGACAGGGGTTCGCACCCTCTGTAACACACACACGTATAATCCAGTCGACCGCCTCAGGGCTCCGAGACGTAGGGCTATTACTTCCTCCGAGAAGGGCCTGAACTCGTAAAACACGCGTGTACAACTTCTCCATAGCTAAGATCTTGCCTCTACATATCTACCCCCTATTCTACAGTCAGACTTAGAACCACGACAGGCCTGGGGGGGGGGGGGGGGGGGGGGCGGGGGGGGGGGGGGGGGTGAGGGGGTGGAGAGGGGGGGGTGGGGGGGGGGGGGGGGGGGGGGGTAGGCGCACCCCTACCTCGTGCCTTCCTGGTTGATTGCTTGACGTAGGGTCCAAGTCCTCTGGATCATGTTCGTTCCAAAAATCACGTTCCTGAAGGTTTCATTCCGTTTGGACTCCGTTGGATATTCTTTTTCTGCGAAACTCTGAAATAGGCAAAAAACAACAATTCTGGGCTGGGCCTCCGGTTAATAGGTTAGTCCCAAAAATAATATAAAAGTGTATAATAAAGCCCAATAATGTCCAAAACAGGATATAATATAGCATGGAACAATCAAAAATTATAGACACTTTTATATTATTTTTGGGACTAACCTATTAACCCAAGGCCAAGTGCAAATTGCTATTTTTTTTTGCCTATTTCAGTGTTTCGAAGAAAAGGAATATCAGACGGAGTCCAAACGGAATGAATCCTTCGGGAACGTGATTTTTGGAACAAACGTGATCCAGAGGACTTGGAGTGGACGTCAAGAAACAACCGAGGAGGCCACGAGGCAGGGGGTGCACCCTCCCCCCTCGTGGGTCCCTCGTGGCTCAACCGACCTACTTCCTCCTATATATACTCATATACCATGAAAACATCCAGGAGCACCACGAAGCCCTATTTCCAGCGCCGCAACCTTCTGTACCCAAGAGATCCCATCTTGGGGCCTTTTTCGGAACTCCGCCGGAGGGGGCATCGATCACGGAGGGCCTCTACATCAACTCCATGGCCTCTCCAATGATGTGTGAGTAGTTTACTTCAGACCTTCGGGTCCATAGTTATTAGCTAGATGGCTTCTTCTCTCTCTTTGGATCTCAATACAGAGTTCTCCTCGATCTTCTTGGAGATCTATTCGATGTAACTCCTTTTGCGGTGTGTTTGTCGAGATCCGATGTATTGTGGGTTTATGATCAAGTCTATCTATGAACAATATTTGATTCTTCTCTGAAATCTTTTATGTATGATTGGTTATCTTTGCAAGTCTCTTCGAATTATCAGTTTGGTTTGGCCTACTAGATTGATCTTTCTTGCAATGGGCGAAGTGCTTAGCTTTGGGTTCAATCTTGCGGTGATCGATCCCAGTGACAGAAAGGGAAACAACACGTATTGTATTGTTGCTATCGAGGATAAAAAGATGAGGTTTATATCATATTGCTTGAGTTTATCCCTCTACGTCATGTCATCTTACCTAATGCATTACTCTGTTCTTATGAACTGAATACTCTAGATGCATGTTGGATAGCGGTCGATGTGTGGAGTAATAGTATTAGATGCAGGCAGGAGTCGGTCTACTTATCACAGACGTGATGCCTATATACATGATCATGCCTAGATATTCTCATAATTATTCGCTTTTCTATCAATTGCTCGACAGTAATTTGTTCACCCACCGTAATACTTATGCTATCTTGAGAGAAGCCACTAGTGAAACCTATGCCCCCCGGGTCTATTCTCCATTATATTAATCTTCCGTCAACAAGATATTTCTATTACCTTTTATTTTCCAATCTTTACTTTTAATCTTTATCATAAAAATACCAAAAATATTATCTTATCATCTCTATTAGATCTCACTCTCGTAAGTGACCGTGAAGGGATTCACAACCCCTTTATCGCGTTGGTTGCGAGGTTCTTATTTGTTTGTGTAGGTACGAGGGACTTGCGTGTGGCCTCCTACTGGATTGATACCTTGGTGCTCAAAAAATGATGGAAATACTTACGCTACTTTGCTGCATCACCCTTTCCTCTTCAAGGGAAAACCAACGCAGTGCTCAAAAGGTAGCAGTAACCAAACATGTCATTTTGTTCCCACACGGATCTGGCTGCAATATATGCATGCTACCAAACACATCTTCGTTGACCGAATGGTCGATCGGCTTGAGTGTGGTGATGCCATCGTACATGCACAAGCACACAATTGATCGATCATGCTAACTGGTACTCTAGGAGTACAAGAAATGCAATGGAGAGCAACATGTCGCCTAATGAGAAAAGTCCACATACCCCTCTGAAGTTTCGTGAATCGACTACTTCACCCCCGGAACTTTAAAACCGGGTATGTAACCCCTAAGCTTTGCAATACCAGCGATATCACCCTTGGATATATCAACTGTGGTTTTGCTAATGTGGAGTGCCGGCCAAGTCAACAAAACATGGAGTGTTGGCTATTGGCCAAGTCAACAAAGCAGTAGTTGGAACTATGGAAGTGGGACCAGTTTGCCACCACCACAGCTTAGGAGCTGATGGAGACTAACTGCAACCATGTCAACCATGATCCAGGTTGTTTTTGTTGACCTCCATCAACATCACAGATCTCATCGTCAAATCCCCTCGAGGCATCTCTAGCGGTAGCTAACATACTCCTGGCCGGTGAGATGGCTCTGAATCCATGTTGTCACCCTTGGCATTATCATCTTCCATGGGCATGGGGCGATGGAACTAGCCTCTTTTTGAAACTTCAACACAAAATGACCCCAATCTGAAAATATTTCCTAAATTGGTACCTTTTTGCATGATGCCCAGAGTTGGGGCGCCATGCCAAATAGCATGGCGCCCTAACCCGGGGCTTCATGCAAAAGGCTAATTTTGTGAAAGATTTTTAAATTGGAGTCATTCAGTGTTGAAGTTTTAAAGAAGGGTCAGTTTCATCCATTTTCGCGGGGCGCCCTTCCTCCTGCTTGCCACCCCTTTCCTCCTCATCCCTGATTCCTCTCTCTCCTCACCGCAGCCCTCGTCCCCTTCCCCTTGTCAAAGCTCTGCCGCACCCGCTGCGCTGATCAAAGCTCGCCATCCCCGTCCCACACTCCCGAGGAAAAAGATTGTTTTCTTCGATGGGAGAGTAATTCCGGCTTAGATCCGGTTGTGGCGATGCCGGATCCTGCGACGGCGCCGACGCGAGCCACCAAGGGCAACGCATGCCGTGGACTCCCTCTCAGGCTGCGCTTCCGCGAAACCCTAGCGCCTCGGCGTCCCGGCCACCATCTGTAGCAGCCCGAGGGGAAGGCCCGGACAAATTCTCGGAGCAGTACGCCCGCCGCTCCACCACCTTTCCTCACCGCCGTCCGTTGTCATCAAGGTCACCCCCATCCTTTACTCCTTATTACTCTTTTTCCCTACACCATCATGTGTATTTGTATTTGTACTACACCATCACCATCATGCTTCCTTCTTTTTGCTACTCCATCAGATCAGAATCAGCAAGTATGGATGCATCTTTGTTGCATATATGGTGTAAATTTGTGTATTGCATAATTGTTGTCAATATTTGAAACTGTTTTAACATGTGTTCAGACTTGCTCGATATGTCGTTCAAGTCCATCACAACTGCTTGCGGAAGTGGGGAGCTAGTTCCATTTTCCTATTCTTTCTAGTACCTAAATTGGAGGAGTTCATCAAATTATGAGTTATCTCTACCCAACTAGAGAGGACTGGTTAGATTAATTAGGCCAGCATCTTGTTCATGCTTGAAACATGTCTTACTCTATTTATTGTGATTTAGTGCTTTTTCTTCAAAATCTGCATTCAAGTCTTCAGCTCTTAATAATTTTTTTCTGGTTTGTTTGTTTATATACATACTCTGAGAGAGGACTGGTTAGATTAGGCCATCTGAGTATCTGTTTGATGTGATGAATTTCAGTCCTACATCTGAGTATTTATTCATTAAGCTTTACCTGTCTTTTTCTCAGGTTCTCTCGGTGGTCGGAATTTTGCAAGATGAAGTTGATCCAATTCTTTCTACCATGAAAATTGAAATGGCACCTTTGGAGTCTTGTGCTGACATTGGTGGTTTAGATGCTCAAATTCAAGAGAGCAAACTATATGAGGACATTGGATTCAGGCTTCCCAAGGGAGTCATACTCTATGGGGAACAGGGAAAGATCTACTTGCAAAGGTTTTGTCTTTTAATCACTTCTGAGGGAGTCCTGGATTAGGGGGTGTCCGGATGGCCGGACTATACCTTCACCCGGACTCCTGGATTATGAAGATACAAGATTGAAGACTCCGTCCCACGTCCGGAAGGGACTTTCCTTGGCGTGGAAGGCAAGCTTGGCGATACGGATATGCAGATCTCCTACCATTGTAACCGACTCTATGTAACCCTAACCCTACCCGGTGTCTATATAAACCGGAGGATTTTAGTCCGTAGGACAACATACACATCAACAATCTTACCATAGGCTAGCTTCTAGGGTTTAGCCTCCTCGATCTCGTGGTAGATCTACTCTTGTACTACCCACATCATCAGTATTAATCAAGCAGGACGTAGGGTTTTAACTCCATCGAGAGGGCCCGAACCTGGGTAAAACTTCGTGTCCCTTGTCTGCTGTTACCATCCAGCCTAGATGCACAGTTCGGGACCCCCTACCCGAGATCCGCCGATTTTGACACCGACATTGGTGCTTTCATTGAGAGTTCCTCTGTGTCGTCGCCGTCAGGCTCGATGGCTCCTATGATCATCGATAGCGATGCAGTCCAAGGTGAGACCTTCCTCCCCGGACAGATCTTCGTCTTCGGCGGCTTCGCACTGCGGGCCAATTCGCTATGCCATCTGGAGCAGATCGAAAGCCGCGCCCCTGGCCGTCAGGTCAGATTTGGAAGTTTAAACTACACGGCTGACATCCGTGGGGACTTGATCTTCGACGGATTCGAGCCACTACCGAGCGCGCCGCACTGTCACGACGAGCATGATCTAGCTCTGCCACCGAACGGTGCCCTGGAGGCCGCACCCGCATCGGTTCCGACCCTTAATTCGGAGCCAACTGCGCCGATCGAGGATGGGTAGTTGGACGCCACCCCGGGGGTTGTGATCCCAACGGCGATTGAGCCGAACATCAGCCCCGTACTTAGCGAGACTCGTGACTCCAAGGAGCCGGACTCCTCTCCGGACTCCGAACCCTCCACGCCCCTGCCAATCGAATCCGATTGGGCGCCGATTATGGAGTTCACTGCCGCGGACATCTTTTAGCACTCGCCTTTGGGCGATATCCTGAAGTCATTGAAGTCTCTCTCTTTATCAGGAGAGCCCTGGCCGGACTATGGTCAGCGAGATTGGGATGCGGACGATGAAGAAATTGAAAGCCCACCCACCACCCACTTTGTAGCCACTGTCGACGATTTAACCGACATGCTCGACTTCGACTCCAGAGACATCAACGGTATGGACGCCAATGAAGGAGACGATGAAGAGCCAGTGCCTATTGGGCCCTGGAACGCCACCTCGTCATATGACGTATACATGGTGGACACACCAAAAGATGACGGCGAGGAGCGAAAGGACGCATCGAAGGCTTGTTCCCTCGAAAAGCAGTCAAAGACGCGACGCAAGCGCCGCCCCAAATCCCGCCTCGACAGAAATAGCGATCACACAGACCCAGCGCTGGAGCAGGGCGAACCGCTGCCGGACAACGGCAATCCGTATAATCAAACCGAACAAACAAATCCTATCAAGGATAATAGTCCGGACGACATAACGCCGGACAGACACTCGGAGCAAAAGACTGCCCGTAAAAGGCTTGTTGCCACCGCGAGGAGCCTGAAAAAGCAGAAGCAAAGGCTCAAGGCCGCGCAAGACACACTCCAATTCAGATGGAATAAAATACTCAGCACTGCAGCAAGGTACGGCGACAATCGCCCCTTCAAGAGCTACCCGAAGCGGAAGCTGCTACCCAAATTCGATGAGGAGGACTTAGAACCCCCACAACCAAATATCGAAGCAGCCACCTGGTCGGATAGACGACCCCACTACCAATACAGAACGGCATACAACGCCGTTCACCATACAACACGCAACCAATACGAGGGCTCGCACCCAAAGGACGGTGTAACAAGATCCATCTATGGACCACGCAAGCGCGCCCCAGCATACAATGCAATACAACAAACATCCGAACAACGTAGTACACCCAGCTATAGGGGTGCCGCACACCCCCTATGTTTCACCGATGAGGTGCTGGACCACAAATTTCCAGAAGGATTCAAGACCGTAAACATAGAGGCATATGACGGAACAACAGACCCTGGGGTCTGGATTGAGGACTACATCCTTCATATCCATATGGCTCGAGGAGATGATCTCCACGCCATCAAGTACCTACCCCACAGGCTCAAAGGGCCAGCTCATCACTGGCTCAAAGGACTCCCCGAAAGCTCCATCGGAAGTTGGGAAGAGCTCGAAGACGCCTTTCGGGCAAATTTTCAAGGGACTTATGTCCGACCTCCAGATGCGGATGATTTGAGTCATATAACTCAACAGCCCGGAGCGTCATACCGAAAGCTTTGGAACAGGTTTCTTACTAAAAAGAACCAGATTGTCGACTGTCCGGACGCCGAAGCCTTAGCAGCTTCCAAGCATAGCGTCCGTGACGAATGGCTCGCCAGACACCTCGGCCAAAATAAGCCGAGAACTATGGCCGCATTAACAAACCTCATGACCCGCTTTTGCGCTGGGGAGGACAGCTGGCTAGCCAGACGCAGCACCAACGACCCCAGTACATCTGAAGTTAGAGATGGAAACGGGAAATTATGGTGCAACAGCAATAACAAACGCCGGAATAAAGAAGACAGCACGAAGGGCACGACAGTAAATGCCGGATTCAAAAGCTCTCGGCCAGGTCAAAAGCCGCCTAAAGGCACCAGGGATGAACTGTCCAGCCTCAACAAAATTCGGGACCAAGTATGTCAGATCCATAGTACCCCTGGTAAACCTGCTAATCATACCCACAGAGAATGTTGGGTCTTCAAGCAGTCCGGCAAGCTCAACGCCGTACATAAGGGGGAGGATACACCAAGTGAAGACGAGGACGAGCCTCCTAAGCAAGACACGGAAGAACAAAAGAAATTTCCACCAGAAGTCAAAACAGTAAACGTGTTACACATAATCAAGGGAAAAAACAATACGGCACTCCCAGGAAAGTATACCCAAGTGCCTATCACTACGAAGTCCTGCCACTGGTCATCTCAACCGATCACTTTCGACCATCGCGATTACTCAGCAAGTATCCGACACGCAGGATGGGCTGCCCTGGTATTAGACCCAGTAATTGGCGGATATCACTTTACAAGGGTCTTGATGGACGGCGGCAGTAGCCTAAACCTAATATATCAGGATACAATCTGCAGGATGGGGTTAGACCCAACACAAATTCGCCATAGCAAAGGAGTAACGCCAGGCCCAGGGACTCGTTGTACGGGCTCCCTCTTACTACAAGTTATATTCGGCTCCCCCGATAACTTCCGTCGCGAGCATTTAACTTTCCACATCGCTCCATTTCAAAGTGGCTATCAAGCACTGCTCGGACGCGAAGCTTTCGCTCGCTTTAATGCAATACCGCACTATGCCTCCCTCACACTCAAGATGCCTGGTCCACGCGACATCATTACAGTGAACGGAAATATCAAGCGATCTCTGCACGCCAAAGAGAGTGAGGCTGCCTTGGTCGCCGCACACTAAAGGCGCCCGGACAAACGAAAGCATCCAATAGGTCGTCAAGACCTCAGATACAACTAATCAAGTCCGGCGCCGCTATTTATACGGAAATAAGTGGCCACACCCCTATTTGTCAATACAAGGGGCTCAACGCGCGCAGACAAGTGGCAATTTCTTATCATCTTGAATCACACATGGTTTCTTTAAAAACTATCTTTTTGCACGACAACTTTTTCACTTAACTTCCTCTCTTTTACAGACGATCATCGTGCTACACCCGTCCAGGATACGGCACAACGGAGACACAGGCGCAGACGTGCAGCAGGGACCCGCTCCAAGGATTCTTTTTAGATTAAGACCCTGCGTAAACCTTTTTTACTGTCTCTTGTTGATACATATCCACCGTTCAGAAGGATGTTGACGTCTTGGCACGTGGCCACGCCAGAACAATGCTCGTACCTGGACACAAGGGGCTTCTTACAAAGGCCATTATTTAGGCCCGGTTTATACCACAAAGACTGAATACCTTAGGGAGTGTTTGGCGTCGCAAGTTTGGCCCTATATGCATCAGCTCCGAATCATTGTCTTTGGTCAAATGTTGGGTTTTCCCGGCTCCTTTGTTTTGGTGCCTTACGTTCCGCTTTACCGGCTAAGGTAGCACCAGGAGAACTACTGCGATTGTGCCCTGGTTCATCCGGACAAGAACCTCAGTAGAGAAAGCCGAAAACTGACTGACATGATATAGCGTAAGACTGGTCAACCACTCGATGACCTGTGGGAATGTTAGAATTCCTCCGCCTTAACGAAGGGCCGTTTTCCGGCCAGGCATGTACGCACCCCGGAACCAGGAGAGTGCGGAGCCACCAGGGGCTATCTAGTAGCCCCAATGTAAAACTCCTATGGCTAAGTGAAAGTGCTAAAGCATTATAGTCGGTTGCCTCGCTCCCTCCGCTATCAGCTCCTTAATAGGACCAAGACGTTGGGTTAAGTGTGAACACGTGTTTTTGCGAGCACCTCCGCATTATATGCGTGGGGGCTGAAGCCAACGACTGCAATCTTTCAGGTTATACACATGTATACGTAAACGGCCGCCCAGGAGGCATCATATTACTTTCAGGCAAAAGTATAAAAATAGCCTTATAAAAATTTATAAAAGCATTTCGCTTACAATGAGATTACATATCACTCAAACATAATATTTTTTGAGCACCGGGTCTCTATCAAACGGGCACCCTCAAGAACTTCTTCAAAATAGTGCTCAGCAGCCTTTCGACTTATAGCTGAATCCCGCGCTGCAACATTGGTAGCATCCATCTCCGCCCAGTATGCCTTAACACGGGCAAAGCCATCCGTGCGCCCTCTATGCACGCCGACCTCTTCATCGCATTAATGCGCGACACCATGTCAAGGAACTGCTGCACCAAGCTGAAATAGCTGTTCGGTTTTGACCTTCCCGGCCACAGCTGATCCACAACAGACCTCATAGAGAGTCCGGACAACCTGTTTAGTTCGGCCCATTCGGCTAATTGGTCAGTCAATGAAAGTGGACGCTTGGGAGAATGGAATTGTGTCCAAAACAGCTGGTCTACTCCACGGTCTGTCTGACCCTGGAAGTACTTGGCCACATCGGCAGCGCTCGCCGCCAAATCAATATACACATCCTCCGAACTCCACAGCCGATCCAGAGGGGCATACCGTGGATGTCCGAATTTCCTCCGCAACATAAAGGATTTCCCAGCTACAATATCCCCGGCTTCCCGCAGCTCCTCCTTCTTTGCCCTCATAGCAGAGCGGAGATCCTTTTTCGTCGCAGAAGCCTTCTCAAGGTCCGATGCCTTCGCTTGGTTTTCCTTTTTGAGAACCCGGCAACGGTCGGCGGCGGCTTTTAATTTCACGGCCATCTTGGCCATCTTGTCTCGGGTCTCGCCATGCGCGGCCTTCTCGGCTTGCAACTCTTCGGCCGCCTTTACAGCAGCCGCATTACCTAACCTCGCTTGTTCCTTGGCTCGGGCAAGTTCTGCCCGCAAGGCTTCAACAATGGCAGCTCCATCTGCAGTCACAACATATTTAAGATACTGGCATCATGCTGCTCTTCCTATGTGGCGTTTACCAGATATTGACACTTACCCTGTGCCTCGTCAACCCTTTTGTTAACAAGCTCGATGTCGGCGTCTGCCGCATCCAACTACCGTTCTAAATGGGCAAAATTGCTAGTCCGTCTAGCCACCGGAGCTTCCATCACCTGCACATAGAGGCAGTATGGTTATTACCTGGAAATATGATCCTTTGATCGTCGCCGTTTCCGACGACAACCAGAGTCTCAGGGGCTACTATCTACACAGGGCACACCTAGCATGTGAAGGACTATCATACATTCTTTTACGTACCTCAAAGCCTGTCAGTAGACTCATAAAAGCTTCATGCAATCCGCTTTAGGCGGACGATATTCTCTCCATCACCGTATTCATCAGCACATGGTGTTCATCTGAGATGGCCGCTCGCCCCACCAACTCCCTCAGAACATCCGATCGCACACTAGACGGTGTCAGACTCTTTTGTCTGCTCTCTTTGGGAGCCAGACATTGGGAGCTTCGGGGGTCAACGGGATTATCTTTTGGCCTCACTGGACTCGGAGAGGCCCTCCGCGACGACACTTCAGGGTCGCCCGCTTCCGGAGCGGAGGAGTCCGGAGGAGGCGTTTCGCTCTCCATCATCTCTGGAAGAAGATCCCCCGAAGATGAACTCATTTGAGAGGGGCTAAGGCCCAAACTGCGAAAATATATGCGGTGGTTATCTTCTCAGAAGAAAAAGATGGCATATCTGTACTACCAAAGGTATTTCGGGTCACTTACGACTCGTGGGAGGATTGATCCCCCCGCGGACTTTGTGCGGCAACAACGCCCCCCAAGGTGGGACCCTCTGTGGGAGACTTCTTCTCCCGTTTGGAAGCTTTGGCTTCTGAATCCCCGGGCATAGTCCTTTTCCTCTTCTGCTCGCCTTCCCTCATGGAGACGCTCGCTCCCTCGGCTAGAATGGGCAGCGTTGGGGGCCAGCGTCCGCCCGCATTATCCTCCACGGTATCTTCCTTTAAGGGCTCCGGGCAAGGTGTGGTCTGGAGCATCTTCTCCAATACCGGATTTTCCAAACCCTCAGGGAGGGGGGCCGAACACCGAATCAACTTCGCCTTTGTTAGCCAGTCCTGGTCAAAAAGCGAATTCTCAGAGATAACTTCATAACAAAGTAGAGAAAGTATGTTCGACCGGAAGATGCCTTACCTGTTCGGCGGTGCGATTGCTACTCAGGCCCACGTCCTCGGTGATTTCCGGACACTCCGTCTGAGGTCCGAAGAATGATTTGTACATCTCCTCGTGCGTCAGGCCGAGAAAAATTTGAATGGCACGCGGTCCCTCGGGATTGAACTCCCACAGACGAAGAGGCCGGCGTTTGCAAGGCTGGACTTGACGCACCAGCATAACCTGTATCACCGCAACCAAACTGAAATCTCCATTGAAGAGATCTCGAATGCGGCCTTGCAATATAGGCACGTCCTTGGCTGGCCCCCAGCTCAGACCTCTGCTGATCCATGACATCAGCTGTGGTGGGGGGTCCGAGCGGAAAACAGGGGGGCTGCCCACTTGGCACTTCTAGGAGCCGTGATGTAGAACCACTCCTGTTGCCACAATTCAGACACCTCTGGGATGGAACCTTTGGGCCACGGAGCTCCCGTCATCTTGCGTATTGAGGCACCTCCACACGCTGCATGCTCCCCCTCGACCAACTTCGGCTTCACTTCAAAGGTCTTGAGCCATAGGCCAAAGTGAGGGGTAACCCGGAGGAAGGCCTCGCACACGATAATAAATGTCGTGATATGAAGAAAGGAGTTTGGAGCTAGATCATGAAAATCTAGCCCATAGTAAAACATCAAACCCCCGACGAAAGGATCCAGGGCAAGGCCTAGGCCTCGGAGGAAGTGGGAAACGAACACGACTTTTTCGTTAGATTCGGGGGTGGGGACAGCCTGCCCTCGGGGAGGCAGCCGATGCAAAATCTCGACGGTCAGATATCTGGCCTCCCTCAACTTCTTGATGTCTTCTTCCGTGACGGTGGAAGGCATCCATCGGCCTTGAAGGCTAGATCCGGACATGACTGAAGGTTAGGGTGCCTTACCTGAGCTTCGGGCGTTTGAGCTTGAGGTGGGGGAAGGACTCGATTGAGCACGGGAGGGAAAAATAAAAGCCTTGTCCCCTTTATAAAGAGGGTGAATGTCAAGCGTCCTCTCCGTGTATGTTTGGACTTGCCTACAATCTAGGAGTCCTAGAAGCGGTTGGGTTACCCACGCCCGTATTGATGAGAATCCCGGAATAAGGGGGACACGATCTCTAGTTTAACAAGACGTGCCAGGGAAACCGCCTCGCATAATGCGCTGAGATGGGACAGTAAAACGGTTCGAATAAAAGCTTGGTCGTGGTGTGATGTCACACTACGGAATACGTCAGCAGATTAGATTTGTGTAAATATTATTCTCTCTATGGCAATATGTGGAAACTTATTTTTCAGAGCCGGACACTATCTTAGTGTTCAAAATCTTCTATGAAGTACTTGGAGGAGGAACCCACCTTGCAATACCGAAGACAATATGCGCGCCAGACTCGTCGTCATTGAAGCCTGGTTCAGGGGCTACTAAGGGAGTCCTGGATTAGGGGGTGTCCGGATGACCGGACTATACCTTCAGCCGGACTCCTGGATTATGAAGATACAAGATTGAAGACTCCGTCCCGCGTCCGGAAGGGACTTTCCTTGGCGTGGAAGGCAAGCTTGGCGATACGGATATGCAGATCTCCTACCATTGTAACCGACTCTATGTAACCCTAACCCTACCCGGTGTCTATATAAACCGGAGGGTTTTAGTCCGTAGGACAACATACACATCAACAATCATACCATAGGCTAGCTTCTAGGGTTTAGCCTCCTCGATCTCGTGGTAGATCTACTCTTGTACTACCCATATCATCAATATTAATCAAGCAGGACGTAGGGTTTTACCTCCATCGAGAGGGCCCGAACCTGGGTAAAACTTCGTGTCCCTTGTCTCCTGTTACCATCCGGCCTAGACGCACAGTTCGGGACCCCCTACCTGAGATCCGCCGGTTTTGACACCGACAACTTCCATTTGGCTGCAAAGGCTTGAAAATCCATGTTTTGCTATATTCAAACATCTCCATCACTAATAAGTTTGTGTGTTAATATACATCTTTTCCTAGAAAAAGTGTAACATCTTCTTTATCGTTTCAAATATGATGTTATTTCATTTGATTCAAGACTGAATGTGAAGTACTTGTGCCGCTGCCCTACCCTAGGGGTCGTTCTTAGACCCAGAGCGGATGAGGTCGAAGATCGTCGGCAGCGCAGCCCAAGGGAAGGCGACCTTACCAGCAGGGCCTCCTCCAGCATCTGTGGCGGCAGCGCTGTTTGACGCTGTGCGCGCCTCCTCCTACTGCTCGCTCCCCTCCTCCTCGTGCGCCCAACATTGTTGGCGCTCCTCCTCCTCGCGCTCCCGCCGCATCTGTCGCTCGCTATCGGCCTGTTCCTCCGCCAACCAGTGGGCCTTCCAGACGTCGAGGTGTTGGGCCTCCTCCTCCGAGTCTTCGATGTCGTGTGCATCCACACGGCCGGCGTGTTGAGCCACTCCACATGACGCCGGTCCACTGATACGTCTCAAGGGCGCCATCGGGTGCCGGCACGGGTGATGGTGGTGACGGCGGATAGATTCTGTCGAGATCGTCGACAACTAGATCGAGCACCTCCTTGAGGCCAGGCCAAGCGGGCGTCCTCGCGATGTGACTCCTTGATGGCGCGCTAGAACGGTGCCTCCAGCGCGGTCTGGTACTCCGCCTCCGGTTCCAAGTCCTCCTCCTTCACCACCGGCGGCGGTAGTGGAGGACGGGCCTCAACCTGGACGGCACCGTGGCGGCGCATGACATGCTTCGTCATGAACCAGACATCCCAGTTGGGACTGTCTATGTGGCGGCACTGCTCCGGCGTGAGGAGAGCATGCCGCCTGCGGATCTCCTCCGCCCGCGCCTGCTCGGACTGTGGCGCTGCTGGCATCAGAATGCGATGGGGGTCGAGATGCCAGCTGGAGGGGAGGTTGACGTCTGACCAGGACAGTGGGATGTTGTACTCCTATTGGTATTGTGCCCGGTCACCGTGATGTACAGTCGGTCTCGTCACCGGCGAGCCCCCCCCCCCCAACCCGGCACCAGCGGCCACCTCATCGGACCACAATCACCCACAAGTATAGGGGATCAACCATTGTCCTTTCGATAAGTAAGAGTGTCGACCCCAACGAGGTGCAGAATGAATTGATATGCGGTTTTCAGTAAAGTATTCTCTGCAGGTGTTGTAAGAAAGTTTCGGTAGCAATATAATTGGTAACAAGTAACAAAAGAAGCAAGGTGCATCTAGTGGTCCAATCCTTAATTATTCTAAAGACAAGTTGATGATACTTCTTATAGTGATTAAAACGCTCTTGAGACATAGGAATATCGCCTAAGTTATTTTCACCACGATACATTGACTTCGTGTTCATTGCGTCGATACGTGTCATGTGGGTGGATCGGAGCTAAGGTACTATTCTTACTTTAACAAACACCTACTTATGATTATACCCTCCATGCAAGCACCCAGAAATACAAGAGCAGTAATGAAGATAAATATAATAATAGCATTAAACACGTGGATCCAAAATAGCCTCTCAGGAAACAATTCATAAATCGAGGTTTAGGTTTTTATTACTCCCGCAACCCATCACGTAGAAACTAATTTCACGATGCCTTCTAATAGGCCTAAAGATGGTGAAGTTTTATGGAGTCGACGTTCATATAACAACATTAGAGAAAGAACAACACAATATAATATTGAAACATTGAATGGTGATCAACTTCACATGATTAATAACAAGACTTCTCTCATGTCCTAAAGAACAAATGGAACTACTGACAACTCATCTTATAACCAGCATTTCGAACCCACATGCGTCAACCAGGCCTAACCGGAGAGCAACCCCGACTTATGAGAGGCCTTGGACCCCCCCCCTCCCCCCCCCCCCCCCCCCCGCACACACACAACCGATGTGTGACTAAAACCAACACACAATACATTTCTTTTTTATTTTGCTCTTCCTAAGTCGGTACTTAGTTGCTATTTGTTATTTTGTAAATAAGTAATACTATGATGTTTGTTCAAAGCCAAGATTACTGCCCAGTGACCAAGATGTTAAATAGATTGCAAGATTGATACATGCAAGATGACTTAGACCCTATTTTCCTTGCTTATGGCTTCAGCCAAAAGTGGGTGAGCAATCTATTTGAAAGCTTATATCCTCCAAATTAAAACAATGAAATGTTTCCTCACTGCCATCCGTCTCACCGTCTGTGGTAATCATGCACCTCATCTTCTGCTCGTTACAATATTGTCCTATAGCTCGACCTCAGGTTCACATATAACTGAATTTGGTTCCTATTCCATCTCTGTTAACTCACATGTAGTTTATGGGACATACTTTCTTCAAAAGAATATTTCATCTTCCATCACTATAATGGTCTATTTTCATAAGATGGCAGATAATTATCTGGTTGAAACGTTCACAATAACCATGACACTTTCATTGTTTATGTGTTGTTTTTTAGCCACTAGCCCATGCAACCTCACGGGTTTATGACTAATTAATACTAATAACATACCCTCCAGAATCTACATGATTTGAAGTTGTGTTCAAGTGTGACACATAGCCGTGCAGATGATTGACTATCTTGTCTTTGCACTGCAAATGGTGAACAGATGAT
Organism: Triticum urartu; assembly: GCF_003073215.2. Taxonomy (NCBI): domain Eukaryota; kingdom Viridiplantae; phylum Streptophyta; class Magnoliopsida; order Poales; family Poaceae; genus Triticum; species Triticum urartu. The sequence continues at coordinate 589,345,916 of NC_053026.1, forward strand.
TAGCAATTTGCTGCGAACTGAAGTGACATGCTAGCCGTGGTAGACAACTCTTTGTTTCCACATTATTTTTGTTGTCGTTGTCTTGCTTGATAGTGGATTTTAGGTTGTTTGCACTCAGTAGGTCAGTACCAGACTTGATCAAGCTTGCTCTCTCTCTCTCTCTCTATCTCCACATAATATTCTGAAATACTGAATTGATTTTGCATGTAAGGAAATCAGCATGGAACAATCCAATGAATCTTCTATATAGGCGTCAGTAATAGAAGACACATGGAATCTTATGAAAGGCATGTGAGTCAATGACTCATGACATATTATGTTACTACTTCTCATTAACTACTCGATACGTAAGCAAAATTTTCTTGGAGTACGCTATGTTACTAGCTAAGTTACTCCCACTATGACTAGCCTTACTGTATATTCAGGAACACTAGGTCCACATATGCTCAACTCGTTGTGTGACTTTAATTATATGAGATCCGCATCTAATGGTTATCAAGAAAATTGTGAAAACTAAATAACCGATAAAGTAAATAAAGATCAATCCGACCCGCATTTAAACCGTTATTTATTCTACACCTGTAACATAATATGTCACTGTAACATAATATGTTACTGTAACATAGCGGTTCCCAACACAAGATGAGTCTATAAGATAATAAATGAAATCATCTATAACAATACTAGTATGTTACTTTGCATTATGAAGGTAGTAACTTAGACTAGTGTCATATACATGACACTAGTATAAATTACTCCTCACTATGACCAGCCTAAAAGCTAACAAAAACAAAGCGACATATTCGAGAATCGCATAGCCTCGAGACCATGTATAATATGATAAATACAGTGAATCGGGCAAAACGTCTTCACATCAACGTGCTAACATGCCCGCGTCCTAGCTTCCCAAGGCTTCTTTTTCATCCCACTCTCTATTGACAACCACCATGCATATAACACGGATGCAGACGGGTTGCATGGGACTGGAAGGCACCGGGAATTATTTTGGGGCCTTGTCATGTTGTTCACCAGCAAAAGGAGGTGGACCTAGTCGCACCACTGGAAACACTCGTGCCGAAGGGTGTTCGTCAAGAGGTGACCGGCTTGAGAAGCCAAACGGCCATATCGCACACCCCGCCTCCAATGTCATACCTGTAGGAGTCTAAGGGCATCTCCAGCCGCGCCCTCAAGAAGGCCCCTCAGGCGTCTTTTCGTCCGCCGACGCTAAAAAATCGGCCCAGTCGCGTCTCCCAAGAGTCCAGTTTTCGCCGGCTCGGGCCGAAATTGACGCCAGTGGACCCAACCCGAACCCGGCGCGCTGGGGTCGCTCGGGGGCGCCGGGCGAATCGTTTTTGGCGCGAAGAGCCACGGGCCCGCCGCGTCAGCGACTCTACCCTCTTCTCACCCCTTCGTCGTCCTCGTCGCCTCGTTTCCCGCGGCGAATCAATGCAAAAGCTGCGACGCGCTGCCACGCCGATCAGCCTCCTATTGATGCCTCACGGGCGGCGCAGTGAAGGCTAGGCGGCACGTCCCTCGGCCGCCACGCAATGACGCCATGCGTAACGCGCCGGCCAAGCCTACCACGCGGCGTCTCCGCCTATAAAAGCCGACTGCAAGCGCGCCGGAGAGGCTCACCCCGATCATCCATTGACGACGCGCTCATTTCTCCCCCTTTCCTCCTCTCGCCGTCATCAGTTGAGAAAGCATGGCCGAGCGTTTCCCAGGCGACGGCGCGGCGGCGAACGGATTCGGGCGCCGTCATCTGCACGAGGACGAAACTCGCCTCCTTTTCGAGGCCGAGTACTCGGTCTCGCCGGACATGCGGGTGCCCGGGGCTTGGAGGATCAGCGCCGGCGGCGTGCCGGTGCCACCACCACCCACCGGGGCGACGCGGCGTGCGGAGATCGCACGCATCCACGCGTCCCTACCGCGGGCGGCGAGGGAGGGGCCACGGTACGTCCCCGACAGCCCGCTCTGGGAGCCCTACTTCCGCCGCTGTCACGCCGAGCAACTCGAGGCCACCAACGGCGTCGTGCCCTCCGGCAGGCTCAACTCCGATGGCCAGCGCCGGTGGTGGGGCGTGCCCGGCCGCACGTTGGAGGCCGTCCTCGAGTACATCGAGGGCGGCAACACACCGTGCCTCGAGTACCCCGCTCCCCCGTCCTTCTCACGCCGTCGGGGAAGCTCCTGGACGCCGAGGCGCATGGAGACCGGGGCGTCCTCCTCCTCGTCCTGCGGCTCTCCCTGCCTCCACCTCCGCCCCGTCAAGCCGGAGCCCCAGGACACGCCTGTCAGCGCGCGTACCCGCCGCTCCGGCGGCTCTCCCTGCCTCCACCTCCGCCCCGTCAAGCCGGAGCCCTAGGACACGCCTGTCCGCACGCGTACCCGCAGCTCCGACGCCCTCGTCGAGCCCAAGGTGGAGTCCAGCCTCCCCCCGGAGTACGAGGAGATAGCCTGACGCGGCTTCTCCGACGAGGACGCCATGCGGTGGTCGCGCGATGACTATGTGCGCGAGGAGATGGTCCGGTAGTGCCGGGCCCTGGAGGAGATCGCCACCCGCAAACGTGGGCGCGAGGACGAGGACGGTGTCATCGTCCTCGATAGCTCCGACGACGACGCCCCCGGACCGTCCATCCCTCCGCGCCAACCGGGGGAGGGATGCAGCAGGGACGGTGGAGGCGTAGGCGGGGGCGACGACGACGACGACAGCGGTGACTACACGCGGTTCTACAGTCTCCTCGGCATATAGAACCATGTGGGCGGGCGGCGAGGGAGACGGCGGGGGTAGCCCGCGGTAGTTTTTTCTTTTCTTTTTTTGTAAAATATGTTTAAATTTGAACGAACTCGCCCGTGTTTGCGTTGTGTTTGCGCCGAATTTGAACATTTTAAAAATCCGTGGGGGCCGCGACTGAGGGGCATCACGCCCCCAGTGCATGGTTTAGCGCCGGTGCGCCCCCAGGGGGCGATTTTTTGCCCCTCCTGGGGGGCCAACGGCTGCAGATGCCCTAATACAAGGAGGCCGTCTCTCATCAAAGCAGTTGGCACCAGATTCACCTCAGCACTGCCAAACACGAGACACGATGTGAGCCATACGCTCCTGACGAGCAAGACGCAAGAAACATCATGCCATCGGCCGACTAGATCCCCGCCGCCTGCTGCTGACAGCCAGTGCAGGGCCAGATATGTCGCCAGCGCCACATTACCCCTGCAGCCATAGCCCATAGTAGCACGGCCGCCGCCCTGGTGTTCGGATTGCTGAAGCGCGCACCATTTAAAAGTCACCACTGCGCTCGAGCCGAAGGGCTCATAAGGGCATATCCAGCCGTTGGCCGCCCAGGAGGGGCAAAAAATCGCCCCCTGGGGGCGCACCGGCGCTAAACCGCGCACTGGGGGCGTGATGCCCCCTAGTCGCGGCCCCACGGGTTTTTAAAATGTTCAAGATTGGCGCAAACACAACGCAAACACGGGCGAGTTTATTCAAATTTAAACATATTGTACAAAAAAAGAAAAAAACTACCGCGGGCTACCCCCGCCGTCTCCCTCGCCGCCCGCCTCGCCGCCCGCCCACACGGTTCTACATGTCGAGGAGGCTGTAGAACCGCGTGTAGTCACCGCCGTCGTCGTCGTCGTCGCCCCCGCCTACGCCTCCGCCGTCCCTGCTGCATCCCTCCCCCGGTTGGCGCGGCGGGTTGGACGGTCCGGGGCATCGTCGTCGTCGCTATCAAGGACGACGACACCGTCCTCGTCCTCGCGCCCATGTTTGCGGGCGGCGATCTCCTCCAGGGCCCGGTGCTGCCGGATCATCTCCTCGCGCAGGTAGTCGTCGCGCGACCACCGCATGGCGTCCTCGTCGGAGAAGCCGTGCCGGGATATCTCCTCGTACTCCGGGGGGAGGCTGGGCTCCACCTTGGGCTCGACGAGGGCGCCGGAGCTGCGGGTACGCGCGCTGACAGGCGTGTCCTGGGGCTCCGGCTTGACGGGGCGGAGGTGGAGGTAGGGAGAGCCGCCGGACGAGGAGGAGGACACCCCGGTCTCCATGCGCCTCGGTGTCCAGGAGCTTCCCCAACGGCCCCGGCGGCGTGAGAAGGACGGGGGAGCGGGGTACTCAAGGCGCGGCGTGTTGCCGCCCTCGATGTACTCGAGGACGGACTCCAACGTGCGCCCGAGCACGCCCCACCACCGACGCCGGCCGGCGGCGTTGAACCTGCCGGAGGGCACGACGCCGTTGGTGGCCTCGAGCTGCTCGTCGTGCCGGTGGCGGAAGTACGGCTCCCAGATTGGGCTGTCGGGGACGTACCGGGGCCCCTGCCTCGCCGCACGCGGCAGGGACGAGAGGATGCGTGCGATCTCCGCACGACGCGCCGCGCCGGTGGGTACCGGGGGCACCGGCACGCCGCCGGCGCTGATCCTCCACGCCCCGGGCACCCGCATGTCCGGCGGGACCGGGTACTCAGCCTCAAAAAGGAGGCGAGCCTCGTCCTCGTGCAAATGACGGCGCCCGAATCCGTTCGCCACCGCGCCGTCTCCTGGGAAACGCTCGGCCATGCTTTCTCAACTAGTGACGGCGAGAGGAGGAAAGGGGGGGAAATGAGCGCGTCGTCGGTGGATGATCGGGGTGAGTCTCTCCGGCGCGCTTGCAGTCGGCTTTTATAGGCGGAGACGCCGCGTGGTATGCTTGGCCGGCGCACTACGCATGGCGTGATTGCGTGGCGGCCGAGGGACGCGTCGCCCAGCCTTCACTGCGCCGCCCGTGAGGCATCAATGGAGGCTGACCGACGCGGCAACGCGCTAGCTTTGGCATTGATTCGCCGCGGGAAACGAGGCGATGAGGACGACGAAGGGGCGAGAAGAGAGTAGAGTCGCTGACGCGGCGGGCCCGCGGCTCTTCGTGCCAAAAACGATTCGCCCGGCGCCCCCGAGCGACCCCCAGCGTGCCGGGTTCGGGTTGGGTCCGCCGGCGCCAATTTCGGCCGGAGCCGGCAAAAACTGGGCTCTTGAGGGCGCGACTGGGCCGATTTTTTGGCGCTGGCGGACGAAAAAACGCCTGGGGGGCCTTCTTGGGGGCGCGGCTGGAGATGCCCTAACCATGCGAGGAGATGAGGCCGCCGCAGCCGTCAGGTCGAGAGACTTCTCTTGTAAGCTTCCTGCTGCCATAATACTTTTTCTAAAATTTAGACGTCTCTTTTTAATTTGGCCTTCGGTCGTTTTTTTGGCCGTCCGATGTGCACGGATCTTAGCATTGCTGACTATAATAAATTTCTCACTAGCCACGTATACATTGTCATGACAAAACTGAAATGACAATTTTAATCTTTACAGACCACCAGCCAAGAAGTAAAAATACATTCGAGACCGAAGAATCTCCTAAGCTTGGCGGTAACGCCCGTCACCTGTAAAGTATTATGCGACCTAGAGGCTGAGAGAGCCTCTGAGTTGATACGCCAATTAGCGGTGGTTAAACCTATGTCTGATGCCGACATTCATAATTTGAGTGTCCCCACACTTGTGAATTTTTGTGATGGGATGATGCCTGCATCGGAGGTCGATGAGGAGGCAGGAGGGGTAGAGAATACGCTATCAAGTGGGGCGTTAGCTAGTTTGGAGGGGTCAGCGGAAGTACTGGCTCCTGATGCGGACATGCCGGTATTGAACAAACCTAAACGACCCTGGAAGAGGAAGATCTATCCAGCGTCGGCGGTTCGTAGAAGTGCGAGAGTGAAACTCAAGAAAAAATTCCATGATGAAATATGAAAGGGATCTTTTGGAATAGCAGAGGTCTGGCAGACTTGGCTAAACAACGGTTCCTTGCAGAAACAACAATACAGGATAAGTTAGAGTTTATCGCTCTTCTGGAGACGGGTAGAGATAACTTCACGTCACAATTCTTAGGCTCACTTACAGCAGGAGTTGCCTTTGACTGGCACTATCTTTCCCCAAGAGGGTGGTCCGGTGGGATTCTCTTGGGAGTGAAGTTTGAGACTCTTGAGGTTATAAACGTAGTAAGAGGAGAATATGCGGTGAAGTTCAGGGTTAGGTCCAAATTAGATGGGTTCCGTTGGGCCTTAGTGGCAGTTTATGGGGCTGCTCAACCTGAGTTTAAGCCAGAGTTCTTAGCAGGTCTGGTACGGATTTGCGCAGATGAAAGATTGCCAATTTTGGTAGGAGGCGATTTTAATATCATTAGGAGGAAGGAAGAAAAGAACAATGATCATTTTGATGGACGGTGGTCTTTTATGTTCAATATGATCATTGAGAGTCTTAATCAGGGAGATTGTACTCTCAGGAAGACAATTTACCTGGGCAAATTCTCTTCCTACTCCTACGTACGAGAAGCTCGATAGGGTTCTGGCGAGTGTGCAATGAGAACAGAAGTGCCCCTTAGTATCGGTGCACGCGATGCAACGGGCGATCTTGGACCACACACCCCTGTTAGTTGATTCAGGGAACGCCAGGCACATTGGTAATACAAATATTTTCTCGTTCGAATTAAGCTGGTTCGAAAAAGAGAATTTCATTGAGATGGTGGCAAGAGAGTGGGCTAAACCAATGCATGGCACATCTAGCGTGGAACGCTGGAAGAACAAAATCAGACACCTGAGACAACTCTTGAGGGGTTGGGCTAAAACTGAGAGTGGCATCTATAAAAAAGAGAAGGAGAGGCTTCTCCAGTTAATTCAGACACTAGATATACAGGCGAAAACGAATTTGCTGGACCCGATTGAGCAAGCTTGCAAGTCGGACGCCGAGGCCAAATACGTTGTTACTTAGAGAAGAAGAAATGAAGTGGGCATTGCGGGCCAAAGTTCTTAAGGTGGTAAAAGGAGATGACAATACACAATTTTTTCATATGATTGCGAATGACAAGCATAGGAGGAAAAAAATCATTCAGCTAGAACAGGATGAGGAAACAGTTGTTGGACACGAGAATTTGAAGCTGTATATATCCAACTATTACAAGCAGTTGTTTGGTCCTCCGAAGGATAACACCGTGACTCTAGATGAGAGTGTACGGGCAGATATCCATCAGTTGCAGTTAGAGGAGAATGAGATCCTTTCTGCTCCTTTTACTGAGAAGGAGCTGTTTGAGGCGATAGATCAAATGAAACCAAACAAGGCACCGGGACCGGATGGGTTCCCGGCAGAATTTTATAAGAAATGTTGGCATATTGTGTAAGATGATCTTATGCCTATGTTTCATGATCTTTTTAATGGGCACCTTCAACAGTTCCATCTGAATTTTGGCACGATGACTCTTCTACCTAAAAGGAGGAGGCTATCCGCATCGAACAATTCAGGCCCATATGCTTATTGAATGTCAGTTTCAAAATCTTTACGAAAGTGGCCACCAACAGGCTGACTAAGGTGGCACACTCGGTGGTGCAAGCAAGTCAAACTGCCTTTATGCCTGGAAGACACATACTAGAAGGGGTAGTTGTCTTACATGAAACCTTACATGAAATCCACTCGAAGAAACTCGATGGAGTGATATTTAAAGTGGATTTTGAGAAGGCTTATGATAAAGTCAAGTGGCCTTTTTTACAACAAGCTATGCGCATGAAAGGTTTCAATGAGTCCTGGACGAATCAGGTGGATTCTTTTGTCCAAAAAGGCAGTGTTGAAATAAAGGTTAATGATGACATTGGCCATTATTTTCAAATGCATAAAGGGATGAGGCAGGGTGACCCAATGTCCCCAATACTGTTTAATATTGTGGCGGACATGTTGACAGTACTCATAGGCTGGGCCAAGGAAAAGGGGCTGATTGGTGGACTAGTCCCCCATCTGGTGGATGGGGGGGTATCCATCTTACAATATGCGGATGACACAATATTGTTTATGGAACATGACATTGCTCAAGCTCGAAATATGAAACTCATCCTATGTCTATTTGAGCAATTATCGGGGCTAAAGATCAATTTCCACAAAAGTGAACTTTTCTGCTTTGGAAGGGCCAAAGATGACCAAGAAGAATACAAGCACATGTTCGGTTGTGAATTGGGATCGCTGCCCTTTAGTTATCTTGGCCTTCCAATACATCATAGGAAATTGACTAATAAAGAATGGAAATGTATCGAGGATCGATTCGACAAGAAACTTAGCTGCTGGAAGGGCAAGCTTATGTCATATGAAGGACGGCTCATATTAATTAATTCGGTACTAACGAGCATGCCGATGTTCCTCCTGTCTTTTTTCGAAGTACCCAAAGGGGTATGCAAGAGATTAGACTTCTATCGATCTCGATTCTTTTGGCAATCGGACGAGATTAAGACAAAATATCGTCTGGCAAGATGGGATATTATTTGTCGACCAAAGGACCAGGGGGGGGGGGGTCTTGGGATTGAAAACCTCGAGGTGAAAAATAAATGCTTGTTGAGTAAGTGGTTATATCGATTATCGCTGCATTCTGAGGGAATGTGGGCCCAGATTCTACGCAACAAGTATTTACACTCCAAAACTCTAGCCCAGGTTACCGTAAGACCTAATGATTCACCCTTTTGGAAGGGACTCATGCGAGTGAAGGATACTTTCTTTCATAGGGTGAAGTTTAGTGTTGGGGGCGGCTCAACGATAAGGTTTTGGGAGGATACGTGGTTAGGTGATATGCCGCTAGCTCTCCAGTATCCTTCTCTGTATCATATTGCTCAACGTAAGGAAGAGTACGTGGCAACAGTGATGCAGACGGTACCCTTGAATATTCAGTTCAGGAGATCTTTAGTTGGGGAATGTTGGACTTCTTGGCTGCACTTAATGAGGAGGCTAATGGAGGTGCACCTTTCCGATGAGGTGGATTCTTTTAGATGGAAGCTCATGAATAATGGCTTGTTCACTGTCAAGTCTATGTACTTAGATCTCATCAACTCTGGCCCAATCCCGCGATCGCTTCATATTTGACGAGTTAAAGTGCCCCTACGAATTAAGATATTTATGTGGTTTGTCCACAAACAAGTGATCCTAACCAAAGATAACTTACTTAGGCAGAGATGGATAGGTAGCTCGAGGTGTTGCTATTGTGATTAGGATAAAACAATACAACACCTATTTCTTAAATTTTTGTCCAAAAGGACCACCCGCCGAGTGAAATTGAGAAAAAAACTATCTCTAGATCAAATTATCAAAAAAGACCAGCTGAGTCGTGGTGGCAGGTGCGGCAGTAGACACATGGCACCTGCCGCCACGGACGCCATCGGCAGGACCTGCCGCCACGGGTGCAGGCGGCAGCCGAGGCTTAACAGGTTTTTTTTCGTCCGGCGCACCAGCTGCAACGGAACGCCGGAGTGGTACGTCTGCTGCGCGTAGCGCGATAGGCCAGGTGGGCCCTGCCGCCACAGCCCGAGGCGGCAGCCGCTGTTGCTGCTGCGCACCGTTTCCTTGCTTCAACAACTCGGGTTTCGTCAGAGATGTAATAGTAGTAGAAAGCAAGATTGATCTCTAATCACACGGGCAGGCAGGTCAATGCCTGAACACACAAAAGCTTCGTATTGATGCGCTGTTCAGGATTACTACAGTAGATAGATTACTGGAAAGCGTGAGATGATCTGTTCAGCTGTTCTCGATATGTCAATCACATGAACTCCACCCACTCGTTAGGTATTACTACCGGATAAATACATCACCACCTGACTGGCCGACACAAATAGTCATATATAATATTGTGCATTTGTTCTTCGCTTGCAGATCAACAGCAGCGGCTGCCGCCTCTGGCCGTGGCGGCAGGGCCCATCTGGCGCACACTCGCAGCAGTAGCGGCCGCCTGCCCGTTCCGTTGCAGCTGGCGCGGACGAAAAACCTGTTATGCCCGAGCTGCCGCCTGCGCTCGTGGCGCCAGGGGCTGTCGCCGGCGACTGTGGCGGCAGGTGCCACGTGTCGTCTGCTGCGCCTGCCGCCACGGTGTAGCTGGTCCTTTTTGTCAATTCATTTTGGAGATGGTCTTTTCTGGCAATTTGACTCGGCAGATGGTCTTTTTAGACAAAAAACCTCTATTTCTTAAGTGTCCGCTAGCGAAGTTACTTTGGAAATTGGTACTTGTAGCCTTTAATATTTCACCTCCTAATAGCATAGAGACGTTGTTTGGGACGTGGAACTGTAGAAATGACATAATTTTTAACAGAAAACCTATGACTAATTTCTTGCGGGTCATATTCCAGGCTACGGCATGGATCCGCACTTGGTCATTGCTCACTCCTACGACCTCCAGGGAGCAGCTGGCTACTGGGTGCAACCGATGGAAGATGGCAGCTCGGGTTTTCTTCAACCGGTTTGGATGGCGATCACTGCATAGGATTGGTCCTTAGTGGATCTTCGTTAAGCCAGATGCGGTTTTGAGACTTGTTCTTTTTATTTTTACTTGGCTCCTTTTGTGAGCAGTACTTTGCACTCCAGACTTTGTTTATTTCGAATTTTTAATAAAGTGGCTGCATGCATCTGTCCGATGCAGAGGCTGGGGATGACCTTCTTTTCCACAAAAAAAAAAATAGCCGTGGCAGGCAACTACCTGTTTCCACTTTATTTTTGTTGTTGTCCTGCTTCACAGTGGATCTCAGGACAGCAAATGTGTCGGTCTGTTTCAGAAATAACCAACTAGTTTGGCCCTTTGCTTCACTCAGGCTCTTTGAAGTTTATAAAATCAGTAGGCCAGTACCCTGACTTTCTCAATCTTGCACTGTCAAAGAATTTTGTTACAACCCAGAGGCCAGTTGAGAAAGAAACAAATCTAAAAGAAGAGTTTATCTTTGGTCCTGAATAACAAAACAAATATGATCAGCCACAGTAATGAGCGCCTAAATTCTCTCTCTCTCTCTCTCTCTCTCTCTCTCTCAAAACAAAAAAGATGATGACACAATGCCTGAAAGTGGTGCTTATTTCTTCAGGGTGATGTTCAATTTGGAACTACTTTCAGACCTCACCTCACTTTTACCATGCCCCCTCTCTCCTAGAGTTACTCCAAAGATGAAATTCTTTCCTGTTTCTTTTGCCACACAACATTGTGCCCAAAAAAATTTACCCCCTGAGAGGGAATCTACGAAGTACTTGATGGAGAGAAGCAGCCCAAGTTCAAAACGAGAACAAGAGAAAACATAAAGATAGGGAGCAAGTACAGCCTTACAGAAAATACTTTTTATTGAGTTCTCAATTTTTTGAAAATTCATAAATCTACAATATGCTATAGTACAGGTTGCGCCGATACATTTTGTGATTCTCAAAAAATATGAAAATTCATAAATGTACAATGTGCTATAGTAGGAGCATTTTTACGAAAGCACACTTGAAAGGCGTGACAATTTGTGAATCGCTCAAAAGCATACAAATGTAGAGACAGTTTAAGACATCTCAGATGCCTAAATACAAAACTATTATTTTGAAATTATTAATGGAAAATATATGTCGAGATGTTTTACGTTGTATCTAATGACTGTCTCTACTATCTAGACATGGTTGCAGCTGAACTCTCTTAATCATTGAGACGAGGGGTGTTACAATAGCGGGTCAGAGGTTGGTGCTAAAGTCATCTTTACCCTATGTAGATATAGGTAAAATCGTGTCTACAAGACAATAAATCCATTTCTCCATGCTGATTTTGCCATGGTGATGCAAAAACTATTTACACTTGTGGTACAAAGTTTTTGCTGGATTAAGTGATATCTGGTCTCTACAGTAATAAAACCCAATATGAGCCATTTAGCCTTATGGTTAGATGATGTACAAGTGAATTTACCCAAATGGAAATTCTAGATCATTTTGGAATATTTCTAGTGATGTCCTAGGCACGACGTAATGTTGATGTGCATATGTAGTAATGTGGGAGACTGATACACTATAATATGACACATATAAAGGTGTTGCTCGGAACTTGTACTTCAACGACCAAAACTGGGACTATCAATTAAGCGAGTAAGTAATGTCTTGAAGCCACCCATAAGCAAGGCCATGAATAAATCCCATTCGTATGAACTGGATGCATGTTTGCACCAAACATATATAGCTGTCCATAAATAACAATCATGACCAACGATTCAACAAATGCATCGAAACTAGTTAAGGAGGGGATCAATGAGCCATGTGTGTATCCACACCGGCAAATATAAGCTGCTCAGATGAATAGGGGAGAGGAACCATCGAGCCCTCAGGCACAATGCATCCTAGTTAATTCAGCGAGAAATGATAGCAGGCCAGTATTAGATCACCTAGAGATGGCATGGAAACCGGCCGGTGAACCACATGTGATTAGGAGGTATTAGGAATTACGTTCACCCATTGCATAAGCTTTGCCTAACAGTGTTAGAGACTCGAACACACAATGTTTTCACACTGTTGATTGTGAGTGCAACATGGGTTAGTCTTCATTTCGAAGCCAATAGCATGGGTTATTTTTTCCAGCTAGCAGTGCCGGTAACTGATGTTGCAGGGAGAGGTTTGTTCGTTGATCTAGAAGGAGAGAGTAAATTTGCGGGAAGAAGGGGTGGGAGAGGCGACACAGTGTGATCCAACAGATGAGAATATTGTTTTCTTAGAGAAGAAGATGAACCCATTGTTGCATGCATCGTTTACTCGTGTTTTGAAAGATCACAAAGCCCATGTAAGAACTGGCTCAGGCCCTACGCTTTTTGGTGTACCCCGAGATCAACATCAGATACTCCTTTTTTTGATTATTGAGAGACAACCTTTTCTATATATGTCTTAATGTGTCAACCTTCATGCGAACCAACCTGTGGTTGGATGATTAGAAGAATAGTGGTATTCTCATTCGACCAGGGTTCAAGTTTAGACTTGACACTAGTGCTCGTATTTTTCTGGATTTATTTTAGGCCCTTGTGTGTTCGATGGAAGGAGACGTCTTCTCGACTACAAAGTCGTCTATGGCAACTTCGTGAATCACAAAATGATGTGTCGGCTCAGTCTCCCTTGAAGGTGCTCATATGGATAGGGTGTGTGTGCGTGCGTTTATAGGGATGAGTATATGTGTGTATGTATGAGCATCCACGTCTATACTGCGTTTGAAAAAAAAACGTGCCAACCTCCATGTTTACTGCCTTTACACTGTCTTGTCAAGGCAAAGTGGTGACAAGAAATATACGGGGACAAGTTAAGCAAGGGTTTTTCATTGGTCTACTTGCAACATGAGCACGATGAATTTGTGGATACTTCATATTGCTGGATCCGGACGGAGTGTCACATCCCAATTTTTTTTAAATGGAATGTTTAAAGAATTCACAGGGAATTAAATTTTCCTAGGAATGTGTATGTTTGTATGCTTTTAGAAAAAATTTGACTAGGGTTGAGTGTTAGTTTGATTGTTTGATCTTGTTAGTTTGAATTCGAATTCCAAAAAGGCCCTAGGTAGTGAAATCCTAAGGATTGAACTTTGGAAAGATAAGAGGAAACCCTAAAGGCCAACCCTAATGGGGCAACCTTGGAAATAATCAAATTCCAAATAAGATAACAAACATGCAAATTGGGCTCAAAGTAAAATAAAATGGAATTCAATTAATCAAGAAAATCAAACTTCGAAGTAAGTCAAATAAAATGTTAAAACATGGTTAAGAAAATAATTGTAGGAAATAAATGATCAAAAGGTCCAAATAAAACATTCACGGTCTCGGAAATATTCCAAAACAATTTTAGAACAAGTTTTCTTTTGAAAGTGAATCAAAATTCAAAACAGAAATAAAAATAGAAAAGAAAAAGGAAATCTAAACTAGACTCAACCTAAGTCTCTCCACCTCCCTCCCACGCGCGCACTACAGTGAAGCAGGCTGACCTAGTAGCGTAGGCCTGCGCAACCCCTCGCCACTGTCACCGACAGGTGGGCCCCGCTTGACAGGGTCTTCCCCAACCTCCCACACCCCAAGCATGAGCCCACGACTGGGTCAGCCGCCCCATGACCATGCGACCCCAAGCCCATCGACCTGCCCTATAAGACCTCCTCTCCTCCCTCAAGACTTATTCCGTTATTCCCCAACAGAAGGGGATTAGAGAGGATTGGAGGGGTTTGAGGTAGATTTACAGTCTTTGAGGATTTAATCCCTTCCAATCCCATTCAAACCCCTTGAAATCTTATGAAACTGAACAAGGACTCAACGTTTTGCCCCTGCCCGCATCCCTTTCCACCACCAGGCTGCCACGCATCATCGTTGGCGTTGCTACCACTGTCACCGCTCGGTTCCGACAAGCCGAGCCATCGTTAGACGCGCCTCATCCACCACTGCTCTCCACGCACCCACACACATCTCCTAGACATGCTCCGCATGTCCATAGCGTCCCCCAAGCGCGTCCCGGCTTCGTTTTTAATCGTTTCTTTCAGTTTTGTTAGGGTTTGTGTCCTGCTTAGGAAGACGAGACGGCAGCGGCTCCCTGAAGATGGAATAAAGGTCTCTCCGCCTAGCCCCCGTTCCGGAGGTGCGTCTAGCACCGTTGGTGGGCGTGTGGAGGTGTGTCTCCGACGGATCTATCTTTGGTGGATTTGCTCGGATCTCGTCGTTGTTCGTCTACGTTCGTGTGTCTTCGGTTTGGATCTTTCTGATCTACGTTATTCTTCATCCGCGACGGTTGCTGTTCTGATGCGCTGGTCCTACAGGGCCTTAGCACGACAACTTTTCGACTGTCTACTACAACAAGTTGCGCCCGACTCTGGCGATGGACAGGCGATGACGGCGGCGCGCCTTCGGCTCGCTTCAGTGCTGGTAGTCGTCACTAGGTGGTCTACGGATCTGGATGTAATTTTTATTATTTCTGATATTTGTTGTACTGCCATGATTGAAGATGAATAGATCAGAAATTTTCTCGCAAAAAAAAAACACCTGAAATCCTCTGCCGCTACGTCGACAAACCTGATGAGGTGAACCCTTCCCGACTTCCTCGTCGTACCCTCTGTCTACCCGAGGTTCTACGAGTCAATTTTGACCACACATGTGTATGTAGAAACGCACAAACCGTCGATTTCATCCACCAACCAAGCTCGTCGACGTTCATCCGTCTCCAGCCGCTCACCTCGGTTGCTTCCGTCTACGCCAGTCGCAGTCGATCCCACCAACATACTCGACGTGACGCGGTGAAGCCCGAGGACCTCGTTGACTTCACTAGAGCCCACCGCCATCGCCATCGTTACCTCCATCTCTAGTGATGCCACGCCCTCTCTCTTTGGTAAGTTTCTCTCGGCTATCTCACTTAAAACACGAACCGGCACGCACTGTAGACCGTTAGATCTCGATCCAAATGGCCACGTAGATCCACTTAAAGAATACGTATACTAGGCAATCGTATCGTACCACATGGCATAACCTTATCCAAATAGGTTATGTTTAAAATAAAACACTAGATAAATGACACTTTTCAGAAAAGCGCCTGGAATTTCAAACACTCATAACTTTTACCCGTAGCTACTTTTTAGGTGATTGTTTTTGCGTATTGACCCTTATGCACTATCGCCAGAACCAAATAAATTTTGTTTTGAACTCTAAAAGCTTGAATTTATTCAACTTTTAATTCAAACTTCAATTGAACATAATTTGAAAAGCATAAACCCAAATGTAGTGAACATTTTGCATGTTGATCCTTATGAAAATACCTTTCCACCGGAACAAAAAAATTTAACTTTTGAATAAATTAAAATTTGAATTCAAGTCCAACTCAAACTTAAATAGAGTCTAAAATGCAACATATAAATTTGAATTCAATAGAATTTAATCAAGCCTTTTTAGACGTAGGAGCAAATGTAAGAAAAACTAGCCATGGTTATCCATTGGGCTAGGAGATAAGAGTATGAGTGCTTTCAATCTTGCAAATATAGCTTCAGCTTAGCTCCAACTTAGCTTAGTTATTTCTTTTTCTTCTCCTTTAAACATGCAGACTAAAATAACTATAATTATATGTAGCAGAAAGCTATTTTTGTAAAAACAAAAGGAAGCATAGCTTGGCGTGTGCTGGGGAAAAAGAACAGAATGAAACAACTCAACAAAGTACCTCACAAATTGTTGTTTTGGTTTACTTTAAATTTGAAGATCACCATTTTTCCATTTTAATGCTACTCGTAGGGTACTCCTCATATATCTTTTTAAGGTGGTACTCCCATTTATCCATGTTGGGGTACCATTTACTATCTTCCTTTAGACTGACAAAAATGGAGGGTCATATATTTTTCAAGGTACCGTAAAAGAACTCTTATCCGTTTACCGATGGGTTGTGATGTTCTATCTTCATGAGTGAATCAAATCCATATATTGTACAATTTAAGAAGTATGATATTTTGGAATTGAAGTTTTAACACCAAAATTTATTCTAACAGCTCACGTACTTAGGTAGACTCACGGGATGGTTGCTTGGCATGCCACTTCAGTTTTTGTTGTATTTCACTTAATCCTCTTTATCAATCTTTGGCATGATAAATTTGAATTTGTCGACCATGTAGATCACTTGCATAGAGGAGTAATTTTACAATAACGCAAACAAGGATAATGCTACTAATAGATATCAAGGTTGTTGCAAGTCCAACTGTCCAGTGAGCTTGCCCACCGAGAGGTATTGGCCAATTCTATGATATACCTGGCAAAGTACTGGTTATAACTTATAACTCCAGAAAACACTTACCGAGAAAAGGAAAAAAACACCTACTAGTACTGGTAAGCACTTAAAAATGCACATTCTTATGGGCCCTTACAATCAATTTAAAACACTCCATACATTAATCTCTTGTAAACAAATAGTTTCTATGAATAGTACAAAACAAATAGAAAGATGAAAAGATAGATAAAGGTACCTGAACAAAATGTAGGTGGAGATGTCCAAAGAGAATTTGATCAACATACTTGAATTTAAGGCTAGAGCTGCTAGTATGCATGAGAGCTAATCTCTGCAGCAGCAGATTTGCTTAGGCAAGAAAATAATTCGCTAGTTTAAATCCCACTCATCATATGCGGGAAATCAATTCATGCATGATAACACGGAAGTAAATCACAAATAGGACGAGGCTACAAGAAGTTTCCCCATAGTCACTACTGGAAATTTCATATATGCCGGGTGTCATGGTCTTCGCCGAGAGCCAAACCACGGGCACTCGGCAAAGTAAGGGACGCCGAGACCGACTCTCGGCAAAAGGGGCATCTCGGCAAACACATGATAATGCCGAGAGTATGCCTCGGCAAAAAGGAAACACTCGGCAAAGGCACTATTTGCCGAGGGCCAAGTGGACACCACACGGCAAAGTTTTGCCACGTGGCACATCTGGCGGAGAATAACAGCATGGTCACAGTTGCAAATCTTTGCCGAGAGTGGATCTCGGCAAAGACCAGGCTCTCAACAAACTTTAGTCCCACCTCGCTCACAGACAAGCAACGTGACAGTACCTCGACGGTATACAATTATGAGTATGTATTAATTTTATGATCCAACAGTAGAGGAACAGTTACCGAGAGCAGCTCTCGGTAAAGGTAAGGTTACCATCAAACTTTAGTCCCACCTCTCCTAGAGATAAGCGACATAACCTGTTTAAATAGTGGGATAGTCCAGATGCAATAAGCTTCATTACACTATTATTAAGGAGATGAACTATCACTTTGAATCTTCACCTGTTTCGGGCAGAGAAGATTCAAAGTGATAGGCCATCTTATTAATGGTGGATGCCGGTGTTTTTTAATTAATTCAACTATTAATTTCCCCTGAGGCCGCTTGTAAACCGCACCATCTCCGAACTAGTCTCTGGGTATCGAGAGGGAACGCGTCTGGTTTGTGCAGGAAGTGCGGGTCCTGTTGCTCCGTTGGCCTCGAAACATCTTGTGCTTTAAAAGGGGGCAACCGCATGACACGTGCCACACCCCCACATTTTTTGGGCCCGCGTGCAATATTCAAGAAATTTATTGCTCTGCTAGGGTTTCATCGTCGGAAATTGCAGACCAGCAAGGCGACACATGCAATCATGCCCGGTAGTGGCATGGGAAATCTTTTTTGATGTCCTTGTGGCATGCATAGGGCTTGCACAGATGAGGGAGGGGTGTGCCCTGCCACCCGGTTACCGAAAGTACCTCGGTGTCATTCCTGATGCAACCATTGAAATCCTCGGAAAATCGTACGATGGTAGGATTGCTCGGGATCTGGCATGGTGTCATCACATGGGCCCTGTAGGGTGCGATAAAAGTTTGGGCATGTTTCGAGTAAGCCTCCCCTGAGGCCGCTTGTAAACCGCATCGTCTCCGAGCTAGTCTCTGGGTATCGAGAGGGAACGTGTCCGGTTTGTGCAGGAAGTGCGAGTCATGTTGCTCCGTTGGCCTCAAAACTTCTCGTGCTCTAAAAGGGGGAAACCGCATGACATGTTCCACACACCCACATTTTTCAGGCACATGTGCAATATTCGAGAAATTCATTCCTCTGCTAGGGTTTCATCGCGGGAAATTGCAGACCAGCAAGGCGGCACATGCAATCATGCTCGGTAGCGGCATGTGAAATCCTTTGTGATGTACTTGTGGCATGCCTAGGCCTTGCACAGACGAGGGAGGGGTATGCCCTGCCACTAGGTTACCAAAAGTACCTCGGTGTCATTCCTAATGCAACCGTTGAAATTCTCGGAAAATCATACAATGGTACGATTGCTCGGGATCTCGCACGGTGTCATCACATGGGCCCTGTAGGATGTGGTAAAAGTTTGGGCGCGTTTCGAGTAAGTCTCCCCTAAGGCCTCTTGTAAACCGCACCATCTCCGAGCTAGTCTCTGGTTATCGAGAGGGAACGTGTCCAATTTGTGCGAATCATGTTGCTCCGTTGGCCTCGAAACTTCTCGTGCTCAAAAAGAGGGCAACCGCATGACACGTGCCACGCCCCCGCATTTTTCGGGCATGCATGCAATATTCGAGAAATTTATTGCTCTGGTAGGGTTTCATCACTGGAAATTGTAGATCAACAAGGCAGCACATGCAATTGTAAGTGCATCTAGTGCCACCCCTAGTTGATTTTGGAGTATTGACGACAAACCTAGTTGAGGGACTAATGTGTTCGTGACAATTGCAGGATAACACAGGTAGAAGTCCCTCATTGATTCGGTTTTCCTACCAGAGATGACCCCTAAAAATGTATGAAGATATTGATGTCAAAGGTGGTTTATGAAGATATTCTCATTGAAGACTATGACAAGAGAAGACATCACATGAAGCCTATGAAGCTCGAAGACTTAGATATTTCGTAGTTCTTTTTCTTCTCTGTTGAGTCATAGGAACCACCGTACTGTTAAGTGGGGTCCAACAAATACCTAGCCGCCCTAACCAGATGTACAGTTGTCACAGCAACTGGAACTGGTCCAACAAATCATTGTCTTCAACGAGTCACTGGTTTCATCCTTCCCTTCCCTTTACTTACTGTTGGTCCTTGTGAAGTCATTGTATTATTGCACTATCTTTTGTCTTCACTGAGTGACTGCGTGTTCTGTTTGGCTTCATAATATCTTCCTACCTGATCCTTACTACATTGCTGCTATTAGTCATTGTGCTTTCACTTCATTGAATACTTGACTATGGATTGCTTAGTGTAGTATACCTTCCGCTGCATGGTAATAGGTTTATTTATATCGTTTGTCTTCATAACTTCCACGTTTTGAAGACTTTCATAAAAATCGCCTATTCACGCCCCCTCTAGTCGATATAACGCACTTTCAGCAATCATGCCCAATAGTGGCATGGGAAATCATTTCTGATGTCCTTGTGGCATGCCTATGCCTTGCACAAACGAGGGAGGACTTTCATTTCCGAGTGCTGCTCTCGGTATTTGTGCCTTTTCTGGGAGCTGCTCTCGGGAGAAGGTAACCTAGATCTAAGGTATTATCCTTTACCGAGCGTGGCTCTCGAAAAAAATATAAACCCTAGATCTAGGGTATGTACCTTTTCCGAGAGCCGCACCGACAGACTCTCGGTAAAGGTCGACGAACACTTAAACTCCACCCGTGCGATCTCTTCTTCTCTCACTTCTCTCTCTTTCTCACCCACCCCACCCCACCGGCGCCCCCACCTCACCGGCGCCCCCTGCCTCGCCGGCAGCCCTACCTCGCCGACACCCTCCCACCCCGCCGGCGCCACCTCCCCCGAGCTACCTCCCCCCCCCCTCGGTGAGCTTCATCTCCCCCCTCCCCGATCTTGTATGTATGCATGGATTTTTGTATGGATGCATGATGTATGAATGTATATATGTATGTATTAATGCATGAATTGATGCATGGACTTTTTTGTAGTAATATTTTTTGTTTTTTGTATGTATCAATATATGTATGCATGCATGAATGTATAGATGGATGAATGTAGATAAGTGTTGATAATGTTGTATAGATAATTGTTGATAATGCATATATAATTGTTGATCTTTTTTGTAGTTTTTTGTTGTTTGCAAGTATTAGTTCTTGTTGTTTGTATGGATGCTATGGAGCTCGCCCCAATCATATTTGACGCTGAGAGTTGTTTTTGGAGGAAGAAAATCGACTTCTCACGATTGTGGTCAATCTGGGCGAGTTCTTCTTGTGATATACATTTGTCACGCATGATGGACTCGCCCAGCTTCACCATCACCTAAAGTCGAAATATCCTTGGGAGAGTGTCCACCATATATACCACCACTAGAGAGAGTTCCGCCATATATATGTGAGAGAGATGAGAGTTGTTCTTGGAGAAATAAAAGCGTATTTTGCCGATGGCGGTCGATCTATGCGAGTTTGTCCTGTGATATACATTTTTCATGCACGATGGACTCGCCCAGCTCGACCATCACTGAAAGTCAAAATATACGAGAGATTGTGTCCATCATGATTAATTTGCTTAGAAGTAATCTTTGATGTTTGATTCTTATGCTTTTTTTTCATTGTGTGATGAAAGGTGTTAGCACCGATCAATTTCGCGGCTATGGCCTCCTCCGACGACGCATCTTCCATTAGGGTCGACTCCGTGGTCAAAGAGAACCTCACCGAGGACCGCTTGGCGGCGCTCATTGAGAAGCACCTGCAGCTGATCCTAATAAAGTATTTTGAGGATATGGCCAAGTAGAATCCGTCAACTAAGGAGAAGAAGGCCGGGCCACGTAAGGAGTGTGACAACTCGATGCCATTGAGTCACCGACGTACATTCCCGACGACGCTTGGTCCTCCACCGTAGGGGATGCCCCGACGTGCTCTGACTCCACGATCACCGGTTTCACCGACTACACCTCTGAGTAGTCCACCTAGATAGTTTGGCGTAGATTTAGTGATATAGTCATGTAGGTGCTAATATGGACTTAGATTGCCATTTGTGATGCTTTTGATTGTATGAGTGATGAACACTTATGTGGATTATGTATGATGTGATATTTTTAACCTTGCATTCCTTCTCTGCCTCTTTTTCTGCCCCTCCCCGATCTTGTATGTATCCATATATGTATGGATGCATGGATTTTTGTATGATGATGTATGAATGTATATATGTATGTATTAATGCATGAATTTATGCATGGACTTTTTTGTAGTAATATTTTTTGTTTATTGTATGTATCAATATATGTATGTATGCATGAACACTAGTAGAAAACAGGGCTTTGGTTGGAGCCTGCCAAGCCCATTAGTCCTGGTTCAGTCAAGAACCGAGACCCATGGGGGGCATACGTCCCAGTTCGTGTGCCCAGGGGCCCGGCCGGGCCTCGGGAGGCATTTGTCCCGGTTTATGTGGACCCATGTGTCCCGGTTCTAGGCACGAACCGGGACCAATGGGCCTCGCTCCTGGCCCACAGCCATTGGTCCTGGTTCGCGCCTAGAACCGGGACAGACGGGGGGCCTTTAGTCCCGGTTCCAACCACGAACCGGGACAAATGAGTTTCCTATATATACCCCCTAGCCGGCGAGTAGAGCACTCCACAGTGCTCTGTTTTTTTGGCCGGCGAGGGGAGGGCATTTGGATGCTCTAGCTCACCTCCTATGCGCATGAGGTGTTCGATGAAATGCCCGAGCCACGCTAGTTAAGTTTTCACCTCTCGAAGCTCGACCTCCAAGCTCCATTTTCCCCGAGATTTGCATAGGTTTAGCGGTCCGTCACATCCCGTCCCCATCTTCACCACCGTCGATCGCCCGCGCTGATCTTGTCACCGACACCACCGTGGTGAGCCTCTTGTTCTTATCTTCTTTCTGAAAGAAAAACTATTCTTACTTTAGATAGATACTTGTCTAATTTTCTTACTTTTGACACACATAATTATATATAATGCACGCAGATGAACTGGCAATGGATGTACGATGACAGACACACCTCCGAGTACATTAAGGGCCTGCATAATTTTCTCGAAGTGGCTGAGGCAAACAAGCAGAATGGTTTTAT
This sequence comes from Triticum urartu, assembly GCF_003073215.2. Classification (NCBI taxonomy): domain Eukaryota; kingdom Viridiplantae; phylum Streptophyta; class Magnoliopsida; order Poales; family Poaceae; genus Triticum; species Triticum urartu. Next base: position 589,368,217 of record NC_053026.1, read on the forward strand.
GTGTTGTGCATGCCCTATATGTGGGAATACACAGTCTTACTCTGACCGGAAAATTCTTCACACCCACCTGCTTTATAAGGGTTTCATGCCACACTATAATGTTTGGACGAAGCATGGAGAAATAGGGGCTATGATGGAAGACAACGAAGAAGAAGAGGACGATGACAACTATGTGCCCCCTGAATACCGTGATGCTGCAACGGGGGAAGCTGCTGAAGATCAAGAGGAACCAGACGATGTGCCCGATGATGATGATCTCCACCGGGTCATTGTCGATGCAAGGACATAGTGCAAAAGTAAAAAGGAGAAGCTGAAGTTCGATCACATGTTAGAGGATCACAAAAAATGGTTGTACCCCAATTGCGAAGATGGCAACACAAACCTCGGTACCGTACTGGAATTGCTGCAGTGGAAGGCAGAGAATGCTGTGTCTGACAAAGGATTTGAGAAGCTACTGAAAATATTGAAGAAGAAGCTTCCAAAGGATAACGAATTGCCCAACAGCATGTACGCAACAAAGAAGGTCGTATGCCCTCTAGGATTGGAGGTGCAAAAGATACATGCATGCCCTAATGACTGCATCCTCTACAGCGGTGCGTATGAGGATTTGAACGCATGCACGGTATGCGGTGCATTGCGGTATAAGATCAGACGAGATGACCCTGGTGATGTTGACGGCGAGCCCCCCAGGAAGAGGGTTCCTGCGAAGGTGATGTGGTATGCTCCTATAATACCACGGTTGAAACGTCTGTTCAGAAACAAAGAGCATGCCAAGTTGATGTGATGGCACAGAGAGGGCCGTAAGAAAGACAGGAAGTTGAGAGCACCCGCTAACGGGTCGCAGTGGAGAAAAATCAAGAGAAAGTACTGGGCTGAGTTTGCAGGTGACCCAAGGAACGTATGGTTTGGTTTAAGCGCGGAAGGCATTAATCCTTTCGGGGAGCAGAGAAGCAATCACAACACCTGGCCCGTGACTCTATGTATGTATAACCTTCCTCCTTGGATGTGCATGAAGCAGAAGTTCATTATGATGCCAATTATCATCCAAGGACCTAAGCAACCCGGCAATGACATTGATGTGTACCTAAAGCCATTAGTTGAAGAACTTTTACAGCTATGGAATGGAAACGATGTACACGTGTGCGATGAGCACAAACATGAGGAATTTAACTTGCACGCCTTGCTATTTGTAACCATCAACGATTGGCCCGCTCTCAGTAACCTTTCAGGACAGACAAACAAGGGATACCACGCATGCATGCACTGTTTAGCTGACACCGAAAGTATATACCTGGGCAAATGCAGGAAGAATGTGTACCTAGGCCATCATCGATTTCTTCCGACCAACCATCAATGTCGAAAGAAAGGCAAGCATTTCAAAGGCGAGGTAGATCACTGGAAGAAGCCCGCCATGCGTACCGGTGATCACGTACTTGCTATGGTCAATGATTTACACGTAATGTTTGGAAAGGGTCTCGGCGAACTAGCTATTCCGAATGACGTTGAGGGACGCGCACCCATGTGGAAGAAGATATCTATATTTTGGGACCTACCCTACTGGAAAGTCCTAGAGGTCCTCTCTTCAATCGACGTGATGCACGTGACGAAGAACCTTTGCGTGAACCTGCTAGGCTTCTTGGGCGTGTATGGGAAGACAAAATATACACCTGAGGCACGGGAGGACCTGCAACGTTTGCACGAAAATGACGGCATGCCTCCAAAGCAGTATGATGGTCCTGCCAGCTACGCTCTTACCAAAGAAGAGAAGGAAATCTTCTTTGAATGCCTGCTCAGTATGAAGGTCCCGACTGGCTTGTCGTCGAATATAAAGGGAAAAATAAATATGCCAGAGAAAAAGTTCCAGAACCTAAAGTCTCATGACTGCCACGTGATTTTGACGCAACTGCTTCCAGTTGCATTGAGGGGCCTGATACATCTCCAATGTATCTATAATTTTTGATTGTTCCATGATATATTATATTCTGTTTTGGACATTATTGGGCTTTAATATACACTTTTATATTATTTTTGGGACTAACCTATTAAACGGAGGCCCAGCCCAGAAATTCTGTTTTTTGCCTATTTTAGGGTTTCGCAGAAAAAGAATATCAAATGGAGTCCAAACGGAATGAAACCTTCGGGAACGTGATTTTTGGAACGAACATGATCCAGAGGACTTGGACCCTACGTCAAGACATCAACCAGGAGACCACGAGGTAGGGGGCGCGCCTATTGGGGAACGTAGTAATTTCAAAAAGATTCCTACACACACGCATGATCAGTGATGCATAGCAACGAGAGGGGAGAGTGTTGTCTATGTACCCTCGTAGACTGTTCGCGGAAGCGCTATATCAATGCAGTTGATGTAGTCGTACGTCTTCATGATCCGACCGATCCAAGTACCGAAAGCACGGCACCTCCGAGTTTTGCACACGTTCGCTCGGTGATGTCCTCGCCTTCTCGATCCAGCAAGAGGGGCGAAGTAGTAGATGAGTTCCGGCAGCACGACGGCGTGGTGACAGTGTTGGTGAAGAAGAATCTCCGCAGGGCTTCGCCTAAGCACTACGAAAACTATGATGGAAGATAAACTAGAGGGGACGGGGTTGCCGGCACACGGCTTGGTATTTCTTGATGACTCTTGGGTGCTAGCCCTGCCCCTCTATTTATATGTTGAGCCTTGGGGTCGAAACTTGGAGTAAAAGCCTCCACAAAGTCGGTTTCACCCGAAAGGCAAGAGTCCTTCTCGGACTCCAGGGCCAGACGCCAGGGTTCCCGGTGTCTGGAGCCAGACGCCAGGGACCCTGGCGTCTGGCCCCTGGACTCCGCAAAACTTCCTTTTGCGCTTTCCAAAAACCTCATGGGCTTTCCCCTTTGGCCCAGATAAAGTGTTCTCGTGCCCAAACATTTCGGGAAACATCCAGAACCCCTTCCGGTGAATTCCGGAACCCTTCCGGAGATCAAACACTACTATCCACATATCAATCTTTACTTCCGGACCATTCCGGAGTTCCTCGTCATATCCGTAATCTCATCTGAAACTCCGAACAACATTCAGTCACCAACATACATAACTCATAGTACTATATCGTCAACAAACGTTAAGCGTGCGGACCCTACGGGTTCGAGAACTATGTAGACATGACCGAGACACCTCTCTGGTCAATAACCAACAGCGGGACCTGGATGCCCATATTGGCTCCAATATATTCTATGAAGATCTTTATCGGTCAGACCGCATAACAACATACGTTGTTCCCTTTGTCATCGGTACGTTACTTGCCCGAGATTCGATCGTCGATATCTCAATACCTAGTTTAATCTCGTTACCGGCAAGTCTCTTTACTCGTTCCGTAATACATCATCCCACAACTAACTCATTAGTTGCAATGCTTGCAAGGCTTGTAGTGATGTGCATTACCGAGTGGGCCCAGACATACCTCTCCGACAATCGGAGTGACAAATCATAATCTCGAAATACGCCAACCCAACAAGTACCTTTGGAGACACCTGTAGAGCACCTTTATAATCACCCAGTTACGTTGTGATGTTTGGTGGCACACAAAGTGTTCCTCCGGTAAACGGGAGTTGCATAATCTCATAGTCATAGGAACATGTATAAGTCATGAAGAAAGCAATAGCAACAAACTAAACGATCAAGTGCTAAGCTAACTTAATGGGTCAAGTCAATCACATCATTCTCCTAATGATGTGATCCCGTTAATCAAATGATAACTCATGTCTATGGTTAGGAAACTTAACCATCTTTGATCAACGAGCTAGTCATGTAGAGGCATACTAATGACACTATGTTTGTCTATGTATTCACACATGTATTATGTTTCCGGTTAATACAATTCTAGCATGAATAATAAACATTTATCATGAAATAAGGAAATAAATAATAACTTTATTATTGCCTCTAGGGCATATTTCCTTCAGTCTCCCACTTGTACTAGAGTCAATAATCTAGATCACATCGCCATGTGATTTAACATCAATAGTTCACATCACCATGTGATTAACACCCATAGTTCACATCATCATGTGACCAACACCCAAAGGGTTTACTAGAGTCAATAATCTAGTTCACATCGCTATATGATTAACACCCAAAGAGGACTAAGGTGTGATCATGTTTTGCTTGTGAGAGAAGTTTAGTCAACGGGTCTGCAACATTCAGATCCGTATGTATTTTGCAAATTTTTATGTCAACAATGCTCTGCACGGAGCTAATCTAGGTAATTGCTCCCACTTTCAATATGTATCTAGATTGAGACTTAGAGTCATCTCGATCAGTGTCAAAATATGCATTGACGTAACCGTTTACGACGAACCTTTTTGTCACTTCCATAATCGAGAAACATATCCTTATTTCACTAAGGATAATTTTGACCGCTGTCCAGTGATCTACTCCTAGATCACTATTGTACTCCCTTGCCAAAACAGTGTAGGGTATACAATAGATCTGGTACATAGCATGGCATATTTTATAGAACCTATGACCAAGGCATAGGGAATGACTTCCATTCTCTTTCTATTTTCTGCCGTGGTCGAGCTTTGAGTCTTACTCAGTTTCACACCTTGTAACACAGGCAAGAAATCTTTCTTTGACCGTTCCATTTTGAACTACTTCAAAATCTTGTCAAGCTATGTACTCATTGAAAAACTTATCAAGCATCTTGATCTATCTCTATAGATCTTGGTGATCAATATGTAAGTAGTTTCACCGAGGTATTTCTTTGAAAAACTCCTTTCAAACATTCCTTTATACTTTGCAGAATAATTCTGCATTATCTTCGATCAACAATATGTCATTCACATATACTTATCAGAAATGCTATAGTGCTCCCACTCACTTTCTTGTAAATACAGGCTTCACCGCATGCCTGTATAAAACTATATGCTTTGATCAACTTATCAAAGCATATATTCCAACTCCGAGATGCTTGCACCAGTCCATAGATGGATCGCTGGAGCTTGCATATTTTGTTAGCACCTTTAGGATTGAGAAAACCTTCTGGTTGCATCATATACAACTCTTCTTAAATAAATCCATTAAGGAATGCAGTTTTGTTTATCCATTTGCCAGATTTCATAAAATGCGGCAATTGCTAACATGATTCGGACAGACTTAAGCATACATACAAGTGAGAAACTCTCATCGTAGTCAACACCTTGAACTTGTCAAAAACCTTTTTGCGACAATTCTAGCTTTGTAGATAGTAACACTACTATCAGCGTCCGTCTTCCTCTTGAAGATCCATTTCATCTCAATGGCTCGCCAATCATTGGGCAAGTCAATCAAAGTCCATACTTTGCTCTCATACATGGATCTCATCTCAGATTTCATGGCCTCAAGCCATTTCATGGAATCTTGGCTCATCATCGCTTCCCCATAGTTTGTAGGTTCGTCATGGTCAAGTAACATGACCTCCAGAACATGATTACCGTACCACTCTAGTGTGGATCTCACTCTGGTTTACCTACGAGGTTCGGTAGTAACTTGATCTGAAGTTACATGATCATCATCATTAGCTTCCTCACTAATTGGTGTAGTAGTCACAGGAACAGATTTCTATGATGAACTACTTTCCAATAAGGGAGCAGGTACAATTACCTCATCAAGTTCTACTTTCCTCCCACTCACTTCTTTCGAGAGAAACTCCTTCTCTAGAAAGGATCCATTCTCAGCAATGAATATCTTGCCTTCGGATCTGTGATAGAAGGTGTACCCAACATTTTCTTTTGGGTATCCTATGAAGACACACTTCTCCGGTTTGGGTCTGAGCTTATCAGGTTGAAACTTTTTCACATAAGCATTGCAACCTCAAACTTTAAGAAACGACGGCTTAGGTTTCTTGCCAAACCATAGTTCATACGGTGCCATCTCAACGATTTAGATGGTGTCCTATTTAATGTGAATGTAGCTGTCTCTAATGCATAACCCCAAAACGATAGTGGTAAATCGGTAAGAGACATCATAGATCGCACCATATCTAATAAAGTATGGTTACGATGTTCGGACACACCATTACACTATGGTGTTCCAGGTGGCGTGAGTAGTGAAACTATTTCACATTGTTTTAACTGAAGGCCAAACTTGTAACTCAAATATTTTACTTCTGCGATCATATCGCAGAAACTTTTATTTTTGTTACGATGATTCTCCACTTCACTCTGAAACTCTTTGAACTTTTCAAATGTTTCAGATTTATGTTTCATCAAGTAGATATACTCATATCTGCTCAAATCATCTCTGAAGATCAGAAAATAATGATACCTACCGCGAGCCTCAATATTCATCGGAAAACATACATCAGTATGTGTGATTTCCAACAAATTTGTTGCTCGCTCCATTGTTCCGGAGAATGGAGTCTTAGTCATCTTGCCCATGAGGCATGGTTCGCAAGCATCAACTGATTCATAATCAAGTGATTCCAAAAGCCCATCAACATGGATTTTCTTCATGCGCTTTACACCAATATGACCTAAATGGCAGTGCTACAAATAAGTTGCACTATCATTATTAACTTTGCATATTTTGGCTTCAATATTATGAAAATGTGTATCACCACGACCGAGATCCAACAAACCATTTTCATTGGGTGTATGACCATAGAAGGTCTTATTCATGTAAGAAGAACAACAATTATTCTCTAACTTACATGAATAACCGTATTGCAATAAACATGATCCAATCATATTCATGCTCAACGCAAACACTAAATAACATTTATTTTAGGTTTATCACTAATCCCGAAAGTATAGGGAGTGTGCGATGATGATCATATCAATCTTGGAACCATTTCCAATACACATCATCACTTCACCCTTAACTAGTCTCTGTTCATTCTGCAACTCTCGTTTCGAGTTACTATTCTTAGCAACTGAACCAGTATCAAATACCGAGGGGTTGCTATAAACACTAGTAAAGTACACATCAATAACATGTATATCGAATATAGCTTTGTTCACTTTGCCATCCTTCTTATCCACCAAATACTTGGGGTAGTTCCACTTCCAGTGACCAGTCCCTTTGTAGTAGAAGCATTTAGTTTCACGCTTAGGTCCAGACTTGGGCTTCTTCTTGAGCAGCAACTTGCTTGCCGTTCTTCTTGAAGTTCCCCTTTCTTCCCTTTGTTCCTTTACTTGAAACTAGTGGTCTTGTTAAATATCAACACTTGGTGCTCTTTCTTGATTTCTACCTTCGTCTATTTCAGCATCACGAAGAGCTCGGGAATTACTTTTGTCATCCCTTGCATATTATAGTTCATCACGAAGTTCTAGTAACTTGGTGATAATGACTAGAGAATTCTGTCAATTACTATCTTATCTGAAAGATTAACTCCCACTTGATTCAAGCAATTGTAGTACCCAGACAATCTGAACACATGCTCACTGGTTGAGCTATTCTCCTCCATCTTTTAGGCAAAGTATTGTCAGAGGTCTCATACCTCTCGACACGGGCATGAGTATGAAATACCGATTTCAACTCTTGGAACATCTTATATGCTCTGTGGTGTTCAAAACATTTTTGAAGTCCCGGTTCTAAGACATAATGCATGGTGCACTTAACTATCAAGTAGTCATCATACCGAGCTTTTGTCAAAATGTTCATAACGTCTGCATCTGCTCCTGCAATAGGTCTGTCACCTAGCGGTGCATCAAGGACATAATTCTTTTGTGCAGCAATGAGGATAAACCTCAGATCACGGATCCAATCCGCATTATTGCTACTAACATCTTTCAACTTAGTTTTCTCTAGGAACATATAATAAATGGGGAGCAACATCGCGAGCTATTGATCTACAACATAGATATGCTAATACTACCAGGACTAAGTTCATGATAAATTAAAGTTCAGTTAATCAAATTATTAAAGAACTCCCACTTAGATAGACGTCCCTCTAATCCTCTAAGTGATCACGTGATCCATATCAACTAAACCATGTCCGATCATCACGTCAGATGGAGTAGTTTCAATGGTGAACATCACTATGTTGATCATATCTACTATATGATTCACGCTCGACCTTTCGGTCTCCGTGTTCCCAGGCCATATCTGTTATATGCTAGGCTCGTCAAGTTTAACCTGAGTATTCCGCGTGTGCAATTGTTTCGCACCCGGTGTATTTGAACGTAGAGCCTATCACACCCGATCATCACGTGGTGTATCAGCACGAAGAACTTTCGCAATGGTGCATACTCAGGGAGAACACTTATACCTTGATAATTTAGTGAGAGATCATCTTATAATGCTACCGTCAATCAAAGCAAGATAAGATGCATAAAAAGATAAACATCACATGCAATCAATATAAGTGATATGATATGGCCATCATCATCTTGTGCGTGTGATCTCCATCTTCGAAGCACCATCATGATCACCATCGTCACCAGCGCGACACCTTGATCTCCATCGTAGCATCGTTGTCGTATCGCCAACTTATGCTTCTAAGACTATCGCTACCTCTTAGTGATAAAGTAAAGCATTACAGGGCGTTTGCATTGCATACCATAAAGCGACAACCATATGGCTCCTGCCAGTTGCCGATAACTCGGTTACAAAACATGATCATCTCATACAATAAAATTTAGCATCATGCCTTGACCATATCACATCACAACATGCCATGCAAAAACAAGTTATACGTCCTCTACTTTGTTGTTGCAAGTTTTACGTGGCTGCTACGGGCTGAGCAAGAACCGTTCTTACCTACGCATCAAAACCACAACGATAGTTCGTCAAGTTAGTGCTGTTTTAACCTTCTCAAGGACCGGGCGTAGCCACACTCGGTTCAACTAAAGTTGGAGAAACTGACACCCGCCAGCCACCTGTGTGCAAAGCACGTCAGTAGAACCAGTCTCGCGTAAGCGTATGCATAATGTCGGTCCGGGCCGCTTCATCCAACAATATCGTCGAACCAAAGTATGACATGCTGGTAAGCAGTATGACTTATATCGCCCACAACTCACTTGTGTTCTACTCGTGCATATAACATCTTGTAGCGACCTGACCCGAATGGATCACGTCTACTGTGCTACGGTGTCATCCCTGGATCAGTAATGCTGACACCACACAGTACATCGAGGTTTTATAGCAGAGTTGCAATCACACACTTATTACATCGATGGCTCAAAAAGAACTTATTACAATAAATATGGCTGAAGGCCATCTAATATCGATAACAGCGGAAGACTCGGAAGATAAATGGGTCCATCAACTCCAGCGGCATCACTGAGTATAGAACCATGACCTAAACACCTCAATCGTCGTCTGAAAAGTCTTGCAACATGAGAAGTTGCAGCCCGAAAAGGGTCAGCACATGGAATATGCTGGCAAAGTAACACATAGAGAGTAATGGAATGAAACAGCTATACTATATGCATATATGGCTGGTGGAAAGCTCTATGGTTACAGTTTTGCGTAAAGCCAGTTTTTCCCTACTTCAAAGGAATAAGTTTATTTAACTATCATGGTGGTTGTGAAACATTGAGAATGGTTGACAGCATTCTCAATCCCAATTAAAAGTATAATTTAAAACCCAACAACATTAATTAGAAGTAACATGTTGAGATTCACATGATATTCAAGTACTAGATACTCAAGTTGTCCATAACCGGGACACGGCTAATCATGATTAGTTTGTACACTCTGCAGAGGTTTGCGCACTTTTCCCCACAAGACTCGATCGCCTCCGTTTGGTTTCTCGCACTACAGGGTGTTTGAGAAGACGGATGACCGAGACATAGTCTTTCAGAAGCACTAGCACCTTACTTGTGGGGTAGACCGGTACACCTACATCCCCTACATCTGCTAGTCCACCCCGTAAGAGTTCGCACGAACTTAGTCAACTATGCCAGAGCCCGTAATGGCTGTGGCTGCACACGTAAGTATTTAGCATGAAAGATCTTATGATCCCTTTGAGCCTGGGTGGCGGTCCAAAAAAAAGGCAAGTCCTGATAGACATCAGGTGCCTCAATCCACCCAGATGTGTGTTTAAGTTGCCACCTTTAGATTAAAACCATTAAAATTATCAATCTCACATCTGTCATGGATATCACTCACCCAATCCACGTCTACTAGCATAGCATGGCATAATAAGCAAACGTAGAAGTAACTCCCAAAGGTTTCATAATAATACAGGTAATAGGTACTACCTCATCTACTTCCCATCCCACAATTTAATTAGATCCTAATCATGCAATGTGTGAGGATTGATCTAATGCAATAAAACATGGGTTGTAGAAAAGGTATGATCAAAGTGTTACTTGCCTTGCTGATGATCCGCGAGTCCTAGGGTTTCGAAGTAACAGGCGGCGCAATCCGGGTAATCTATCGCAGACAAACAACAAGCATACAATAAGTACTCATCTAATGCACAGGTAAAACTCGAACAAGAGAACGAACCAGAAAGTTCAACTTAAGAACTCCGGTTGCAAAGAAAGAACGAACCGAACAAACGACGGAAAACAAGCGGCAGAAGAAAACAACTCGGTTCTAGCAAGTTGAATCTAGGTCAAAATTTTACTGTAGCAAAAGCTTGTTCAAGTTGATTAGACGGAACGGCGGTTTCGAGACGAAACTCCAGGCGCTTGAATCACCTGATTCCGATAAACGAGCGAAAAGAAAGACTAGAAGAAGATCGGATCTGAGATCACGATCGCGGAATAAATCCGACGAAAAGAAAAAGAAGAACGGTTAAACGAACGGACGTCGTTAACCTAGAAGAATCCGGTGATCACGTTCGTTAGGACGAACGGTCCGGCGAACGGTCCAAAGGCAACTAAATCGGAGAAAGAAAACGAATCCGATCTAGGGTTTCGGAGAAGAAAACCGAACGAAAAACCGATCTAGAAAACCGGAACGGTTTAGAGAAGAAAAGAATCGGAACGATTAGAAGAAAACGATCCGAGAAAAAGAATAGATGTAGCGCGGGGCTACCTCCGGCGAGGGGCTCCGGCGGCGTGGGCGTGGGCGGCGGCGGCAAGGTGCGGCGGCGGCGCGGGTGCGGGGTGGCGGCGCGGCGCGGGTGAGGTGGCTTAGGTGCGGCGGCGGCAGCTTAGGGCGGCGCGGCGCGGGGTGTGGTGGAGCTCTAGGCTTTTTGGGTTTGATGATTTAGGGGGGGGGGTGCTTGGGTATTTATATGGGTGAGGGGAGTTTACTTGGGGTAGGGACAAGAATTAGACTAGGAATAGGAATAGAAAAAAGAAAGGAAAGATCTAGGAAAATAGAAAAGGAATATACGGAAGTAGGACAAAAGTCCTACTAGGATTCGGTTAGAAACAAGAGCGGGCGGGCCTCCTGCGCCAGCGCTAGGCGCGCGCGGCTCCCTGGGGGCGGTGGCCTTTGGCCCGGCTGGGCCTTGGCCTGGCCGGCCTTGGTCCAGTTTTTTTTTGTTTTTTTAACTGATTTCGCGCGCAGAAAAACAAAAAGAGAACTAAATGAACTCCGAAAAAATCTAAAGTAAATTTTCTCCGACTCCTAAAAATGAGCCGAATAAAATGAACTTTTCTCCGGACCTAAAATGCAATTTTTGAAAACGCGCATTTTTCCCTATCCAAATAAAATGCAAATAAACTCCGGCAAACAAAATGTGATCTATTTATTTAAATCTTCATTTTTCCTATATTTTGGGAAAGTCATATTATTCCCTCTCTCATAATTTGATATCAGAAAAATTATTGAAGACAAAATAAATAAATCAAATGATCCTCTTTTCAAAATTCGACAGAACTCAAATATGAAAATAACAAAATCTCCAACTCTCTCTGAGGGTCCTTGAGTTGCGTGAAATTTCTAGGATCGACCAAAATGCAAGAAAATATGATATGCATATGATCTAGTGTATAACATTCCAAATTGAAAATTTGGGATGTTACAAACCTACCCCCCTTAAGATGAATCTCGCCTTCGAGATTCGGGTTGGCTAGAAAATAGGTGAGGGTGGTCCTTGAGAAAATCTTCTTCTCTTTCCCAGGTGGCTTCATCCTCTGAGTGGTGGTTCCACTGAACTTTGCAAAACTTGATAACCTTGCTGCGAGTAACTCTACTGGCAACATCGAGAATCTTGACTGGCTTCTCCTCATATGTTAAGTCGTCCTTCAACTGAATCGCTTCTAATGGCACTGTATCTCTTAGCGGTACCTCCGCCATCTGGGCATGACATTTCTTCAGCTGAGACACATGGAATACGTCATGAACTCCTGACAGTCCCTCTGGTAATTCCAACTTATAAGCGACTTCTCCCATACGTTTCACGATCTTAAACGGTCCAACGAAATGCGGTGCTAACTTTCCCTTAACTCCAAAGCGCTTAACTCCTCGAAGTGGGGATACTCGGAGATAAACTCTGTCTCCAGTTTCGTAAACTATCTCCTTGCGTTTTGAATCTGCGTAGCTCTTCTGCCTGGACTGGGCTACCTTGAGCCTATCGCGAATCAACTTAACTTTCCGTTCAGACTACTTAATCAAATCTGGTCCAAAGAATTGACGGTCTCCAACTTCGTAACTGTTGTCATGGAACGAAACTGGTATCTGATACGATACTCCTCGGGACTCCATGCAAACAAACGATTCTAGTCATGTATATCTTTGCCAACTTAGCGCTGGTGTAAGTGGTCTTAACTGGAATAAAATGTGCTACCTTTGTCAAACGATCAACTACTACCCATATTGAGTCATATCCGGCCTTTGTCCTGGGTAGTCCTGTGATAAAATCCATGCCTATCTTATCCCACTTCCATTCGGGTATCGGCAATGGTTGTAACAATCCCGCTGGCTTTTGATGCTCTGCCTTTACTCTCTGACATACGTCACAAACTGCTACATACGCTGCAATATCCTTCTTCATTCCGGTCCACCAGAATGTTTCCTTCAAATCCAAATACATCTTGGTATTCCCCGGGTGAATCGAATATGGTGAATCATGTGCCTCTTGCAAAATCAACTTCCTGATCTCCGGGTCATTGGGCACATAAACACGGTCCTCAAACCATAAGGTATCGTGCTCATCCTCACGAAATCCCTTAGCTTTTCCTTTGCTAAGTTTCTCCTTTATAGCAGCAATCTCTTTGTCAGATTTCTGAGCTTCTCTGATTTTATCCATCAATGTTGACTGAATCTCCAATGCTGCTACATAGCCTCTCGGAACTATTTCCAAACATAGCTCACGAAGGTTTTCTGCTAATTCCTTTGGTATTTTCCCCGTCACTAGGGTATTGACATGGCTCTTATGGCTCAATGCGTCAGCTACTACATTAGCCTTTCCGGGATGGTAATGCAATCTCATGTCATAATCCTTGATGAGCTCCAACCATCTCCTTTGTCGGAGGTTCAACTCCTTTTGCGTGAAAATGTACTTCAAACTCTTGTGATCCGTGTACTCCTCACAATGATTTCCAATGAGGAAATGTCTCCACGTCTTCAATGCATGCACTACGGCTGCTAACTCCAAATCATGCGTGGCATAATTCAACTCATGAGGCTTCAGTTGCCGTGAAGCATACGAAATAACTCTTCCTTCCTGCATAAGCACTGCTCCAAGTCCTCGACGTGAAGCGTCGCAATACACCTCATACTCCTTGGTCTGATCTGGCAAAATCAATAACGGTGAGGTAACCAATCATTTCTTCAACTCCTAGAAACTAGCCTCACACTCCTCAGTCCATTTGAACTTAGTATCCTTCTTCAACAATTCAGTCATAGGCTTCGCAATCTTTGAGAAATTCTCAATAAATCTCCGGTAGTACCCTGCGAGTCCAAGAAAACTCCAGATCTCTCCAACTGTGTTGGTGCTTCCCATTCGGTTACGGTCTCAACCTTTGTGGGGTCAACTGCTATACCTTCTTCAGATATAACGTGTCTGAGGAATCCAACTTCCTTCAACCAAAACTCACATTTGCTGAATTTGGCGTATAACTGATGTTCCCTTAGTTTCTCCAAAACCAAACGCAAATGTTCCTTATGCTCCTCTTCATTCTTCGAAGAAACTAGGATGTCATCAATGAACACTACGACGAACTTATCCAAAAACTCCATAAACACTTTGTTCATCAGGTTCATAAAATAGGCAGGTGCGTTAGTCAATTCAAATGACATAACGGTATACTCATACAGTCCATATCTTGTGGTGAATGCTGTCTTAGGTATGTTCTGCTCTCGAATCTTGAACTGATGGTACCCTGATTGCAAATCGATCTTGGAAAACACTTTAGCTCCTTGCAATCGATCAAACAGATCGTTGATCATTGGCAGTGGGTACTTATTCTTGATGGTTACTTCATTCAATCCACGATAATCAACAACCATCCTTAATGATCCATCCTTCTTTTCCACTAGAAGTACGGGTGATCCCCAAGGCGAAGAACTTGGGAGAATGTAACCTTTATCCAATAACTCCTTAATATGATTCTTAATTTCCACCAAATCCTTTGCTGGCATCCGGTACGGTCGCTTCGATATTGGGCCTGTACCTGGCAATAACTCAATCAAAAACTCAATGTCTCTATCCGGTGGCATGCCTGGTAATTCCTCAGGAAATACATCAGGAAAATCCTTTACCACTCGTACTTCCTCCTGCACAACTCCTGTTAGGCAGTTTACTTGTGTCCTGTTTGGCACATGCCGGGATACATACTTGATCCTTCTTCCTTCTGGTGTGGTAAGCAAAATTGTCTTACTGGCGCAATCGATGTTTCCTCCATACATCGACAGCCAATCCATACCAAGAATCACATCCAGACCTTGGGATTCCAGAATAATTAAATCCGTTGGGAATACATGCCTTCCTATACTCAATGGTACTTGGAAACATCCTTGTCTGGCCATGTATTCTGCTCCTGGCGAGCTTACTAGCATAGGTGTTTTAAGAATCCTAGTGGGCAGGCTATACTTTTCCACAAATCCCCTTGATATGTATGAATGCGATGCACCAGTATCAAAAAGAACGAGTGCAGTAAATGACTTAACCAAAAACTTACCGATTACTGCATCGGGCTGATCTTCAATCTCCTCCACATTAACGTGGTTCACCTGTCCCCTATTGAAAGGGTTCGGCTTCTTCCCAGAGCTTCCATTGCCATTTCCATTCTGGCCTTCAGGACATTCATTGGCATAATGTCCGGTCTTTGAACACTTGAAACAGGTGACTTGACTCAGGTCTCTCTTGGTTGGGGTCGATGGGGTGGTTCGATTCTGGCCGTTGCTTCCTCCATTCCCATTACCATTCTTGTGGCCATTATGGTTGTGCGAGCTACCTCCACCACGGGTGTGCTGAAACTTAAATCCCGGTTTAGGGGTAAAACGGGGCTTCTGCTTGGTTCCAGAGTTATACTTCCCCTGTCCATACTTCCTCTTACGGTTCTCAATCTGCTGTTGCTTCCCTTCAATCATGATGGCACGATCTACCAACTCCTGGTAGTTGTTGAAACTTGCTACCATCAACTGCATGCTTAGTTCATCATTCAGTCCTTCCAGAAACTTCTCCTGCTTAGCTGCATCCGTAGCAATGTCATCTAGGGCATAACGGGCTAGCTTACTAAACTCCTCCACATACTGGCCAACAGTCCTTCCTCCTCGGCGTAAGTTGCGAAACTCACGCTTCTTTATGGCCATAGCTCCTGCTGAAACATGGGCAGTGCGGAAAGCTTGCTGAAACTGATCCCATGTGACAGTGTCAACTGGGTAAGTGGCTGTGAAATTCTCCCACCATGCTGCCGCGGGTCCGTCAAGCTGGTGTGCGGCAAACTTCACTTTCTCACCATCCGTGCATCCTGCAGTGGTCAACTCCCTTCCTATCTTACGGAGCCAATCGTCTGCTACTATTGGCTCGGTGCTACTTGAAAACACCGGCGGATTCAGCCTAAGGAAACGGGCTAAGTGGTCAACAGGTGGTGGTGGTGGTGGTGGGTTGTTGTTGTTGTTCTGCTGGTTCTGGACTAACATCTGCATCAATTGATTCTGCTGCTGGATCAACTGAGTGAGCTCCGGTGGAAATCCATTGTCACGTCTCGGAGGCATCTGAGGGTTTAGAAAAGACGAGAATTTAGAATAGAATGAGGTCTAAAGGGAAAACACTACCCATATGCACATGAGGCAAATGCACACAAAATCACTTCAATCAATCAAACAAGGGCTTACAAACGGTCTATCTATCGCAAAAGTGCTCGACTATAATGTTTTACATGGGGGAAATACTACTACTATCTAGTGGTCATCTAGAAATTTGAACCGGTGGAAGACTCCATGATATCTGCTCCAGCTTCGTCTTCGAAGTCGGGTTCACTTGGATCCGAATCGGTGTCATCGATGATGATGTAGTTGTCCGGACATGTGACGTACTCATCGTCCTCCTGGGATGCTAACTTGCTCTTGAGTTCTTCAATCTCCTACTTAAGATCGCAATTGTGCCTTGCTAGAGCTACGATCTCGTCCATGTAGTCCTTGCGTGTAGACTTCAGTTCTCCTTCTAGCTCGATGATCCTTGCCTTCGCATTCTTCAACTCTATCATATCATTGCACATCTGGTTCTCGTGGCATCGAATGTGCTGGTTTAACTCCTGGATGAAAGATGCAATGGATCTGTCCTTCTTGGTGCTGACTAACTCCCATTGTTCATCCCGGCGTCCGCAAATCTGGTAGATAGTGTCCTTGAGGTCTTCTTGGTAAACTTCTCCAATGCGTCCTATGGTGATATGAGCTGCCATGCTCCTTCCTAGACTCCAGGTTGGTGCATTGAAAACACTATCTATGGGCTTCATGATTGGCGCGAATGTTCTTCCCGGAACGTGAGCTTGAATCTTCCAGCGCTCCTCTTCAGGCAGAGTGGCGTTGAAGGTTCCCGTGAAGCTTGGTAATCCAATGTTCAGGTACTTGGTGACTTCCTTCAGGTGAAATCCAAAAGGTGTGCCTTCATCCGGTTGAGCGTACTTAATCTTCGCGTGCGTCATCCTAATAGAGTAGAAAAGATGAGGAGTTAGAAAATGAGAAGAGAAGGGTGATCTATGGCTTTAACTTAGTGGTCGTGTCCTACAATCAGCGTGTGCTCTGATACCATCTCTGTAGCGACCTGACCCGAATGGATCACGTCTACTGTGCTACGGTGTCATCCCTGGATCAGTAATGCTGACACCACACAGTACATCGAGGTTTTTTAGCAGAGTTGCAATCACACACTTATTACATCGATGGCTCAAAAAGAACTTATTACAATAAATATGGCTGAAGGCCATCTAATATCGATAACAGCGGAAGACTCGGAAGATAAATGGGTCCATCAACTCCAGCGGCATCACTGAGTATAGGGCCACGACCTAAAAGCTCTTTACTCATCGTCTGAAAAGTCTGCAACATGAGAAGTTGCAGCCCGAAAACGGGTCAGCACATGGAATATGCTGGCAAAGTAACACATAGAGAGTAATGGAATGAAACAGCTATACTATATGCATATATGGCTGGTGGAAAGCTCTATGGTTACAGTTTTGCGTAAAGCCAGTTTTTCCCTACTTCAAAGGAATAAGTTTATTTAACTATCATGGTGGTTGTGAAACATTGAGAATGGTTGACAGCATTCTCAATCCCAATTAAAAGTATAATTAAAACCCAACAACATTAATTAGAAGTAACATGTTGAGATTCACATGATATTCAAGTACTAGATACTCAAGTTGTCCATAACCGGGGACACGGCTAATCATGATTAGTTTGTACACTCTGCAGAGGTTTGCGCACTTTTCCCCACAAGACTCGATCGCCTCCGTTTGGTTTCTCGCACTACAGGGTGTTTGAGAAGACGGATGACCGAGACATAGTCTTTCAGAAGCGCTAGCACCTTACATGTGGGGTAGACCGGTACACCTACATCCCCTACATCTGCTAGTCCACCCCGTAAGAGTTCGCACGACTTAGTCAACTATGCCAGAGCCCATAATGGCTTGTGGCTGCACACGTAAGTATTTAGCATGAAAGATCTTATGATCCCTTTGAGCCTGGGTGGCGGTCCAAAAAAAAACAGGCAAGTCCTGATAGACATCAGGTGCCTCAATCCACACAGATGTGTGTTTAAGTTGCCACCTTAGATAAACCATTAAAATTATCAATCTCACATCTGTCATGGATATCACTCACCCAATCCACATCTACTAGCATAGCATGGCAATATAAGCAAACGTAGAGTAACTCCCAAAGGTTTCATAATAATACAGGTAATAGGTACTACCTCAGCTACTTCCCATCCCACAATTTAATTAGATCCTAATCATGCAATGTGTGAGGATTGATCTAATGCAATAAAACATGGGTTGTAGAAAAGGTATGATCAAAGTGTTACTTGCCTTGCTGATGATCTGCGAGTCCTAGGGTTTCGAAGTAACAGGCGGCGCAATCCGGGTAATCTATCGCAGACAAACAACAAGCATACAATAAGTACTCATCTAATGCACAGGTAAAACTCGAACAAGAGAACGAACCAGAAAGTTCAACTTAAGAACTCCGGTTGCAAAGAAAGAACGAACCGAACAAACGACAGAAAAACAAGCGGCAGAAGAAAACAACTCGGTTCTAGCAAGTTGAATCTAGGTCAAAATTTTACTGTAGCAAAAGCTTGTTCAAGTTGATTAGACGGAACGGCGGTTTCGAGACGAAACTCCAGGCGCTTGAATCACCTGATTTTGATAAACGAGCGAAAAGAAAGACTAGGAAGAAGATCAGATCTGAGATCACGATCGCGGAATAAATCCGACGAAAAGAAAAAGAAGAACGGTTAAACGAACGGACGTCGTTAACCTAGGAGAATCCGGTGATCACGTTTGTTAGGACGAACGGTCCGGCGAACGGTCCAAAGGCAACTAAATCGGAGAAGAAAACGAATCCGATCTAGGGTTTCGGAGAAGAAAACCGAACGAAAAACCGATCTAGAAAACCGGAACGGTTTAGAGAAGAAAAGAATCGGAACGATTAGAAGAAAACGATCCGAGAAAAAGAATAGATGTAGTGCGGGGCTACCTCCGGCGAGGGGTTCCGGCGGCGTGGGCATGGGCGGCGGCGGCAAGGTGCGGCGGCGGCGCGGGTGTGGGGTGGCGGCGCGGCGCGGGGTGTGGTGGAGCTCTAGGCTTTGGGTTTGATGATTTAGAGGGGGGGTGCTTGGGTATTTATATGGGTGAGGGGAGACAAAACTTGGGGTAGGGGACAAGAATTAGACTAGGAATAGGAATAGAAAAAAGGAAAGGAAAAGATCTAGAAATAGAAAAGGAATATACGGAAGTAGGACAAAAGTCCTACTAGGATTCGGTAGAAACAAGAGGCGGCGGCCTCCTGCGCCAGCGCTAGGCGCGCGCGGCTCACTGGGGGCGGTGGCCTTTGGCCCGGCTGGGCCTTGGCCTGGCCGGCCTTGGTCCAGTTTTTTTTTGTTTTTTTTTTTTTTAACTGATTTCGCGCGCAGAAAAACAAAATCTAAAGGACTCCAAAACTAATAAAGTAAATTTTCCTCGACTCCTAAAAATGAGCCGAATAAAATGAACTTTTCTCTGGACCTAAAATTCAATTTTTGAAAACGCGCATTTTTCCCTATCCAAATAAAATGCAAATAAACTCTGGCAAAAAAAATGTGATCTATTTATTAAATCTTCATTTTTCCTATATTTTGGGAAAGTCATATTATTCCCTCTCTCATATTTTGATATCGATATCGGAAAAATTATTGAAGACAAAATAAATAAATCAAATGATCCTCTTTTCAAAATTCGAGAGAACTCAAATCTGAAAATAACAAAATCTCCAACTCTCTCCGAGGGTCCTTGAGTTGTGTGAAATTTCTAGGATCGACCAAAATGCAAGAAAATATGATATGCATATGATCTAGTGTATAACATTCCAAATTGAAAATTTGGGATGTTACACATCTACACATAAAACCTGGCTCGGATGCCACTATTGGGGAACATAGTAATTTCAAAAAAATTCCTACGCACACGCAGGATCATGGTGATGCATAGCAACGAGAGGGGAGAGTGTTGTCTATGTACCCTCGTAGACCGTTCGCGGAAGCATCATATCAATGCGGTTCATGTAGTCGTACGTCTTCACGATCCGACCGATCCAAGTACCGAAAGCACGACACCTCTGAGTTCTGCACATGTTCGGCTCGGTGACGTCCTCGCCTTCTCGATCCAACAAGAGGGGTGAAGTAGTATATGAGTTCCGGCAGCACGACGGTGTGGTGACGGTGTTGGTGAAGAACAATCTCCGTAGGGCTTCGCCTAAGCACTACGAAAACTATGACGAAGGATAAACTAGAGGGGACGGGGTTGCCGGCACACGGCTTGGTGTATCTTGATGACCCTTGGGTGCTAGCCCTGCCCCTCTATTTATATGTTGAGCCTTGGGGTCAAAACTTGGAGTAAAAGCCTCCACAAAGTCGGTTTCACCCGAAAGGCAAGAGTCCTTCTTGGACTCCAGGACCAAACGCCAGGGACCCTGACGTCTGGCCCCTGTACTCCGCAAAACTTCCTTTTGCGCTTTCCAAAAACCTCATGGGCTATCTCCTTTGGCCCAGATAAAGTGTTCTCGTGCCCAAACATTTCGAGAAACATCCGGAACCCCTTCTAGTGAATTCCGGAACCCTTCCGGAGATCAAACACTACTATCCACATATCAATCTTTACTTTCGGACCATTCCGGAGTTCCTCGTCATATCCATGATCTCATCCGAAACTCCGAACAACATTCGGTCACCAACGTACATAACTCATAGTACTATATCATCAATGAACGTTAAGCGTGCGGACCCTACGGGTTCGAGAACTATGTAGACATGACCGAGACACCTCTCTGGTCAATAACCAATAGCGGGACCTGGATGCCCACATTGGCTCCTACATATTCTATGAAGATCTTTATCGGTCAAACCGCATAGCAACATACGTTGTTCCCTTTGTCATTGGTATGTTACTTGCCCGAGATTCGATCGTCGGTATCTCAATACCTAGTTCAATCTCGTTACCGGCAAGTATCTTTACTCGTTCTGTAATACATCATCCCGCAACTAACTCATTAGTTGCAATGCTTGCAAGGCTTATAGTGATGTGCATTGCCGAGTGGGCCCAGAGATACCTCTCCGACAACCGGAGTGACAAATCCTAATCTCGAAATACGCCAACCCAACAAGTACCTTCGGAGACACCTATAGAGCACCTTTATAATCACCCAATTACGTTGTGATGTTTGGTGGCACACAAAGTGTTCCTTCGGTAAACGGGAGTTGCATAATCTCATAGTCATAGGAACATGTATAAGTCATGAAGAAAGCAATAGCAACAAACTAAACGATCAAGTGCTAAGCTAACGGAATGGGTCAAGTCAATCACATCATTATCCTAATGATGTGATCCCGTTAATCAAATGACAACTCATGTCTATGGTTAGGAAACCTAACCATCTTTGATCAACGAGCTAGTCAAGTAGAGGCATACTAGTGACACTCTGTTTGTCTATGTATTCACACATGTATTATGTTTCCGGTTAATACAATTCTAGCATGAATAATAAACATTTATCATGAAATAAGGAAATAAATAATTACTTTATTATTGCCTCTAGGGCATATTTCCTTCAGCGCCTACCCCCCAGGCGCGCCCTCCACCCTCGTGGGCCCCCTGTTGCTCCACCGATATACTCCTTCCTCCTATATATACCTACGAACCCCCAAACTACCAGATACGGAGCCAAAACCCTAATTCCACCACCGTAACTTTCTGTATCCATGAGATCCCATCTTGGGGCCTGTTCCGGAGCTCCACCAGAGGGGGCATCGATCACGGACGGCTTCTACATCAACACCATAGCCCCTCCGATGAAGTGTGAGTAGTTTACCTCAGACCTACGGGTCCATAGTTATTAGCTAGATGGCTTCTTCTCTCTTTTTGGATCTCAATACAAAGTTCTCCCCCTCTCTTGTGGAGATCTATTTGATGTAATCTTCTTTTGTAGTGTGTTTGTTGAGACCGATGAATTGTGGGTTTATGATCAAGTTTATCTATGAACAATATTTGAATCTTCTCTGAATTCTTTTATGTATGATTGGTTATCTTTGCAAGTCTCTTCGAATTATCAGTTTGGTTTGGCCTACTAGATTGATCTTTCTTGCAATGGGAGAAGTCTTCGCTTTGGGTTCAATCTTGCGGTGTCCTTTCCTAGTGACAGTAGGGGCAGCAAGGCACGTATTGTATTGTTGCCATCGAGGATAACAAGATGGGGTTTATATCATATTGCATGAGTTTATCCCTCTACATCATGTCATCTTGCTTAAAGAGTTACTCTATTCTTATGAACTTAATACTCTAGATGCATGCTAGATAGCGGTCGATGTGTGGAGTAATAGTAGTAGATGCAGGCAAGAGTCGATCTACTTGTCTCGGATGTGATGCCTATATACATGATCATACCTAGATATTCTCATAACTATGCTCAATTCTGTCAATTGCTCAACAGTAATTTGTTTACCCACCATGAATACTTATGCTCTTGAGAGAAGCTACTAGTGAAACCTATGGCCCCGGGTCTATCTTCCATCATATTAATCTTCCAATACTTAGTTATTTCCTTTGCCATTTATTTTACTTTGCATCTTTTATTTCTCTTTATCGTAAAAATACCCAAAATATTATCTCATCATATCTATCAGATCTCACTCTCGTAAGTGACCGTGTAGGGATTGACAACCCCTTATCGCGTTGGTTGCAAGGATTTCTTTGTTTGTGTAGGTATGAGGGACTCGTGCGTGGCCTCCTTCTGGATTGATACCTTGGTTCTCAAAAACCGAGGGAAATACTTACGCTATTTGCTGCATCACCCTTTCCTCTACAAGGGAAAACCAACGCAAGTGCTCAAGAGGTAGCAAGAAGGATTTCTGGTGCCGTTGCCGGGGTGGACTATGCAAAAGTCAACATACCAAGTACCCATCACAAAACCTTATCTCTCGCATTATATTATTTGCCATTTGCCTCTCGTTTTCCTGTCCCCCACTTCAC
The DNA here is from genome assembly GCF_003073215.2 of Triticum urartu. Classification (NCBI taxonomy): domain Eukaryota; kingdom Viridiplantae; phylum Streptophyta; class Magnoliopsida; order Poales; family Poaceae; genus Triticum; species Triticum urartu. The sequence goes on from NC_053026.1 coordinate 589,391,242, forward strand.
CCTTGCCGTTTTATTCGCCCTCTCTCTCCATCCTCCCTCTCTTTCTCTATTCGCCTCTTTTGTCCCGTTTCTTGTTTGCTTGGGGGTTGGATTGCTTGCTTGTCACGATGGCTCAAGATAATACTAAATTGTGTGACTTTACCAATACCAACAACAATGATTTCCTTAGCACTCCGATTGCTCCTCTTATCGATACGGAATCTTGTGAAATCAATGCCGCTTTGTTGAATCTTGTCATGAAAGATCAATTCGCCGGCCTTCCTACTGAAGATGCCGCTACCCATCTGAATAGCTTCGTTGATTTATATGATATGCAAAAGAAGAAAGATGTGGATATGATATTGTTAAATTGAAGCAATTTCCTTTTTCGCTTAGAGATCGTGCTAAAGTTTGGTTTTCGTCTTTGCCTAAAAATAGTATTGATTCTTGGAATAAGTGCAAAGATGCTTTTATCTCTAAGTATTTTCCCCCCGCTAAGATTATCTCTCTTAGAAACGATATTATGAATTTTAAGAAACTTGATCACGAACATGTTGCACAAGCTTGGGAGAGGATGAAATTAATGATACGTAATTGCCCTACACATGGTCTGAATTTGTGGATGATTATACAAAAAATTTATGCCGGATTGAATTTTGCTTCTAGAAATCGTTTAGATTCGGCCGCGGGAGGCACTTTTATGGAAATCACTTTAGGAGAAGCTACTAAACTCCTAGATAACATTATGGTTAATTATTCTCAATGGCACACTGAAAGATGTACTAATAAAAAAGTGCATGCGATAGAAGAAATTAATGTTTTGAGTGGAAAGATGGATGAACTTATGAAATTATTTGCTAATAAAAGTGTTTCTTCTGATCCTAATGATATGCCTTTGTCTACTTTGTTTTAGAATAATAATGAATCTATGGATGTGAATTTTGTTGGTAGGAATAATTTTGGTAATAACGCGTATAGAGGAAACTTTAATCCTAGGCCGTATCCTAGTAATTCCTCTAATAATTATGGTAATTCCTACAATAATTCTTATGGAAATTATAATAAGATGCCCTCTGATTTTGAATCTAATATTAAAGAATTTATTACTTTGCAAAAGAATTTCAATGCTTTGATTGAAGAAAAATTGCTTAAGATTGATGAGTTGGCTAGGAACGTTGATAGAATTTCTCTTGATGTTGGTTCTTTGAAACTTAGATCTATTCCACCTAAGCATGATATCAATGAGTCTCTCAAATCCATGAGAATTTCCATTGATTAGTGCAAAGAAAGAACCGCTAGGATGCGTGCTAGGAAAGATTGGTTTATAAAAGCGTGTTCTTCTAGTTTCCAGGATAATAAAGATGAACATCTAAAAGTTATTGATGTGTCCCCTATTAAATCTTTGTTTTGTAATATGAATCTTGATAAGGATGGGACTGAATATGATCCACCTTTACCTAGACAGTGTTCCAAAAATTCGGAGTCTTTAGATCTTGATGCTAAAATTGTTAAAAGTGGGATTGAAGAAGTCAAAACTTTAAATATTAATGAATCCTCTATTGTGGATTTCAAGGAATTTAATTATGATAATTGCTCTTTGATAGATTTTATTTCCTTGTTGCAATCCGTGGTAAATTATCCTCATGCTTATAGTCAAAATAAAGCTTTTACTAAACATATAATTGATGCTTTGATGCAATCTTATGAAGAAAAACTTGAGTTGGAAGTTGCTATCCCTAGAAAACTTTGTGATGAGTGGGAACCTACTATTAAAATTAAAATTAAAGATCATGAATGCTATGCTTTGTGTGATTTGGGTGCTAGTGTTTCCACGATTCCAAAGACTTTGTGTGATTTGCTAGGTTTCCGTTAGTTTGATGATTGCTCTTTAAACTTGCACCTTGCGGATTCCACCATTAAGAAACCTATGGGAAGAATTAATGATGTTCTTATTGTTGAAAATAGGAATTATGTGCCCGTAGATTTTATTGTTCTTGACATAGATTGCAATCCTTCATGTCCTATTATTCTTGATAGACCTTTCCTTAGAACGATTGGTGCAATTATTGATATGAAGGAAGGAAATATTAGATCCCAATTTCCGTTAAGGAAAGGCATGGAACAATTTCCTAGAAATAAAATAAAACTACCATATGAATCTATCATGAGAGCCACTTATGGATTTCCTACCAAAGATGGCAATACCTCGATCTATCCTTGCTTTTTATGCCTAGCTAGGGGCGTTAAACGATAGCCGCTTGTTGGGAGGCAACCCAATTTTATTTTTATTCCTTGCTTTTTGCTCCTGTTTTAGTAATAAATAATTTATCTAGCCTCTGTTTTGGTTGTGTTTTATGTGTTCAATTAGTGTTTGTGCCAAGTAGAACCGTTGGGAAGACTTGGGGAAAGTCTTTTTAATCTTTCTGTAAAAAACAGAAACTTTAGCGCTCACGAGAACTGCTGCCAATTTTATTTGGAAAGTTATATTTAGTTAATTCTTTCTTAAGATGCTTAATAAATAAATTCCTCACGTCCAGAAATTTATTTTAGAATTTTTGGGGTTCCAGATATTGCGTTAGCTACAGATTACTACAGACTATTCTGTTTTTGACAGATTCTGTTTTTCGTGTGTTGTTTGCTTATTTTGATAAATCTATGGCTAGTAAAATAGTTTATAAACCATAGAGAAGTTGGAATACAGTAGGTTTAACACCAATATAAATAAATAATGAGTTCATTACAGTACCTTGAAGTGGTGTTTTGTTTTCTTTCGTTAACGGAGCTCACGAGATTTTCTACTTTAAGTTTTGTGTTGTGAAGTTTTCAAGTTTTGGGTGAAAGATTTGATGGATTATGGAACAAGGAGTGGAAAGAGCCTAAGCTTGGGGATGCCCATGTCACCCCAATATAATCTAAGGACACCTAAAAGCCAAAACTTGGGGATGCCCCGAAAGGCATCCCCTCTTTCGTCTACTTCCATCGGTAACTTTACTTGGAGCTATATTTTTATTGGCCACATGATATGTGTTTTGCTTGGAGCGTCTTGTATGCTTTGAGTCTTTGCTTTTTAGTTTACCACAATAATCCTTGCTGTACACACATTTTGAGAGAGACACACATGATTCAGAAATTATTAGAATACTCTATGTGCTTCACTTATATCTTTTGAGTTATATAGTTTTTGCTCTAGTACTTCACTTATATCTTTTAGAGCACGGTGGTGGTTTTGTTTTATAGAAACTATTATTATCTCATGATTCACTTATATTATTTTGAGAGTCTTAAATATCATGGTAATTTACTTAAATAATCTTAATATGCTAGGTATTCAAGACTAGTAAAACTTTCTTATGAGTGTGTTGAATACTAAGAGAAGTTTGATGCTTGATGATTGTTTTGAGACATGGAGGTAGTGATATCAAAGTTGTGCTAGTTGAGTAGTTGTGAATTTGAAAAATACTTGTGTTGAAGCATGCACGTATGGTAAACGTTATGTAACAAATTTTAAACATGAGGTATTCTTTGAGTGTCCTCCTTATGAGTGGCGGTCGGGGACGAGCGATGGTCTTTTCCTACCAATCTATCCCCCTAGGAGCATGCGCGTAGTTCTTGGTTTTGGATGACATGTAGATTTTTGCAATAAGTATGTGAGTTCTATATGACTAATGTTGAATCCATGGATTATACGCACTCTCACCTTTCCATCATTGCTAGCCTCTTCGGTACCGTGCATTGCCCTTTCTCACATTGAGAGTTGGTGCAAACTTTGCCGGTGCATCCAAACCCCGTGATATGATACGCTCTTTCACACATAAACCTCCTTATATCTTCCTCAAAACAGCCACCATACCTACCTATTATGGCATTTCCATAGCCATTCCGAGACATATTGCCATGCAACTTTCCACCATCCCGTTTATCATGACACGTTCATCATTGTAATATTGTTTAGCATGATCATGTAGTTGACATAGTATTTGTGGCAAAGCCACCATTTATAATTCTTTCATACATATCACTCTTGGTTCATTGCATATCCCGGTACACCGCCGGAGGCATTCATATAGAGTCATACCTTGTTCTAGTATCAAGTTGTAATCATTGAGTTGTAAATAAATAGAAGTGTGATGATCATCATTTAATGGAGCATTGTCCCAATAAAAAAAGAGAAAGGCCAAAAAAAGAAGGCCCAATAAAAAAGGGACAATGCTACTATACTTTTTTTCCACACTTGTGCTTCAAAGTAGCACCATGATCTTCATGATAGAGAGTCTCTTGTTTTGTCACTTTCATATAGTAGTGGGAATTTTTCATTATAGAACTTGGCTTGTATATTCCAACAATGGGCCTCCTCAAGTGCCCTAGGTCTTCGTGAGCAAGCAAGTTGGATGCACACCCACTAGTTTCTTTTGTTGAGCTTTCATACATTTATAGCTCTAGTGCATCCGTTGCATGTCAATACCTACTCCTTGCATTAACATCAATCGATGGGCATCTCCATAGCTCATTGGTTAGCCTCGTTGATGTGTGACTTTCTTCTTTTTTGTCTTCTCTACATAACCCCCATCATTATACTCTATTCCACCCATAGTGCTATATCCATGGCTCATGCTCATGTATTGCGTGAAGGTTTATAAAGTTTGAGATTACTAAAGTATGAAACAATTGCTTGGCTTGTCATCGGGGTTGTGCATGATGAGAGCATTCTTGTGTGACGAAAATGGAGCATGACTAAACTATATGATTTTGTAGGGATGAACTTTCTTTGGCCATGTTATTTTGAGAAGACATAATTGCTTAGTTAGTATGCTTGAAGTATTATTATTTCTATGTCAATATTAAACTTTTATCTTGAATCTTTCGGATCTGAATATTCATGCCACAATTAAGAAGAATTACAATAAAATTATGCCCAGTAGCATTCCACATCAAAAATTCTATTTTTATCATTTACCTACTCGAGGACGAGCAGGAATTAAGCTTGCGGATGCTTGATACGTCTCCAACGTATCTATAATTTTTGATTGCTCCATGCTATATTATCTTCTGTTTTGGACATTATTGAGCTTTATTATTCAATTTTATATTATTTTTGGGACTAACCTCTTAACCGGAGGCGCAGCCCAGAATTGCTGTTTTTTGCCTATTTCAGAGTTTCGCGGAAAAAGAATATCAAACGGAGTCCAAACGGAATGAAACCTTTGGGAACGTGATTTTTGGAACGAACATGATCCAGAGGACTTGGACCCTACGTCAAGACATCAACCAGGAGGCCACGAGGTAGGGGGCGCGCCTCCCCCCAGGCGCGCCCTCCACCCTCGTGGGCCCCCTGTTGCTCCACCGACGTACTCCTTCCTCCTATATATACCTACATACCCCCAAACGATCAAATACGGAGCCAAAACCCTAATTCCACCGCCATAACTTTCTGTATCCATGAGATCCCATCTTGGGGCCTGTTCCGGTGCTCCGCCGGAGGGGGCATCGATCACGGAGGGCTTCTACATCAACACCATAGCCCCTCCGATGATGTGTGAATAGTTTCCATTGTTCACACATAAACCTCCTTATATCTTCCTCAAAACAGCCACCATACCTACCTATTATGGCATTCCCATAGCCATTCCGAGATATATTGCCATGCAACTTTCCATCGTTCCGTTTATCATGACACGTTCATCATTATCATATTGCTTTGCATGATCATGTAGTTTACATAGTATTTGTGGCAAATCCACCATTCATAATCCTTTCATACATGTCACTCTTGGTTCATTGCATATCCCGGTACACCGCCGGAGGCAATCATATAGAGTCATACTTTGTTCTAGTATCGAGTTGTAATCATTGAGTTGTAAATAAATAGAAGTGTGATGATCATCATTTTCTAGAGCATTGTCCCAAGCTAGGAAAAAAGGAGAAAGGCCATAAAAAAGAGAAGGCCCAAAAAAATGAGAGAAAAAGAGAGAAGGGACAATGTTACTATCCTTTTTACCACACTTGTGGTTCAAAGTAGCACCATAGTCTTCATGATAGAGAGTCTTTTGTTTTGTCACTTTCATATACTAGTGGGAATTTTTAATTTAAGAACTTGGCTTGTATATTCCAACATTGGGCTTCCTCAAATGCCCTAGGTCTTCGTGAGCAAGCAAGTTGGATGCGCACCCACTTAGTTTCTTTTGTTGAGCTTTCATATATTTATAGCTCTAGTCTCTGCTGGAAAAGGCAATGCCTAGGAGGCACTTAGGCACGCCTAGGCGCTAGGCAATGGCCAAACGCCTCGCCTGGGGAATAAATGGAGGTCTAGGCAGGGAAAGCAAGGAATTGCCTACCCAAGAAAGAAATCATGCCACATACTGCACTGATACGCCAAACGGGTTATATTCCAATGGTATTAGTGTTGGGGAATGTAGTAATTTCAAAAAAAATCCTACGCACACGCAAGATCATGGTGATGCATAGCAACGAGAGGGGGGAGTGTTGTCTACGTACCCTCGTAGACCGTTCGCGGAAGCGTTATATCAACGCGGTTGATGTAGTCGTACGTCTTCATGTCCGACCGATCCAAGTACCGAAAGCACGGCACCTCCGAGTTCTGCACACGTTCGGCTCGGTGACGTCCTCGCCTTCTCGATCAAACAAGAGGGGCAAAGTAGTAGATGAGTTCCGACAGCACGACGGCGTGGTGACGGTGTTGGTGAAGAACAATCTCCGCAGGGCTTCGCCTAAGCACTACAAAAACTATGACGGAGGATAAACTAGAGGAGACGGGGTTGCCGGCACACGGCTTGGTGTTTCTTGATGTGTCTTGGGTGCTATCCCTACCCCTCTATTTATATGTTGAGCCTTGGGGTCGAAACTTGGAGTAAAAGCATCCACAAAGTCGGTTTCACCCGAAAGGCAAGAGTCCTTCTCGGACTCCAGGGCCAGACGCCAGGGTTCCCGGCGTCTGGACCCAGACGCCAGGGACCCTGGCGTCTGGCCCCTGGACTCCGCAAAACTTCCTTTTGCACTTTCCAAAAACCTTGTGGGCTTTCCCCTTTGGTCCAAATAAAGTGTTCTCATACCCAAACATTTCGGGAAACATCCGGAACTCCTTCCGGTGATTTCCGGAACCCTTCCGATGACCAAACACTATTATCCCATATATCAAACTTTATCTCCGAACCATTCCGGAGTTCCTTGTCATGTCCGTGATCTCATCCCGGACTCCAAACAACATTCGGTCATCAACATACATAACTCATACAGTACTATATCGTCAACGAACGTTAAGCGTGCGGACCCTACGGGTTCAAGAACTATGTAGACATGACCGAGACACCTCTCTGGTCAATAACCAATAGCGGGACCTAGATGCCCATATTGGCTCCTACATATTCTACGAAGATCTTTATCGGTCAGACCGCATAACAACATACGTTGTTCCCTTTGTCATCGGTATGTTACTTGCCCGAGATTCGATCGTCGGTATCTCAACACCTAGTTCAATCTCGTTACCGGCAAGTCTCTTTACTCGTTCCGTAATACATCATCCCGCAATTAACTCATTAATTGCAACGCTTGCAAGGCTTATAGTGATGTGCATTACCGAGTGGGCCTAGAGATACCTCTTCAACAATCGGAGTGACAAATCCTAATCTCGAAATACGCCAACCCAACAAGTACCTTTGGAGATACCTGTAGAGCACCTTTATAATCACCCAGTTACATTGTGACGTTTGGTGGCACACAAAGTGTTCCTCCGGTAAACGGGAGTTGCATAATCTCATAGTCATAGGAACATGTATAAGTCATGGAGAAAGCAATAGCAACAAACTAAACGATCAAGTGCTATGCTAACAGAATGGGTCAAGTCAATCACATCATTCTCTAATGATGTGATCCCGTTAATCAAATGAAAACTCATGTCTATGGCTAGGAAACTTAACCATCTTTGATTCAACGAGTTAGTCAAGTAGAGGCATACTAGTGACATACTATTTGACTATGTATTCACTCATGTATTATGTTTCCGGCTAATACAATTCTAGCATGAATAATAAACATTTATCATGATATAAGGAAATAAATAATAACTTTATTATTGCCTCTAGGGCATATTTCCTTCAATTAGATGGTAATTAACTTATTTATATGCCTTAAACTAATATCAACAACCATATAATAATCACAAATACACTCCGAGTAAAACTATATTACCGCCTAGGCCGCACCTAGGGCGCTTAGGCACCGCCTCGGCACTAGGCGAAGGCCAACCGCCTCGCTTACGCCTGCCTCTTTTTCCAACCTTGGCTCTAGTGCATCCGTTGCATGGCAATCCCTAGTCCTTGCTTTAACATCAATTGATGGGCATCTCCATAGCTCATTGGTTAGCCTCATTGATGTGAGACTTTCTCCCTTTTTTGTCTTCTCCACATAACCCCCATCATTATATTCTATTCCACCCATAGTGCTATATCCATGGCTCATGAGATTACTAAAGTATGAAACAATTGCTTGGCTTGTCATCGAGGTTGTGCATGATGAGGGCATTCTTGTGTGACGAAATGGAGCATGAGTAAACTATATGATTTTGTAGGGATGAACTTTCTTTGGCCATGTTATTTTGAGAGGACATAATTGCTTAGTTAGTATGCTTGAAGTATTATTATTTTTATGTCAATATTGAACTTTTATCTTGAATCTTTCGGATCTGAATATTCATACCACAATTAAGAAGAATTGCATTGAAATTATGCCAAGTAGCATTCCACATCAAAAATTCTGTTTTTATCATTTACCTACTCGGGGACGAGCAGGAATTAAGCTTTGGGATGCTTGATACGTCTCCAATGTATCTATGATTTTTGATTGTTCCATGTTATATTATATACTATTTTGGACATTATTGGGCTTTATTATACACTTTTATATTATTTTTGGGACTAACCTATTACCCGGTGGCCCAGCCCAGAATTGTTGTTTTTGCCTATTTTAGGGTTTCGCAGAAAAAGAATATCAAACGGGGTCCAAACGGAATGAAACCATCGGGAACGTGATTTTCGGAACGAACATGATCCAGAGGACTTGGACCCTACGTCAAGACATCAACCAGGAGGCCACGAGGTAGGGGGCGCGCCTCCCCCCAGGCGCGCCCTCCACCCTCGTGGGCCCCCTGTTTCTCCACCGACGTACTCCTTCCTCCTATATATACCTACGTACCCTCAAACTACCAGATACGGAGCCAACACCCTAATTCCACCACCATAACTTTCTGTGTCCACGAGATCCCATCTTGGGGCCTGTTCCGGAGCACCGCCGGAGGGGACATCGATCACGGAGGGCTTCTACATCAACACCATAGCCCCTTCGATGAAGTGTGAGTAGTTTACCTCAGACCTACGGGTCCATAGTTATTAGCTAGATGGCTTCTTCTCTCTTTTTGGATCTCAATACAGAGTTCTCCCCCTCTCTTGTGGAGATATATTCGATGTAATCTTCTTTTGTGGTGTGTTTGTTGAGACGATGAATTGTGGGTTTATGATCAAGTTTATCTATGAACAATTTTTGAATCTTCTTTTGCAAGTCTCTTCGAATTATCAGTTTGGTTTGGCCTACTAGATTGATCTTTCTTGAAGTGGGAGAAGTGCTTAGCTTTGGGTTCAATCTTGCGGTGTCCTTTCCCAGTGACAATAGGGGCAGCAAGGCACGTATTGTATTCTTGCCATCGAGGATAACAAGATGGGGTTTATATCATATTGCATGAGTTTATCCCTCTACATCATGTCATCTTGCTTAAAGCGTTATTCTGTTCTTATGAACTTAATACTCTAGATGCATGCTGGATAGCGGTCGATGTGTGGAGTAATAGTAGTAGATGCAGGCAGGAGTCGGTCTACTTGTCTCGGACGTGATGCCTATATACATGATCATACCTAGATATTCTCATAACTATGCTCAATTCTGTCAATTGCTCAACAGTAATTTGTTAACCCACCGTGAATACTTATGCTCTTGAGAGAAGCCACTAGTGAAACCTCCCCAGGGTCTATCTTCCATCATATTAATCTTCCAATACTTAGTTATTTCCTTTTCCATTTATTTTACTTTGCATCTTTTATTTCTCTTTATCATAAAAATACCCAAAATATTATCTTATCATATCTATCAGATCGCACTCTCGTAAGTGACCGTGTAGGGATTGACAACCCCTTATCGCGTTGGTTGCGAGGATTTATTTGTTTGTGTAGGTGCGAGGGACTCGTGCGTGGCCTCCTACTGGATTGATACCTTGGTTCTCAAAAACTAAGGTAAATACTTACGGTACTTTGCTGCATCACCCTTTCCTCTTCAAGGGAAAACCAACGCAAGTGCTCAAGAGGTAGCAGGGGCTTCTACCGGAAAATGTCCGATTAGCCATTGTGAAGCTATGTGCATTCCTCAATGCAATCTCTCAGAAGGTGATCGATCCAGAAATCATACCAAGGCTAAGGAGTGATGTGGCGCAATGTCTTGTCAGTTTCGAGCTGGTGTTCCCACCATCCTTCTTCAATATCATGACACACGTCCTAGTTCATCTAGTCGACGAGATTGTCATTCTGGGGCCCGTATTTCTACACAATATGTTCCCCTTTGAGAGGTTCATGGGAGTCCTAAAGAAATATGTCCGTAACCGCGCTAGGCCAGAAGGAAGCATCTCCATGGGCCATCAAACAGAGGATGTCATTGGGTTTTGTGTTGACTTCATTCCTGGCCTTAAGAAGATAGGTCTCCCTAAATCGCGGTATGAGGGTAGAATGACTGGAAAAGGCACGCTTGGAGGGGATTCAATAATATGTAGGGACGGGCATTCTTGGTCTCAAGCACACTACATAGTCCAACAAAACTCTACCTTGGTGACCCCGTATGTCGATGAACACAAGAATAGTCTGCGCTCCAAACACCCGGAGCAGTGTGATGACTAGATTACATGTGAACACATCAGGACTTTCAGCAATTGGATGGAAACACGTCTCAGAGGTGACAACACTGTTTGTGATGAGCTGTACTCGTTGTCTAGGGGACCGTCTTCGACTGTACTGACTTACAAATGATACGATATAAATGGGAATACATTTTACACGATCGCCCAATATCAAAAGAGCAACCACCAAATCAGCGGTGTCCGCTTTGATGCAGCAACCGAGAGGGGAAAGGACACATATTATATAGTGGACATATGGGAACTTGACTATGGACATGATTTTAAGGTCCCTTTGTTTAAGTGGAAATGGGTTAATCTGTCAGGAGGTGGGGTACAGGTAGACCCACAGTACGGAATGACAACAGTGGATCTGAACAATCTTGGGTACACTGACGAACCGTTCATCCTAGCCAATGATGTGGCACAGGTTATCTATGTGAAGGACATGTCTACCAAACCGAGAAAAAGAAAAGATAAGGAAGCGAACACATCATATGATGAGCCAAAGCCCCACATAGTTCTTTCAGGAAAAAGGGACATCGTGGGAGTGGAGGGCAAGACAGACATGTCCGAAGATTATGAAAAGTTTCATGAAATTCCTCCCTTCAAAGTCAAGGCTGACCCAAGCATCCTGATAAACGATGAAGATTATCCATGGTTACGGCGCAATAAGCAAAGGACACAGCCGAAGAAAAAGTGAAGACTTTCTCTCCAGAACTATTATGATGATACCATGCCAAATTTCAACCTTTTCATAGTTCATTTGAAATGCCTCTTGTAACAGACGAGTTTCCGTATGAAACCCTGATATCTCGAATGTTGCATTTTGAACACACAAGAAGTCTGGAGTTGTAATAAGTTATTAAAAATAAAAGAGAGGCGCAATGCAGTCTACACCATGCCAACTTTCAGCCTTTTCAGAAAATAAGTTTTTCCGCAACCCTCTCTACTTTTGTGCACATGCTATGTGGGTGAAATGATGATACCATGACAACTTTCATAGTAAAGTTATTCACAAACTAGTGATTCACACAAATTGCAAAAATTTCAAATTTAAACTATTCAAATTGGAAAACTAATGGCACTAACAGACAGTTTATAATTTATATTACTTGAAAGAAAAAACAATCACCGAAAAACAATAAGTATTTTTCTGTGAGTAGAAACAAAACAAAATAAATAAAGCAAAAAAGAAAACAAAAAACAGGAAAAAAATGCCACCTACTGGGCCTCCACGGCCTGAATACGACTAGAAACCCAACTATGAGCCAGGATTCAGGCCCGCAAAAGACTGGATAGGCCCACAGGCAGCATAGTGTCATATTAGGCCCATAAGCCTGCCTTTGAGAGGAGCTCGAGAGGGCAGCCAGAGTGGGGCTTATAAACCACTCCGAACCCCTCTCAACTAGCGAGGTGGGACTAAAGTTTTGGCCGTGGGCAGCGCCATGCCTTTGGTCCCGGTTGATGGCACCAACCGGGACTAAAGGTGTGCATTGGACCCGATTCGTGGTACCAACCGGCACCAATGTCCACCTTTAGTCCCGGTTGGTGCCACCAACTGGGACCAAAGGCCTCTGTTTCTTGCACTTTGGGCTGCTGAAAAGAGACATTTGGTCCTGGTTGGTGGCTGTCAGATTTCGGGCTCCGCAAAACCCTTAAGATTCGAACACAGGGGCGTGACGAAGATCTCTCCCACTACACGTCTACCTAGCGCCACACTCTTATCCTGGTGGTGGGAATGGAATGCAAGCAAGCAAACAAGTAGAGCACACAAGAGTTTACCGAGGTTCAGGCCACCTTGCGGTGTAAAACCCTACGTCCAGCTTTAGTGGATTGGCCTCCCGAGGGCTCAAGTATGAACCAGTACAGTGGTTTCCGGAGCTCAGGAGGTGAGCTCAAGAAGGGTGAGGAGGTAGATGTTCTTGCTCCTTTCCTAGTCTAAGTCTCAAATGGTCCAACCCCCCTCTATAATGGAACCCTAGCTACTTATATAGGCGGCCAGGGTCCTCTTCCCCCGAAATGTTTAGGCGGGAACGGAATCCCACAACGGCCATTTGAGCGGGAACACTAGGACGCTCCTATCCTGACAAAAGCTGGTCTTCGCCTGCAAAGAGGGCAGGTGGTGACGCGGTGGTGGGCTCGGTGATGACATCCTTCCAGCTGTCCTTGCGGTCTTCGGCTTGTTGCACCAAAGGGGAAACCTTTGTCTCGCCCCACGGGAACCTGCGCCTGTGCGGTCTCCTTTGCACCGATATAGAAACTGCGCCCACTGGCGTGCGCTGGCGCCCGCTGACACGGTTCTTCATGGCTTGCGTCACTGCCTCCTCCTGAAGCAGCCCTTCCCTTGAGATCTCCGCCTTCCCGAAGCAGCCTAGCCGAGGCCACTCTAGGGAGAGGTCTTGGTCGCCCCTCCGAAGCAGCCTAGGTGAGGCCCCTCCCTAAGGAGGTCTTGGTCATTCTCCTCGCGAGGGATGGCCCCCTCGCGAGGGTCTTGAGCAGACGGTCGATCAGCTGGGCCCTACCGGGCCGTACTAGGGACGCGACGTGGGCCACAGACAGGCAAGTCTGGGTACCCTGGTTCCCAGTACGCCGACAGTAGCCCCCGGACCCAAGGCGCGCACGGAGTTTGCTTCTGGGCGAAGCCTAGGCGAGTACGAAGCACCGTGGGCCCCAAAGACCGCGGGCCAGACCAGCGCGTGACGGTTGGATGGGACGTGTCGACTCCACTCCCCATGCAGCCTTGGTAACCGTGTGATTGACAACTCCTTGGCGCGGGCGACAGAACCAGCGTGCCCGCGCGCGAATGGCTGGCGATTTGCCTTCTCAGTCTATAAATGGGGGACCAAACGCCACCCCCGCTCGTTTGACTGTTCCAGGCCAGAACCCCAGTTCCTCTTCCTCCGGCGAGGGTTTTTTGATGGCACCGATTCGCAGGTTTTCCGCCACAGAGAAGGGGAAGGACCCGGTGGTGGAGCCCGAGCAGCTCCCGCCAAAGAAGAGGCGCCGCGATTCGCCGAGGGCACCTCGGAGGCCGGCGGATGCTCGCACGTGGTGTATGCGGGCAACACCATGGCTTCCGCCTCGTACGGCCACCCCGGTGACAGTCGTGCGCGGCGCGGGCGACGGCAACGGGGGCGGCGCAGGTGACCGCCCGGCGGGGCGAGTGACGCCACGCCTCTCGCCGCTGCCCCATGCTGAGGATGACGTCCGTGAGTTCGTTGTGTGGGCGGGAGCTCCCCTGCACACTTGGATCTTCCTCCCCCGTGTCTCAGGGAGGTGCTTCCGGCCCGCGGACGAGTGACGATGTAGCTTTGGCATGATGGATGCCATCTCCCCCATTCGTACTGCGACGTGAAGGTGATTTCCTCCGGCCAAGTCTACATGACCTGGAGTTGGGGCGTGGTGCGCCGCACATGCGCCCCTGCCGGGAGGCACGTTCTTCATTTCAGGCTGTATGGGCTGGCTTCATAGACCTTTAAAGTCTTCGGGGAGGATGGCCGACGACGAGCGTGCGGCGAAGAGGAGGGGCTTGCCGACGACCATTTCCGGTGCTGCCTAGGCGCCGAGGCCTGGGGCGAAGTGTTCACCATTGGCTCCGCCCCCGACTCCCCTAGTAGCAGCTCCGCTTCTCCTGCGAAGGCCTCAAGCTCTGACGAGAGCTACGAGCCGCCGAGCCGCCGCCCTCGCCGCCGGAGGGATGCGGCGACCTCCGACCATCGTCGCCGCTGAAGGAGCTCGGGCGTCACCCCTCCGGAGGCGGTTTTCTTTTGCTTGGTCCCTGCGAGGCAACCATGAACGCCCCCCCGAGGGTGTGTAAATGTTTGCAACCTTTGTTTGCTGCCGAACAAGCGTCATAAACCTGGGTTCCTCATGAGATCTTTTATTAAAGCAAGACCTTCCTTCTCTTCCATCCCTGCAGTAGCTTAGTTCCCCACGCCTGCGAGACCCATTTTCTAGGCAGGCTTCGGCCGTCGCTAGTATGCCAGGTCTTGATGCCATGGTCAAGGATAGGAGGTGAACGGCCCAGAATCTGGTAAGAGCCCCCGAGCCCTCAGCCGAGCGGGCGATCGTGATAGCGTCCCCTCATCAGCAGGTCAGGTCTGGTCCTGAGGCCTTGGAGGCGGCCTTCGCTGCGCTGAACCAGCTTCGCGTTGTCTATAGGGAGGGTGATGACTGTGTGGTGGATGCCGACTTGGGCCTACTCTCGGGGTGGCTGCAAGCGGAGGAGTCCGTGCAGGCCACCTGGAGTCAGGCTTCGGCGGCTATCGCCGAGGGTTGGGAGGAGGCTGCCTCGGCTGCACGGGCGCGGGAAGCCGCAAAAGCCCAGACAGCGTCCTCCGAGAAGCGTCGTCAGGAGGCAGAGGACGAGCTTAAGGCCCTTCGTGAGGAGAGCGTGAAGCACGCCTTGGAGCTTGAGAGGTTGGAGAAGGAGCTCCAGGGCGAGAAGGCCGAGACATCGCGGTTGCAGGAGGAGCAGCTCGCCGACTGTGCGAGCCTGAAGAAGCTGAAGACAGAGGCCGAGGAAGCCAAGGCGTCCTAAGCCAAGCGCGAGGATGAGCTGAAGGTCAGGGGGGACGCCCTCGCAGCCTCGGAGAAGACGGCGACGGTTGTCACACCCTAGCAAGTTCATGCATTAGAGTGTTTGCATCATGTTTAATTCTCCCAGAAAGATGAAATGGGGATAACAGAACCCCCAGCAGCCCCTTAAACCAACTAGGGTTTACTAAAATTGGTTTCGATGAACCCAAAATGCCCTTCACAAAATGTTCATCATTTCTGGATTGGGCTAAAACCCCTGGCAAAAATGGTGCACTCTTTTCTAGGACATTCTGGATTTTTTGAATTAAATCATAAGTATTTGAATTTGGGCATTTAAATACTATAAAATATTTTAAATGCTCAAATAATTCTGGAAATAAGTGTGGGCTGTTGGAAATAATCTAAAGAGAGCCTATGATTATTTTCAGGATTTTTGTAAGTGCCTAACTATTTTTAATAAAGCCCAAAAGTTACAGAAAAATAGAAAAAGAAAAACAAATCAGAAAAGAGAGAGAGAGAGAGAGAGAGAGAGAGAGAGAGAGAGAGAGAGAAAGGCCAGAGGCCACTTACCTGGTTGGCCCGGCCCATCTGGCCTGTGCCAGTCATCACCTACCTCTGCCAGTAGGCAGAGGAGGGACACCGCGACGCCGCCGAGCTCGCCACGCCACCTCTTGGCCTGCCGTCGCCCGCGCCAGCGCGACGCCTCAAAGCGCCTCTGCGGCCTCCCCTCGACCCCTGGACACCTCGCTCCTCCGCCCTACTCTCTCCCTTGCTCCCCCGAAGCCATGGCCGACGCTGCCGCAGCCACGCCACCATAGTTCTCACGTCCACCGTCGTCCTCGCGCCGCCCCGCTGTGTCCACGAGCTCGGCCATCGTCCTCTCCATCGAGCAGACTGAGCCCCGAGCGCTCGTTTGCCCTGAAGCCACCGCGTCGACCTCATCTTCACCGCCCGTCGCCGGAGATCCACTTCACCGCCCCGCTTGCTCCGGCTTGTCCCCGACTCCTCCGACCCGCTCGCCCGACGCGCCGTGAGCCCTGCTACCTCCAAATCCTACCCGTTTGCCTTCTTGTGCACCACAGCGACCACACCGAGCTCACCCGCACGCGCCGCCGCCTCTGCACGTCGCCGTCGTGGCCACAGCCACGCTGGCTCGATTCCAAGCACGCCATCGCGTTCGTCACAGCCCAAGCATCTCGTCGCACCGCTCCACGTGCCTCGCCATGCCCCGTAGCCTCAGGTTCGACTTCGCCCGAACTCCGGCGACCGCCAAGGTCGTCGCCGGCGTTGTTCCCGGCCACCCCGAGCTCCACCACTACCACCAAACGACGCGGCTCACTCCTCGCGTCACGTAGTTGCTCTCCGCCATCGATTTGGTTGCCGGAGCACGAAACCCGCACCGCCCCACCGCGTCTGGCCTCGCCGACGGCTAAACGTCGGCGAGTTTGACCCCATTTGACCATGTTTGACCCGTGTGGGCTCAGGTTGACTTCCCCCCTGAGCCTATGACAGGTGGGGCCGGCCTGTTAATTAGGTTAGGATTAGTGCTAACTAATTTTAGTTAGTTTAGGTCACTGACATGCGGGCCCAGGCCCCACTGACAGTTAGTTAGTATTAACTAGAACCTGTTAATTAGCTGGTTCACTGACGTGTGGGTCCCAGCCGTCAGGTTTGACCTAGGCTGGCGCCTTTGACTCGCTGACATCACAGTGATGCAGTGCTGACGCAATTATTCATTTTCTGGATTTATTCTTATATAGGAAATTCCAGAAAATATCCAAAACTTCTAAAAATCATAGAAAATCAACCTTAGCTCCAAATCAAACAAATTATATATGAAAAATGATCCGAAAAATTCAATATTTCCATCTGTAATGATTTCATGCATGAAAAAACACTTTAACCTTGCTGTTTAGGTGAAACAAGCTTACACTTATTATGCATAAGAACTTAAGTTTCCATTTGAATCTTTGATTCAAATGCACCCATTTCAGCTTGTTTCACATTGCATTAGGCAGGACACATCATTTTGCCATGTCATAGAATGCATCATATTGTTGCATATTGCCATGTGTTGATTATATTCTGTGTGTCTTTCATGGTAGGTTCTGCCTCCGAGGATATCTACGAGTATCCAACTGAAGGGCAGTACCCTACTACCACTCCATCAGGCAAGCAGCCCCATTGATCATATCGATACAATCCCATGTTCTCGCCTCTGCTCTCATTTACTACATTAAGAAAACAACGTTTCAAACTGCTGTGTGCTATGGTAGTTGAACCCTTATCCTCTGCATGACCTGTCATTGCCACAGTAACTAGATGAAACCCACTAGCATGTGTAGGAGTTGATTGAGCCATGTTTGTGTTTCCTACCTTGCTATGCCTGCTATGCTTAGAGTTGTGTCAGGTCTGGTTCATCTGGGCGATGGGCTAGAGTGAAATGATTATGTCGGTAATGTGAGAGATGTGTTGAACATGATTTGGTAAAGGTATCGATGAGAGGCCATGTAGGAGTACATGGTGGGTTGTTTCATTGAGGTCGTCCCTAAGAACTGAGATCTGTATGTGTGAGTTTAAGAATCAGCTACTACCATGCATTGGGATCCTTAATTGACCCTCTCGGCTTCTCAATCACCCTAGTACTCTGTCCAGGAGTTGCAAATAGTTTCTGGTGTTTGTAGGTTATGTGTTGGCGGCCGTGCGTAGCGCTAACCCTAGGGGCGGGCTATGATGCAGTAGATACACCGATGCATGGTGTACCGAGTCACCCGTTTGGTGTCTCAGGAACCCTGTTCACATCGTTCGGGGCCGTATGTGGAAACCTCGGCCGGACTCCCTGTGGATGGAACCTAGATAGGCGATAAACCTGGACTAGAGACTTGAGTGTTTAGGTAGGCCGTGGCCGACACCCTCGTTGGGCTTCCGCTTGAAGGTTGCCGAGTACATGTCGTGTAAACGACGGTAAGTGGTGAGAGCGTGTATGAAGAAGTACACCCTTGCAGGGTAAACATCATCTATTCGAATTGCCGCGTCCGCGGTAAAGGACTACTTGGTTGCCTATACATTTCATAGACAAGTTAATGGTTACTACTAAAAGACTCAAGATAAGTGTGAGTGCCGAGGATGGCCCTCTCGTAGGATGATGAGGGAGGATCCCCGGTGGAGTATTGTGTTGGTGATTAGTGGACTCGTGTGTGAAAACTATTTTACTAGTGGTGTCTCATAGGATAGCTTAGCCAAGAGTCAGAGCTGGCTTGCTGCAATAGCTCCACCACCTTCTTGAGAATGAGCATGTATAGTAGGTTCTGTTGTAAGACTTGTTGAGTACCTTTGTACTCATGTTTGCTTAATTACTATTTTCACAGGACAGCACCGCCCCCTCCGATGGGTTTTATGTAGACCTCGACGTCGATGAGTAACTTGCCACCCAGGTGGTGATCCTGACCATGGAGGGGCCTATGTAGGTAGACAGGCTTCGAGAAGCCTTCTTTCTTTCTAGTGTCTGTACTCAGACTATTTGCTTCCGCATGTGCTTGTATGCTTGTATGACTTGAGTGTCGGGTCATGTGACCCCTACCTGTATGAACATGTTATGCATGGCTCTCTGGAGCCTTTAAATAAAGTACTTGAGTTGTAGAGTTTTGTTGTGATGCCATGTTGTATTTGCACATATCGAGCATATTGTGTGTATGATTGAAACGCTTGGTATGTGTGGGATCCGACAATCTAGTTGTTTATCCTTGGCAGCCTCTCTTATGGGGAAATGTAGTATAGTGATCCTTGAGCCATAGTAGTCCGCTACAGCCCGGTTCACCGGAGTCCTGCTAGCCCAGCACTACTGCTCAGGACACTTGACTGGCCGGCATGTGTTTCACTTCGTTCCTATCTCTGTCCCTTCGGGGAAATGTCACGCGGTGACATCCGGAGTCCTGCCTAGCCTGCTACAGCCCGGGTTACCCGGAGTCCTGTTAGCCCAGTGCTACAACCCGGATTCACACGCTGATGACCGACATGTTCGATGTGATTCATGTATGCCTGTCCCCATAGGTCTGTGCCGCTTTGGGTTCACGACTAGCCATGTCGGCTTGGGTTCTCTGTCATATGGATGCTAGCGACACTATCATATACGTGAGCCAAAAGGCGCAAACGGTCCCGGGCCATGGTAAGGCGACACCCATGGGGATAGCGTGCGTGAGGCCGCAATGTGATATGAGGTGTTACCGGCTAGATCGATGTGACTTGGAATCGGGGTGCTGACAGCGTTGGCATTAGAGCCGGACTGCCTGTAGGTTCGTTGAGCCAAACTGGTCGATGTCGAGTCTAGAAATGCTTTAGTTATATGTAGGGGAATTGATTGTGGGAGGGAACGTAAGGCTTTTTTACTCCTTTACCTTATGCCCTCTGATCTGAGTCATTCTCTTCTCTTTCTACGTGGGTTAAGGACTAGGCTCTCTTCTTTCTATCAGGTTCACGTGTTACTAATCCATAGTAGCTTATAGGATTATTGTTACCAGCCACAGTACAGTTTCTACTACTTTCAGTATGTTGTCAGTTGAATCAGAACCTTGATATGATGTTGTTGAGTGGTATTGCAAACTGTTGTGGATGTCTCAAATCTTTTTCTGAGCATTTACAGTCGTTATGCTGTCCGATTTCCCCTAGAAAATTCTAATGCCTTTGCATTATTCTATGCTTTCAGATGGCCACCCGTTCGCAGAACCAAGTGGTTCGTCTGACCCGGTGCCTCGATGTGCCCGGCCACATGACCATGTTGGTTCGAGTGATGGTCGAGTCAGGTTATCGGTGGTATCCGGAATATACCTTCGAGGAGTAGTTCAGAGACTTCAACCAGAGCTAGTACCTCTGTACCGTCAGGATATATCCCTCTTATCCTGGAGCCACTGAGCCCCTTCACTGTTCCTATGGACTTGGGGTGACTATTGAGATGTCTGTGCAGGATGCAGCCTATTCAATGATGACTATCATTCGAGCCAGGACTGCCTTGCTACACAACACCGATTTCCGTTACATGCCAGTCTCACTTCCTGGAGCACAGGGGTACTATCAGGCTTTGTACTATGACTCTACACATGAGGAGTCACTACTCCGCACCACTGCCGAGATGCTCGAGGATAAGGACCGCGAAAATCGGGCCTTGCGTATGGAGCTTTTCAACTCTCATGCTGATCACTGGGCCACTTTGACTCGGTTTGCACCTGCGGTACAGGCAGGATACATGGACCTAAGGTACTTGTACCCTGTACGGTCTGGATTGCCAGATTTTATGGAGTGGCGCGATGTAGGAGGCATCACCCCTCCTCGTGGTCCCCGTCTGCCACCACCTATGGGACCAAGGCCACATCCGAGTCCCTATGGTCCACAGGCTCCGCAGGACCGTCTGTTCCCAGATGATCATGTTCCACTTCCAGGCTTTGGTGGTGACTTTATGAGGATTACTACGGAGCCGTCTGAGCTAGTAGTAGCTTCACTAGTACTGTAATAGTTGTATTGTCCACAGTCCTGCGTGACCCGTGGGATACGACTTAGTGTGTATCACACTCCGGAGGTGTAGAAAAATAATGTATAGGAGCTTGGAATGCCTTCGATGAGATGTAATGTCTTTCACTGTAGTTGTACTCTAGCATGGGCTTGTACTAAACTATGTACGGTGTGTATGACCAATGGTATATATATGGCAGTTTCTATATTACCATGCCGTGCAATGAACATCTTAGAATTCCATGTTATCCATTACATTCTGCACTTCCTTGCTAAGTTTGTGTCATCCTTATCTAAACCGTTGTGTTGTTTTCTCCTAGGATGGTCAACACCCGCAGCAACCCTGCTGCCCCGGAGCAGGGGGAAGCCAGTGCAGCTAGGGATGAAAATCTGCCTCACCTGCCTTCTCTGGCCGAAGTTATGCTGGAGGCGGAAAGAAACAAGCATGAGACTAACCGCTTGCTGGAGCGGATTGAGCAGAACACTACACGCCATCAGCGAAATGACTTGGTGTCAATCAATGAATTTATCAAGTTGTACCCACCAAAGTTTAATCATTCCGTCGAGCCCCTCGACGCGGATGACTGGCTCCGCAGCATCACACACAAGCTACGTTCTGCCAACGTAGCCGAAGCTGATAAGGTTACCTATGCTGCCTATCTCCTCGAAGGCCCTGCTAGCCTTTGGTGGGAAAACTTTGAGGCTATGCGCCCGGTCGGCCAAATCACTACTTGCGCTGAATTCAGCGAGGTTTTCCGTGAGCATCACATCCCGGAAGGTCCCATAGATCGCAAGAGGGAAGACTTCTGCAATTTCACCCAATGAAGACTGACTGTGGATGCATATAGTCGTGAATTTGGGAATCTGGCATGATATGCTCGTGAAGAGGTATCCACCGATGCTAAGAAGTAGGCAAGGTTCCGCAAGGGACTTAGCCCTGAGCTTCGCCGCGATATTCGTCTGCACGAGTGCACCTCCTTTCAAAAGTTGGTCAATAAAGCCATCAGTGCTGAGACAGGCCAGTCTGAGTATGACGCTTCATGCAAGCACTCTCATGATTTTGGTTCTTCATCCGGCTCTGGATCTCAGAAGCGCCGGGTGTGGATTCTAAGCACGGCACTGCCACCCAGGTTCATTCCGAGGCCATCCTTTGAGGCGCCTCACCCCAATCAACAGTTTGCACCGTCTAAGCCCTATGGTGGCCCCGCTGCTAATGCTGCTCCACGCCCCAATGTTGTGACATGTTTCAAGTGTGGAGAGCCGGGTCACTATAGTCGAGAGTGTCCCCAGAACAACAACCCCAATCAGTCTGGAATGTCCGTTGGTCGTGGTAAGCCAGCGGGAAAGACATTCTACGCCAAGGCAGTCACCACTGCTCGTGGCCATGTCAACTATGTCTCAGCTGAGGAGGCTCATGAGGATCCTAACGTCGTCCTTGGTACGCTCCTTGTTAATTGCCATCCGCAATCTGTTCTTTTCGATACTGGAGCATCTCATTCATTCATATCTGAGAACTATGCTCGTTTGCATAACACGACATTCTGTGACATGCCCACTTCCATGGTAATTCAAACTCCGGGTTCCTAATGGCAAACTTCTAGATGAAGCCATGGGGATGAAATTCTTGTTGATAGACTTGTCTTCCTTGCATCCTTAATAGCTCTCAAGTCCTCAGACATAAACATCATCTTGGGTATGGACTGGATGTCACCTCATTATGCTAAGATTGATTGTGCCACTAGAACCGTTCAACTTACTCACCCATTGGGCAAGACAGTCAATGTCTTAACTCGAGTGGCCAAGCGCCAGCTTTAGTCCCTAAATCCCAACCCCCTTCCAGACCTTGAAGATATTCCGGTAGTCCGGGACTTTTCGGATGTCTTTCCAGAAGAACTGACAGGTGTTCCACCTGACAGGGATGTCGAGTTTGTGATAGACCTTGTTCCAGGAACCGTCCCAATTTCTAGGAGACCCTATAAGATGGCACCCTTAGAACTAGCCGAGCTTAAGAACCAACTCGATGAGTCCTTGAAAAAGGGTTTCATCCGTCCTAGTTCCTCTCCTTGGTCTTGCCCCATCGTCTTCGTCAAGAAGAAGGATGGAACGGATTGGATAGTTGTAGATTACTGACCTGTCAACTTGGTCACTATATAGAACAAGTATCCGCTTCCCAGGATCAACGATCTGTATGATCATCTCGCTGGATCCTTAGTATTTTCCAAGATGGATTTGAGGTTGGGCTACCATCAAATCAAAATCGGAAACGGGGACATTCCCAAAATGGCCTTTGTTACTCGTTATGGCCAATACGAGTACACAGTTATGTCCTTCGGTTTAACCAATGCCCCATCCACCTTCTCTCGGTTAATGAACTCGGTCTTCATGGAGTATTTGGATAAATTCGTCGTAGTATACCTCAATGACATACTCATCTACTCCAAGAATGAAGAGGAACATGCCGAACATCTAAGGCTGGTATTGATGAAACTTCGAGAGGATCGCCTTTATGCCAAATTCTCCAAGTGTGAATTTTGGTTGCCAGAAGTGACCTATCTAGGCCATGTAATCTCTGGTAAGGGTATTGCCGTCAATCCCGAGCGAGTTCAAGCCATCCTTGATTGGACTCCACCTGTAACGGTCAAACAAGTTCAGAGCTTCCTTGGCTTAGCGAGCTATTGCTGCCGCTTCGTCGAGAATTTCTCCAAGGTTGCTAAACCTCTAACTGAACTCCTCAAGCAAGATAAAAAGTTCGAGTGGACCCCCACAGTGCGAGTTCAGCTTTCAAGAACTGAAAAAGACGCCTGACATCTGCTCCCGTACTGGTACCACCAGATTTCTCCAAGGACTTTATTATCTATTGCGACGCCTCGCGACAAGGACTAGGTTGCATACTCATGCAAGATCGTCAGGTAATTGCCTATGCTTCAAGGCAATTACACCCCCATGAGGAAAATTATCCCACACATGATCTAGAGCTTGCAGCTGTAGTCCATGCACTTAAAACTTGGCGACATTACCTTCTCGGTAATCATTGCGAGATCTTCACCGATCACCAAAGTTTGAAATATATCTTCACCCAACCGGATTTGAATCTCAAGTAAAGACGTTGGGTTGAGTTGATCTCGGATTACGATTAGGAATAACTTACACCCCGGGCAAAGCCAATGTCATGGCTGATGCGCTAAGTCGTAAATCTTATTGTAACAACCTGATGTTACAACAAAGTCAACCACTTCTCCACGAGGAATTTCGTAAGCTTAACCTTCACATAGTTCCTCGAGGATTCCTATCCACCCGGGTGGGGAAGCCTAACCTTATGGATCAGATCATAACCGCCTAGCGGTATGATAAGGGCATGTCCCAGATCAAGGAAAACATCGCTAGCGGAGTTGCTAAATGTTTTTCCATGGATGAGCGAGGTGTTGTATTCTTCAAGAACCGCTTGGTGGTTCCCAAGAAACAACATCTACGTTAGTTGATTCTTAAGGAAGCTCATGAATCCCCTCTCACCATTCATCCCGGTAGTACTAAAATGTATCAAGACCTACGCCAGAGGTTTTGGTGGACTAGATTGAAGAGAGAAATTGCTCAATACACTGCTAGTTGCGACGTCTGTCGTCGTGTTAAAGCAGAGCATCAACGGCCTGCTGGCACCCTTCAACCTTTGGCTATTCCTGGGTGGAAATGGGATAAAATCAGTATGGATTTCATTACTGGGTTTCCTAGGACCAAGAGAGGGAATAATGCCATCTTCGTCGTGATCGACCGTCTTTCCAAAGTAGCCCATTTCCTACCTGTTCATGAGAGTATCACCGCTAGCCAGCTAGCTGACCTATACATCTCCTGAATAGTGTCTCTTCATGGTGTCCCATTGGAAATTAACTCAGACTGTGGGAGTCTCTTCACCTCTCAATTTTGGGAAAGTTTCCAAAATGCTATGGGAACTCGTCTCTCTTTTAGCACTGCCTTCCACCCTCAATCAAGTGGTCTAGTAGAGCGAGTCAATCAAATTCTGGAAGATATGCTCCGAGCTTCTGTCATCTCATTCGGAATGGGTTCGGAGAAATGCCTTCCATTCGCGGAGTTTGCTTATAACAATAGTTATCAAGCTAGCTTGGGCAAAGCTCCTTTCGAAGTTATTTATGGATGAAAATGTCGAACGCCTCTCAACTGGTCAGAAACCGGGGAAAGACAACTCTTTGGCCCGGATATCATTCAGGAAGCAGAAGAGCAGGTCGCGTTATTCGTGAGAAATTGAAAACAGCCCAATCTCGTCAAAAGAGCCAATATGATCATAAACATAAGCTCATGACTTATGAAGTCGGCGAGAAGGCTTACCTTCGGGTTACTCCGTTAAAGGGAACTCATCATTTCGGTATCAAAGGCAAATTGGCTCCTCGTTACATTGGACCCTTTCGCATTCTTGCCTAACGAGGAGAAGTTGCCTACCAATTGGAACTACCTCCGCATCTTTCCAGAGTCCATGATGTCTTCCACGTTTCTCAACTAAGGCGTTGCTTCGCGGATCCAATCTGTGGAGTGGACCACGAAACGCTTGATCTACAAGATAACCTCTCATATCGGGAATATCCCGTCCGTATCCTTGATCAAGCCGAGCGTACCACTCTACGCCATAACATCAAGTTTCTCAAGGTTCAATGGTCACACCATTCTAAAAAGGAAGCCACTTGGGAAAGGGAGGATCGTCTTTGACTCGAGTACCCCACATTCTTCCCAACAGATCCTAAATCTCGGGACGACATTCTTTTGAGTGGGGGTGAGTTGTCACACCCTAGCAAGTCAATGCATTAGAGTGTTTGCATCATGTTTAATTCTCCCAGAAAGATGAAATGGGGATAACAGAACCCCCAGCACCCCCTTAAACCAACTAGGGTTTACTAACATTGGTTTCAATGAACCCAAAATGCCCTTCACAAAATGTTCATCATTTCTGGATTGGGCTAAAACCCCTAGCAAAAATGGTGCACTCTTTTCTAGGACATCCTGGATTTTTTGACTTAAATCATAAGTACTTGAATTTGGGCATTTAAATACTGTAAAATATTTTAAATGCTCAAATAATTCTGGAAATAAGTGTGGGCTGTTGGAAATAATCTAAACAGAGCCTATGATTATTTTCAGGATTTTTGTAAGTTCCTAACTATTTTTAATAAAGCCCTAAAGTTACAAAAAAATAGAAAAAGAAAAACAAATCAGAAAAGAGAGAGAGAGAGAGAGAGAGAGAGAGAGAAAGGCCAGAGGCCACTTACCTGGCTGGCCTGGCCCATCTAGCCTGTGCCAGTCATCACCTACCTCTGCCAGTAGGCAGAGGAGGGACACCGCGACGCCGCCGAGCTCGCCACGCCACCTCCCTGCCTGCCTGCCATCGCCCGCGCAAGCACGACGCCTTGAAGCGCCTTTGCGGCCTCCCCTCGACCCCCTGGACACCTCACTCCTCCCCCTGCTCTCTCCCTCGCTCCCCCAAAGCCATGGCCGACGCTACCGCGGCCACGCCACCGTAGTTCTCACGTCCACCGTCGTCCTCGCGCCGCCCCACTGTGTCCACGAGCTCCGCCACCATCCCCTCCGTCGAGCAGAGTGAGCCCCGAGCGCTCGTTTGCCCTGAAGCCACCGCGTCGACCTCATCTTCACCGCCCATCGTCGGAGATCCACTTCACCGCCCCGCTTGCTCCGGCTTGTCCCCGACTCCTCCGACCCGCTCGCCCGACGCGCCGTGAGCCCTGCTACCTCCTGCTCCTCCCCGTTTGCCTTCTTGTGCACCACAGCGACCACACTGAGCTCGCCCGCACGTGCCGCCGCCTCTGCACGTCGCCATCGTGGCCGCAGCCACGCTGGCTCGATTCCGAGCATGCCATCGTGTTCGTCGCAGCCCAAGCAGCCCATAGCACCGCTCCACGCGCCTCGCTGTGCCCCGTAGCCTCAGGTTTGACTTCGCCCGAAC
Organism: Triticum urartu; assembly: GCF_003073215.2. NCBI lineage: Eukaryota > Viridiplantae > Streptophyta > Magnoliopsida > Poales > Poaceae > Triticum > Triticum urartu. Next base: position 589,418,169 of record NC_053026.1, read on the forward strand.
TCCGGCGACCGCCAAGGTCGTCGCCGGTGTCGTTCCCGGCCACCCCGAGCTCCACCACTACCACCAAACAACGCGGCTCGCTCCCCGCATCACGTAGCTGCTCTCCATCGTCGATTTGGTCGCTGGAGCACGAAACCCGCACCGCCCCACCGCGTCTGGCCTCGCCGGCGGCTAAACGCCGGTGAGTTTGACCCCATTTGACCATGTTTGACCCGTGTGGGCCTAGGTTGACTTCCCCCTGAGCCTATGACAGGTGGGGTCGACCTGTTAATTAGGTTAGGATTAGTGCTAACTAATTTTAGTTAGTTTAGGTCACTGACATGCGGGCCCGGGCCCCACTGACAGTTAGTTAGTATTAACTTGACCCTGTTAATTAGCTGTTTCACTGACGTGTGGGTCCCAGCCGTCAGGTTTGACCTAGGCTGGCGCCTTTGACTCGCTGACATCACAGTGATGCAGTGCTGACGCAATTATTCATTTTCTGGATTTATTCTTATATAGGAAATTCCAGAAAATATCCAAAACTTCTAAAAATCATAGAAAATAAACCTTAGCTCCAAATCAAACAAATTATATATGAAAAATGATCCGAAAAATTCAATATTTCCATCTGTAATGATTTCATGCATGAAAAAACACTTTAACCTTGCTGTTTAGGTGAAACAAGCTAATACACTTATTATGCATAAGAACTTAAGTTTCCATTTGAATCTTTGATTCAAATGCACCCATTTCAACTTGTTTCACATTGCATTAGGCAGGACACATCATTTTGCCATGTCATAGAATGCATCATATTGTTGCATATTGCCATGTGTTGATTATATTCTGTGTGTCTTTCATGGTAGGTTCTGCCTCCGAGGATATCTACGAGTATCCAACTGAAGGGCAGTACCCTACTACCACTCCATCAGGCAGGCAGCCCCATTGATCATGTCGATACAATCCCATGTTCTCGCCTCTGCTCTCATTTACTACATTAAGACAACAACGTTTCAAACTGCTGTGTGCTACGGTAGTTGAACCCTTATCCTCTGCATGACCTGTCATTGCCACAGTAACTAGATGAAGCCCACTAGCATGTGTAGGAGTTGATTGAGCCATGTTTGTGTTTCCTACCTTGCTATGCCTGCTATGCTTAGAGTTGTGTCAGGTCTGGTTCATCTAGGCGATGGGCTAGAGTGAAATGATTATGTCGGTAATGTGAGAGATGTGTTGAACATGATTTGGTAAAGGTATCGATGAGAGGCCATGTAGGAGTACATGGTGGGTTGTTTCATTGAGGCCGTCCCTAAGAACTGAGATATGTATGTGTGAGTTTAAGAATCAGCTACTACCATGCATTGGGATCCTTAATTGACCCTCTCGGCTTCTTAATCACCCTAGTACTCTGTCCAGGAGTTGCAAATAGTTTCTGGTGTTTCTAGGTTATGTGTTGGCGGCCGTGCGTAGCGCTGACCCTTGGGGTGGGCTATGATGAAGTAGATACACCGTGGCATGGTGTACCGAGTCACCCGTTTGGTGTCTCAGGAACCCTGTTCACATCGTTCGGGGCCGTATGTGGAAACCTCGGCCGGACTCCCTGCGGATGGAACCTGGATAGGCGATAAACCTGGACTAGAGACTTGAGTGCTTAGGTAGGCTGTGGCCGACACCCTCGTTGGGATTCCGCTTGAAGGTTGCCGAGTACATGTCGTGTTAACATCATCTATTCGAATAGCCGCGTCCGCGGTAAAGGACTACTTGGTTGCCTATACAGTTCATAGACAAGTTAATGGTTACTACTAAAAGACTCAAGATAAGTGTGAATGCCGAGGATGGCCCTCTCGTAGGATTACGAGGGAGAATCCCCGGTGGAGTATTGTGTTGGTGATTAGTGGACTCGTGTGCAAAAACTATTTTACTAGTGGTGTCTCGTAGGATAGCTTAGCCAAGAGTCAAAGCTGGCTTGCTGCAATAACCCCACCACCTTCTTGAGAATGAGCATGTATAGTAGGTTCTGTTGTAAGACTTGTTGAGTACCTTTGTACTCATGTTTGCTTAATTACTGTTTTCACACGACAACACCGCCCCCTCCGATGGGTTTTATGTAGACCTCGACGTCGATGAGTAACTTGCCACCCAGGTGGTGATCCTGACCATGGAGGGGCCTATGTAGATAGACAGGCTTCGAGAAGCCTTCTTTCTTTCTAGTGTCTGTACTCAGACTATTTGCTTCCGCATGTGCTTGTATGCTTGTATGACTTGAGTGTCGGGTCATGTGACCCCTAGCTATATGAACATGTTATGTATGGCTCCCTAGAGCCTTTAAATAAAGTACTTGAGTTGTAGAGTTTTGTTGTGATGCCATGTTGTATTTGCACATATCGAGCATATTGTGTGTATGATTGAAATGCTTGGTATGTGTGGCATCCGACAATCTAGTTTTTTATCCTTAGCAGCCTCTCTTATGGGGAAATGTAGTCTAGTGATCCTGGAGCCATAGTAGTCCGCTACAGCCCGGTTCACCGGAGTCCTGCTAGCCCAGCACTACTGCTCAGGACACTTGAGTGGCCGGCATGTGTTTCACTTCGTTCCTATGTCTGTCCCTTCGGGGAAATGTCACGCGGTGACATCCGGAGTCCTACCTAGCCTGCTACAGCCCGGGTTACCCGGAGTCCTGTTAGCCCAGTGCTACAACCCGGATTCACACGCTGATGACCGACATGTTCGATGTGATTCATGTATGCATGTCCCCATAGGCCTATGCCGCTTTGGGTTCACGACTAGCCATGTCGGCCTGGGTTCTCTGTCATATGGATGCTAGCGACACTATCATATACGTGAGCCAAAAGGCGCAAACGGTCCCGGGCCATGGTAAGGCGACACCCGTGGGGATACCGTGCGTGAGGCCGCAATGTGATATGAGGTGTTACCGGCTAGATCGATGTGACTTGGAATCGGGGTCCTGACAACGGTGGGCCGTGAGGCCCTCACCGCCTTCGAGCTCTAGGCCCGCAGGCTGCTGCGGATCGCCTACGGGGAGGGGTTCGAAGAGCCGCTGGCCACCCCGGAGGATGGCGCCACCGGGCTCCTAGCTGCACTCGTGATGGCCCTCTGCCTTGGCGCAGGTGTGCGGCCATTTCTTCCTTCGGGACCACAGCTTTGACCTGGCCATGCTATCGCAGCCGCTGGCTACGAGCCTGGAGGGCGCGGCTGCTGAGTGTGTGGCGGAGAAGGTCAAAGAGCTGGTGGAGGCGTTCCTTCCGGCTACTCCTGATGCGTCTGAAGAGGCGGAAGCTGATGCTGGTGCGTCCGGCGATGCCTGACCTATTCCTGCTGAGGAGAATGCGAGTGCCTCGAGGAGGCGTGAGACTTGTTTGAATTTGATCAATTTGAGCTTTATTGTAATACCTAGGCTTTGAATTCTGTGATTTCCGTGCTTGCTTCCATTCATGTTTGCTTGAAGTGCTCTGCGTCGGCAGGGCCCAGCCCCGCGCATACCTCGGTCGCCATTGAGCCCTCCGGGTCACCAGGGCAGGCTCAAGGAATGAGGGGCCACGTGACTAGTGAGGCCCCTGGGTCGCGATGCCCAGGGGTCCTCCTTGACGTTCAAGCGACCCGTTTGCATTCTGCGTCGGCAGGGCCCAGCCCCGCGCATACCTCGACCGCCGTTGAGCACCGGGCCCAAGGAGTGAGGGGCTACGTGACTAGTGAGGCCCCTTGGTCGTGACGGCCAGGGGTCCCTCTTGACGTACGAACGGCTCTCATGAGGGAGAATGAGCACCATACCTTGCTCACGAGCCTTCGCCTAGGATGGGGGCGCGAGAAAGCCAGGTGTCTGAGCACTTGGTAGGGTGGCGTCTGCCAGGCGTGACCTGAGCATAGCCCCCGTGCCTAGCCCCCCTCGCGATACCCTTCCAAGGAGAAGTTGTGAGCATCGTGAGATGAATAGCTCCCTGAGGTTGGTGCGACCGCTCGGGGCCGCCCTCAGTTGTTTATAACTAGCGCGGAGCATAGAGCTACCACACTTGCGCGGAGTGTGGGCATAACCGCTCCTCGGTCGTATCGGCCAGCGCAGAGCTTGGTGCTTCCACTGGTTCGTGGGCACAACCACTCCTCAGTCTTGCCAGCGCGGAGCTAAGCACTTCCACTGGATCGTGGGAGGGGAGCCTCCCACCGGGAGGGACTCCCGGGCGTGTACAGCTCGTCCGGACACATGGCTTGCACGGGGGGACAACCAGGGTGTATATGGCCCTCCTCAGGCCGAGCTGAACGACTCTGAGGAAGTTCTCGCGAGCTTACACATCACTCACGAGACCCTACCCTGAAGCGGGTTGCGCCTAAGTCTTCTTCTGGAAAACGTGAAAAGAGATGGGTTGCCTAGACCTGCGCCGAATGCATCTCCAGAGGGCATTGCATGAGAAGGCCGCAGCACCAACGACCCCAGGAGGTGACATTAGCGGGACCGGCCCCTATGACAGAGCTCAGCCATTGGATTTATCGATGCTGTAGGGACAGACCCGAGCACAGACGTCGTGCCCTGTCTTCTCATGCTATAGTCCAAAAGATAAACAACCGACGCGCGGTTCCCGCGGGAGTGAGGCACCTGCCACGGGCCCCTACTTACCCACCAACGATTAGCCCATGCGAGAACAAGGCACCAAGGACCACGGGAGGTGAAATCATAGGAATGGCTCGCGAGACAGAGCTCAGCCCTTGGGTTTCGCGACGCTGCAGGGACGGACCCGAGCACAGGCGCCGTGCCAGTCCTTAATCATGGGGCGGTCGCGGAGGGCTCACAAGGGCTCATGACCTTAGTGGCGGTGAGGGTGCCAACCATATGGATAATGCAGAAGGAGGCAACCAGTTCTGATTCATGCACAAAAAGAGACAGCTATGGGGGGTAAGCCCCAAGCAGCTCGAGGATGATGCAGCCCGAGGGGCGCCCTCGATGAAATACCTGAGACATCACATGGTACTTGCCGCTGAAGAGGAGTTGGGGTAGCTGGAGATGCGAGCCTTGCAGGTTGCTCCTGAGGAGAGCCAAGCTCCCAAGGCCCAGGGGCTCTGGAGGCCCTCAGCGGTCGCGGGGGTCCTGGTCCTGATCCGTCAGGACCACCTGCCGCTGAGCCTCCTGGGCCCCCGCGGCCTGTTGTACGAAGTGCTGGTATGTGGCGGTCGCGTTGCGGAGGCCAGAGGGGAAGGCCCTCCTCCAGCCGATCGCCATCAGCGGCAAGAGGCCCTGGGCGGCAGCCCTGTTGAGGCTCGGGATGTCGATGCAGACGCGAAACTGGTTGCTTGGGTTTTGAGTAGGTGGGTAAGGTTCCTTGGTATCTTGGTCGATATTGTCCTGAGCCCCCAGCGTTATGAGGCTCATGCTGGGCTCATGACAACGCACGGCGGGGCGCGCCCGTGGGTGGAGCCCGGGCACCTCCCTCATGACCAGGTCCAGGGTTCCCCTGAGGGGAGCCCCCGAGCCCGTCCTGAGAGGGGCGCCGGGCGCGCCTCCCTATGCAACGGCGGAGGGCACCTCATCAGCAGGTGCGAGCTTGAAGTGGTGCCGTCGGGAGCCCCCGAGGCCTGAGAGTCGGGCAGTTGCTTCTTCTTCTTAGGGGCGGTCATCATGGCGATGGCGGCTCCGTCTCCGTCGGAGCTCTCGATCGCTGCGGTCTGGTAGGCGCGCTCCAGAGAACGTACTGCTTCCTTCTCGTCGCAGGCGATCGTGATGACTCCGCCGCTTCCAGGCATCTTGAGGACAATGTAGGCATGATGGGTCGTCGCCATAAACTTAGAGAGGGCCGGGTACCCTAGGATGGCGTTGTACGGGAGGTTGATGTTGGCGACGTCGAAGTCGATGAGCTTGGTGTGGTAGTTGTCGCGGTCGCCGAAGGTGACGGGGAGGCAGACCTGCCCCATTGGGAGGGTGGAGCCATCTGTGACTCCGTAAAATGGCTTGGTCGGGTGCAGCTGATCGTAGGGTACTTGTAGAGTCTCAAAGATCTGGATGGAGAGGACGTTGAGCCCTGCCCCACCGTCGATGAGGGTGTTGGTCATGCGGGCGTTACTGATGGTTGGGGTGCAGAGTATCGGGAGAGTGCCCTGCGCGGCGGTGCATCTGAGCTGATCCTTGGGGTCGAAGGTGATGATCTGCTTGGCCCACCTGAGGTTGCGCGCGGCGTCGGGCCTGGGGAGCGCCGCGTTCACCTCACGAGCGAACTGCTTGAAGATGCGGTGAGAAGCCCGAGCGTGGGCTCCTCCCAGGATGCACGCGACCCTGCGCGGCTCCTGGAAGCCCCGGCTTCATCTCCCTGGCGGTCGTCGTCGTTCCTTCTTGGCGGTGGCGGCAGCGGAGGCAGGCCCGCGTTGCCCTGAGGGCGACCCTCACGAGGCTGGTCACGCCAGGGGGCGTCACGAGGCTGCTCCTGCCAACGGTCTTCACGAGGTTGATCACGCCATCCTTGGCGCGAGTTCCTGCCGTCCCAGCATCCTCTGCCACGGCCTCCTCCGTGGCCGTAGCCACGGTTGTCGCGCTTATTGCGCTGCACGACGCGCCCGCCGCGCATCGCCCTGAGCTCTTGGCAGTCATTAGTGTTATGGCTATGGACATCATGGAAGACGCGGTATGGACGGTTATCTCTTGGAGGGTCGCTGTGGCTGCAGCCGTGCTTCACTTCTGGCTCCACGGCCAGCACGGCTGGTCCCTTGTGCTTTGCTTCCTTGGCATTGGTCTTCTTGTCGTTGGCCTCCGACTCAGGCAGTTCCATGAGGGAGAGGCGGCCTTCCTCTGCCCTGGCGCACTTCGCCATGAGGTTGAACATCTCGAGGGCCGTGCATAGGTCCTCGTGGATGGCAAGCTCCTCCTTCATCCTGACATCACGGACACCATCGGATAATGCCGAGATGATGGCCTCGTCGGAGACCCTGGGGATCTTGAGGCGCACGGTGTTGAAGCGTTGGATGTACTTCTGCAGGGCCTCCCCAGGCTGCTACTTCACGCGGCGCAGGTCTGCGGCCGCCAGAGCTCGGTCGCGGGTACCTTGGAAGTTGGCAATGAAGCGCTCGCGAAGCTCCTCCCAGGAGGAGATGGATCCTGGAGGAAGGTTCAGGAGCCAGGAGCGCGCACCGTCCTTGAGGGCCATGGGGAACCAATTCGCCATGACCTGCTCGGTGCCGTTCGCCGCCTCGATGCTGAGCTCGTAGAGCTGGAGGAACTCCACCGGGTCGGCAGTGCCATCGTAACGCGGAGGCAGATCTGGCTTGAACTTGCCGGGCCAGACTAGGTGCCGTAGCTCAGGAGCTAGGGCGCGGCATCCAGCCACGCTCATGATTGCTGGCGCTCCCTGCGCCTGCGATGCTGGATCTCGGGGTGCGGGTGCCACCACCTCCTGTGGGGCGCGGTTCTGGTGCTGCTGAGCGGGGAGCACGCGCGCTTCTACCTGGGGGCGCGGGCCTGATACGTCTCCAACGTATCTTTAATTTTTGATTGCTCCATGCTATATTATCTACTATTTTGGGCAATATTGGGCTTTATTATCCACTTTTATATTATTTTTGGGACTAACCTATTAACCGGAGGCCCAGCCCAGATTTGTTGTTTTATGCCTATTTCAGTGTTTTGAAGAAAAGGAATATCAGACGGAGTCGAAACGGAACGAAATCAACTGGAGAAGTTATTTTTCAAAGGAAACACACCTGATGGACTTGGACCCCACGTCAGAAGATACAGGAGCTGCCCACGAGGGTGGGGGGCGTGCCCACCCCCCTAGGGCGCGCCCCTGCCTCATGGGGCCCCCGTGGCTCCCGTGATGTGCTTCTTCTGCCTATATAACTCCATATACCCTAAAACTTCCAGAACGCAACATAGATCGGGAGTTCCGCTGCCAGAAGCCTCTGTAGCCACCGAAAACCAATCTAGACCCGTTCCGGCACCCTGCCGGAGGGGGCAATCCTTCTCCGGTGGCCATCTTCATCATCCCGGTGCTCTCCATGACGAGGAGGGAGTAGTTCTCCCTCGGGGCTGAGGGTATGTACCAATAGCTATGTGTTTGATCTCTCTCTCTCGTGTTCTTGATTTGGCACGATCTTGATGTATCGCGAGCTTCGCTATTATAGTTGGATCTTATGTTTCTCCTCCCCCTCTACTCTCTTGTAATGAATTGAGTTTCCCCTTTGGAGTTATCTTATAGGATTGAGTCTTTAAAGACGTGAGAACACTTGATGTATGTCTTGCCGTGGATATCTGTGGTGACAATGGGATACCGCGTGCCACTTGATGTATGTTTTGGTGACCAACTTGTGGGTTCGTGAACCTATGCATAGGGGTTGGCACACGTTTTCGTCGTGATTCTCCGGTAGAACTTTGGGGCACTCTTTGAGGTCCTATGTGTTGGTTGAATAGATGAATCTAAGATTGTGTGATGCATATCGTATAATCATACCCACGGATACTTGAGGTGACATTGGAATATCTAGGTGACATTAGGGTTTTGGTTGATTTGTGTCTTAAGGTGTTATTCTAGTACGAACTCTAGGGTTGTTTGTGACACCTATAGGAATAGCCCAATGGATTGATTGGAAAGAATAACTTTGAGGTGGTTTTGTACCCTACCATAATCTCTTCGTTCGTTCTCCGCTATTAGTGACTTTGGAGTGACTCTTTGTTGCATGTTGAGGGATAGTTATGTGATCCAATTATGTTAGTATTGTTGAGGGAACTTACACTAGCGAAAGTATGAACCCTAGGCCTTGTTTCCTAGCAATGTAATACCATTTACGCTCACTTTTATCACTCGTTACCTTGCTGTTTTTATAATTTCAGATTACAAATACTCATATCTACTATCCATATACCACTTGTATCACTATCTCTTCGCCGAACTAGTGCACCTATACAATTTACCATTGTATTGGGTGTGTTGGGGACACAAGAGACTCTTTGTTATTTGGTTGCAGGGTTGCTTGAGAGAGACCATCTTCATCCTACGCCTTTTACGGATTGATAAACCTTAGGTCATCCACTTGAGGGAAATTTTCTACTGTCCTACAAACCTCTACACTTGGAGGCCCAACAACGTCTACAAGAAGAAGGTTGTGTAGTAGACATCAAGCTCTTTTCTGGCGCCATTGCCGGGGAGGTTAGCGCTTGAAGGTATATCTTTAGATCTTGCAATCGAGTCTTTTAGTTTCATGTTTTATCACTAGTTTAGTCTATAAAAGAAAATTACAAAAAATGGAATTAAGTTTGCCTCATACGCTTCATCTTTTTAATATCTTTCATGAGTATGGTGGAAAGGATAATTGTGCTCAAGTGCTAGAAGTAGAAATATATAAAATGTTTGGCACTAAATATTTGAATGATGAGCATGATTGCAATGTTGTTAGTATGAATTCCTTAAATATCCATGATGCTAATGATATGCAAAGCCACAAGCTTGGGGAAGCTATGTTTGATGAAGATGATATTTTTTGTCCCCCAAGTTTTGATGAGCAAATTTATTATGATGAAAGCATGCCTCCTATCTATGATGATTATTGTGATGACACGTACGCTTTAAAGAATAATGATAACAATGAAACTTGTCATCTTGATTTCAATTTTCAATCACATGATAGTTATTTTGTTGAGTTTGCTCCCACTATTATTTATGAGAAGAATTTTGCTTGTGTGAAGAGTAGTAAATTTTCTATGCTTGTAGATCATGAAAAGAATTCTTTAGGTGCTGGTTATATTGTTGAATGCCTTCATGATGCTACTGAAAATTATTATGAGGGAGGAATATATACTTGTAGGAATTGCAATAATATCAAGTTTCCTCTCTATGTGCTTAAAGTTTTGAAGTTATGCTTGTTTTGCTTTCCTATGCTAGTTGATTATTGTTCCCATAATTTGTTTTCTACAAAATCCCTATGCATAGGAAGTATGTTAGACTTAAATGTGCTAGTCATATTCTTCATGATGCTCTCTTTATGTTACAATTCTTATCCTTTATGTGAGCATCATTGAAATCATCATGCCTAGCTAGGGGCATTAAACGATAGTGCTTGTTGGGAGGCAACACAATTTTATTTGTATTCCTTGCTTTTTGTTCCTGTTTAGTAATAAATAATTCATCTAGCCTCTTCTTAGATGTGGTTTTATTCTTTTAATTAGTGTTTGTGCCAAGTAGAACCTTTGGGAAGACTTTGGGAAAGTCTTGTTGATCATGCTGTCAAAAACAGAAACTTTAGCGCTCACGAGAATTGCTGCCATTTTTATTTGGAGAGTGTTATTTAGTTAATTCTTTTTGCAGACCACCGCACGGACAGCGGCAGCGATGAGTCCTGCTGCTCGTGAACGGCTGGGTCCATGGCCGCGTTGGCGACTGGCGAGTTGGGGCGGAGCGGTGCGCTGTTACCCGCGGGTGCCGTCTGAGCGACGTTGGCGACGCGGCGGGCGGCGCGTGCTCGGCGAGAGTCCACCATGGCGGTGAAACGAGGTCGACGGAGAGGAGCAGAGTGAGGTCGTCAGAGAAGCGAGATTTCGACACCCCCCTACCTGGCGTGCCAAATGTCGCATTTCGGGCTCCGCAAAACCCTTAAGATTCAAACACAGGGGCGTGACGAAGATCTCTCCCACTACACGTCTACCTAGTGGTGGGAATGTAATGCAAGCAAGCAAACAAGTAGAGCACACAAGAGTTTACCCAGGTTCAGGCCACCTTGCGGTGTAAAACCATACGTCTTGCTTCAGTGGATTGGCCTCGCGAGGGCTCGAGTATGAACCAGTACAATGGTTTCCGGAGCTCAGGAGGTGAGTTCAAGAAGGGTGAGGAGGTAGATGTTCTTGCTCCTTTCCTAGTCTAAGTCTCAAATGGTCTGATCCCCCTCTATGATGGAACCCTAGCTACTTATATAGGCGGCCAGGGTCCTCTTCCCCCGAAATGTTTAGGCGGGAAGGGAATCCCACAACGGCCATTTGAGCGGGAACACAAGGACTCTCCTATCCTGACAAAAGGTGGTCTTCGCCTGCAAAGAGGGCAGTTGGTGACGCGGTGGTGGGCTTGGCGATGACATCCTTCCTGCCGTCCTTGCGGTCTTCGGTCTTGTTGCACCAAAGGGGAAACCTTTGTCTTGCCCCTCGGGAACCTGCGCCTGTGCGATCTCCTTTGCACCGATATGGAAACTGCGCCCGCTGGCACGGTTCGTCATGGCTTGCGTCACTTCCTCCTCCTGAAGCAGCCCTTCCCTTGAGATCTCCGCCTTCTCGAAGCAGCCTAGCCGAGGCCACTCTAGGGAGAGGTATTGGTCGCCCCTCCGGAGCAGCCTAGGTGAGGCCGCTCCCTGAGGAGGTCTTGGTCGTTCTCCTCGCGAGGGATGGCCCCCTCGCGAGGGTCTTGAGCAGACGGTCGATCAGCTGGGCCCTACCGGGCCGTACCAGGGATGCGACGTGGGCCGTAGACAGGCAAGTCTGGGTACCCTGGTTCCCAGTACGCCGACAGTGGCACCAACCGGGACTAAAGGGCTGCATTGGTCCCGGTTGCTGCCACGAACCGGGACCAATGCTTCGTCTATATAAGAAAACACTTAGGAAATTCCCCCACCTCCCATTCTCCTCTCGACACCGACGCCGCCAGGCTGCTGCTGTGCCGCCCTGCCCCAACACCGATCGATGTTGCCAGGCTGCTGCGCCGCCCTCCCGACACCGACACCCTGCCCCGACGCCTGCAGTGAGCTCCGCCCCATCTTCCCCTGCCCTGCGCCGCCGCCCCTGCCCTGCGCTGCTGTCGCCGCCCCTGCCCTGCGCACTGCCGTTGCCGCTGCCCCTTCCAATGTGCGCTGCTGCCGCCGCCCCTCCCGTGTGCACTGCATTTTGATGGATGGATGGATTGATGTGTATACATATTTTTTATGTTCATATGCAAAGAATTATTTTTGGATGAGATGAGATGAGATGTGTTTTGTGGAGACGAGATGAGAATATGCATAGAATTGTTATGAATTTTTTCTGTTGTAATTTTGTTTTTAGAATTTTTATGATTTTTTTGTTCATAGAATTTTCTTTGTCAATTTATGTATATGTTCATATTGTGTATGTAATTAGTTATGTATATGTTCATATTTAGAAGAAAAAGAAGGAGAGGAAAAAATAAAATAAGAAGAGGAAGAAGGAGAAGAAGAAGGAGAAGAAGAGGAGAGGAAGAAGTGGAGAAATAAATAAGAAGAGGAAAAAAGAAGAAAAAAAAGAGGAGAAGAAGAAAGGAATAGAGGAGAAGACTCTATTCCTTTGTTCTTCTCCTTTTTTTTCTTCGATCTTCTCCTCTATTCCTTTCTTCTTCTCTTTTTTTCTTCTTCTTCCTCTTCTTATGTTTTATCGGGATATCTGGAAAGAACGAAATGCGAGAGTATTCACTAATTCATCCTGCAGCGCAAGACCTTTGCTCCAGAAGATTCAAGTTGAAGCCATGGAATGGATTGATGCTGGCCGTAGGAGAGTTCTACACCTTGTTGAGCGACCCTTAAAACATGATTGACGTAACTTCTCGAGCTAAACCCCTCTCCCAGCCTCCCTGTTCATCTCTTGTAATTTGTAAACCTTTATACCTTCTAAGTGCAATGAAAAGCAGTGTTCCTGCCTTTTTGTCGAAAAAAGAAGATCGTGGGAATTTCCTAATCAGATGTGATGCCCCAGATCGATTCGAGGAAACTAGGGCACGTGTTAATGAAGTCTGCTGGTACTAACCTACTGAGTGCAAACAACCTCAATGAAGTAAAGCAGTATTGAATATCGTCATATTCAAAGTACTCCTTATCTTGAGGAAATTTCAAACTGACTATTGTTCCATGTTGAACATGATGTATTCTACTATTTCTAAAGTATTCGGTTTTCATGATTTCTCAAAAATAATGATTGGGGCTCCTGAATAATCACTTCGTCCCAAAATAAGTGTCTTTGATTTAGTACAACTCTGTATACTAAATCAACGATAGTTATTTTAGGACAGGGGGTATATCAGTATTCCAAACTACCCAATTGCATGTATTCTGATCTACTGGTATGAAGAATTAATCTAGAAAAGGCATGACATGTCTCACTATGCTTGTCTCTTGGATGTTATGGAATGAAAGGAGTGCCCGGAGGTGTTCCAGCACAAGAGGGCGCTGCCACCGACAGTCCTCAACATGTCGTGTTCTAAGGGATGATTGTAGAACTCTATTCTTCTCTTTATTAATAGACATAGTCACATAGATATCTGTGTTCTCAATACAATGTTACACAATTCTGGATCCGCTAGCCAGCATTTCGAACCCACATGCATCAACTAGGCCTAATCGGAGAGCAACACCGAATTATGAGAGGCCATGGGCCCTCTTCTCCCTAAAAGACCAGCCTAATAGGAGGGGACACCCCCGCCTTTATAAGTCGTGTTTTCCCCCACGCCCACCCGCACCCGCACCCCACAACCAATGTGGGACTAAACCCCACAACCTCCCCCCCACCCTTACAAATCTTTATTTGCTTCCCCAACAGCCGATGTGGGACTAAACCCAATAATTTCCCCCACACACACCGGTCACCATGGGTCCATTAACATCAGTGTTTCCAGCCCACTAACCATGAACAACCACTCGTAAGTCCATTGAAATTTGTTCTAGGCACCTAGGCTCCAACACCACTTGTTTCACAATCGGGGTCCACTAACCAGCATTTCCAACCCACATGCGTCAACCATGCCCAACCAGAGAGCAATGCCGACTTATGAGGGGCCTTGAACCCTCTCCTCCAGAAGACAAGCCTGACCGGAGGGTACACCCCCATCCTTATAACTCGTGTTCTGCCTGCCCCCGCAACTAATGTGAGACTAAACCCAACATTGACGAAATATGATTTCCCCCTGCTTTATATTATAAAGCAACCATCACCGATTACATCCAAGAGACTGATACAAACACACACCACCCCTGCACATAACACACACACACACACACACACACACACACACACCCAGGACAAGATACAAAGGGGTCGGGCACCAAAACACCACCCCACCGACACCAAGCAAACTATGGAGACTGCTTGGCGTTGATGGATACCTCCACCATGAGCATACACAATAGAGAGGTGAGACCGACCCCAACAAAGCCAGGCCTCCAGCACGGTGCCTCCTAGAAGGGTACGACCATTGGTAGCCGCCACCGCCTGATTCCAAAGATCAGGTGTTCACCTGGCACGATGACAGGAGTGGGAACGCCGCGACGGAGCCTTCGGGAATGGTAAAACGCCAACAACCGCCGCCAACGTCGGCCAGTATAGGGAATGGGAAAGTGGTGTACCTCGGCGCTCACACCCCACCGTCGCACCCAAGCTCCGTCAACCACCCGCAACCATGCCACACACGTAGCCATGGTTGCCCGCCCGCACCTGAGACGCCCGCTCCGCCCATAAACGCCACGCCTCCCACCGCCAGGGCCACCGCCCTACAATCCAACATCCCCACGACCAGCCAAGGCAACACACAATATATTTCTTTTTGTTTTGCTCTTGCTAAGTTGTAAATAAGTAATGCTATGATCTTTGTTCAAAGCCAAGATTACTGCCCAAGATGTTAAATACATTGCAATATTGATACATGCAAGACCACTAAGACCCTATTTAGCTGGGTTATGGCTTCAGCCAAATGCGGGTGAGCAATTTATTTCAAAGCTTGTATCCTTCAAATTGAAACAATTTAACATTTCCTCACTCCCATCCGTCTATGGTAATGATGCACCTCCATCTTCCACTACTAGGGAAAAGCTTATACACAGGATCTTACCAGCAGCGAGTTTTAAAATAAGGCGTTGCTGCACTGTAGCAATAGCACGCTCCATCAATACGCGCTGCTGAAATAGACATATCAGCAGCGCGCCTCCTCTAAGCCGCGCTACTGCTATAATTCCCACGACCCCGCCGCGAAGCTAGTTCTAGTAGCAGCGCGTTTACTAGTACCGCGCTACTGATAGGTAGTTCAGCAGTAGTGCCTTTGCCTTTAGAGCGCTACTGCTAAAACTAGCTATCTCCACCCCCACGTACGCTCCTCTCCGCAATCCACACTCACACACTCAGACTCACTCCCCCTCAACCCCCACGCGTGTCGGTCCTCCCCCGCCGGCCGCCGTCGCCCCGGCCAGCCGCCGTCGCCTACCCCTCTTCCCTCTGTGCCGTCGTCAACTCCTCCTCCTCCTCCTCCTTGCTGGACTCGGTACCGCCCTCCTCCTCCGTCCTCCCTCGACTCGCCGCCGGCCGGCCCCTCCTCGCTCCGCCTTCCTCCTCCGTCCTACTCTCTTCTCCCTCCTCGAGTCACCCCTCCTTCTCGCTCCTCCCTGCTACATTTTGATTTAGTAGGCTAGTTCATATGCAACATTTTGATTTAGTTGATTTAGTAGGCTAGTTGATTTAGTTGATTTAGAACATTTTGATTTAGTAGATTTAGTAGGCTAGTTGATTTAGTTGATTTAGAACATTTCGATTTAGTTGATTTAGTAGGCTAGTTGATTTAGTAGGCTAGTTGATTTAGTATGCACCATTTTATTGTTATTTTTTCTGTACATGGATATGTAGATGTTTTTTTGTAATAAGTTATTTTTTGGCAAAATGTATGTGCCAATTTAGTTAAAATGACATGCTACTGTTTTTCTTTCCTGTGAAGTGGATCGTTAATCCTTTGCTCATATTGCTTTAGGAAAATGGCGCCGCCACCACCACCACTATGTCGACTGTGCAAGTCAAGGTGCGCCAGCAGCCTTGCAACTGGCAAGCTGTTCGGCATCTACTTCCAGCCAAGTTTTCGTCATGCGGCGGTAAGAAATTAGATGAAATGTAACAACTATTTTATTTTTAGTGTTGACATTACTGCATTGTGTCATTTTGCTTTTTTTACATAGATCGTCCCATGCAATGTGAGGTTGAAATTCAACAAGTTGACAGGAGACACTGTGACATTTGAGGCTCCTGGGGGGCGTACACTATGAAGGTCGAGAAAGGAAGCAATATGTCGCAGATTGGAGGAGATGGATGGGCCCGTTTCATCGCCCACATGCGTCTTACTGGTGGTGAGTTGATCAGGTTCTCCTTCAGAGCAGAAAGACCCAAGCTGGATGTCATTTATCTCAACCTCGTGGAAGATGACGAAGATGATGAGAACCCACTTCATGAAGCCATCGTAGCTCAAAGAATGAGGCTAAGCGAGGAGGAGGTGCGCAACCTATGGGACATAATTCCGCCACGTGATGACTTTGTCGGGGTGCCATTCGTGACCCGCCTGACAAGTACCATGGTCGATCGGCATGAAATGGTATGTTATACTGACTGTAGTAAGTTGATGATATATATATATATGGTTTATTGTTATACTTACAAATGCAAATTATCCGATGATATGCTTAGTGTAGAGTCCAATGATATGCTATGTGGAATCTAGTCGATGATATGCTATGTGGAATCTAGTAGATAATCCATATATACTTATTAGTAGAATTCATGATTAAATAGTAAAAATGCGTAGTACTGTGTCCTTTCATAGTGTAGAAATATAGACTTAATAGAAATATATTTGTGAGAGTATGTGCGAAGCTATTTATTAATTGAAATTGCCAAAGAACCTATCTGCGAGTTGTGGTATTGAGCCTGATGAAGAAGGCTCGACTGGACTACGCCTTACCGCAAGGGGCTCCATCACCACCTGTACTTACCACATGGACACAGACGACGGTCGCACACACTTAAACTCGGTTGGGTGGAAGAGATTGCTCATTGGCAAGAATCTTCGTGTTGGACAGGCCATCCTAATTACTATCAGGAACACCCGCCGCCCCGGCTTGAGGATGATGATGGTCGTCGATATCATCTAGAACTACATGTGTGTGTGTGGCTATATCATCTAGAACTACATATGATGATTGTCGTCGATATCATCTAGAACTACATATGATGATTGTCGTCGATATCATGTAGAACTACATATGATGATCGTCATCGATATCATCTAAAACTACATATGATGATCGTCGTCGATATCACCTAGTACTGCTTGAGGATGCATGTTGAGTATATATGAAATTGTTATCTAGTACTACCTCCATTTCAAATAACTCATCGTGGTTTTAGTTCAAATTTGAAATAAAACCATGACAAGTAATTTGGAACCGAGGGAATACTACCTAGTACCTATAATGCTTTATGGCTTTATGAAATTGATATCTAGTAGTACCTAGTATCTCGAAATTGTAGTTTATTGAAGCTGAAACGGGGTTGAAATGATGAAAGATATAGCAGTAGCGCGGGTCTAGGAAATCGCTACAGCTAACTAATAGTAGCGTGTTCTGTAAAAGCGCTGCTACTATAGTCAATAGTAGTAGCGCGGGTACATACGCTACTACTAAGAGTTAGCTGTAGCGCCTTATTGGTAGCGCGGCCACCCGCGCCGCTGATAGCCTAAAAACCCGCGCTACTACTAGGGTTTTCCCTAGTAGTGTTCCGTTCTTGATTGGCCACATGGATGTACAGTCCTACAGCTCGATTTTAGGTTCACATATAACTGAATTTGGTTCCTATTCCATCTGTTAATTCCACATGTAGTTTATGCATGGAACATGTTTTCTTCAGAAGAATATATCATCTTCCGACACTATACTGATCTATTTTCATAAGATAACAGATAATTATCTGCCTGAAACTTTCACTGTTTATGTGTTCTGTTTTTAGCAACTAGCCCATGCAACCGCACGGGTTTATGACTAGTTAATACTAATAACATATCCTCCAGAATCTAAATGATTTGGATTTGTGTTTGTGACGCCCCCTATTCGATCGTACACTAATCATACACGTAAACTTGTACGATCAACATCAGGGACTCACGGGAAGATATCACAACACAACTCTACAAATAAAATAGGTCATACAAGCATCATATTACAAGCCAGGGGCCTCGATGGCTCGAATACAAGGGCTCGATCATAGACGAGTCAGCGGAAGAAAGAATATCTGAGTACAGACATAGGTAAACAAGTTGCCATAAGATGGATAGCACAAACTGGGATAAAGATCGAAAGAGGCACAGGCCTCCTGCCTGGGATCCTCCTAAACTACTCCTGGTCGTCGTCAGCGGCCTCCACGTAGTAGTAGGCACCTCCATTGTAGTAGGAGTCATCGTCGACGGTGGCATCTGGCTCCTGGACTCCATCGTCGGGTCGCAACAATCGGGTATAGAAAGGGGGAAAGGGGGGACCAAAGCAACCATGAGTACTCATCCAAAGTACTCGCAAGCAAGGAGCTACACTACATATGTATGCATTGGCATCAAATGGAAAAGGGGTAGCATATGTGGACTGAAATGCAAAATGCCGGAATAAGAGGGGGATAGCTAGTCCTATCGAAGACTACGCTTCTGGCAACCTCCATCTTGCAGCATGTAGAAGAGAGTAGATGGTAAGTTCACCAAGTATCATCGCATAGCATAATCCTACCTGGTGATCCTCCCCTGTGAGAGAGCGATCACCGGTTGTATCTCGCACTTGGAAGGGAGGTCACTATATCAACTGTTTTTTAGTAAGTATCGGTTTCTAGTTGTTGAAGGCACAAGTGCCTCCCTAGTGGGTTTTTGATAATTAGATACAACATATCTCGTGTAAATTGTTGTGACTTTTAACATTCTCGATCCTAGAGTTCAGATGGCTTCGTCTTTTGTGCAGTTGGGGACCGGGGGCGCGCCAAAGTATAATGGGCTAGTGGCACATGGACTATACACGGGCTTGCTGGTAAAAAAACTTCGGAAACCCCTGTCCGCCTGCATCCTTGGATCAATGGCTAGAAGGACCCAAAGGACGGGTCGGAGGGAGGCGCGCGGGATTGGGACCTTAGGGCTTTTTTAAATGGGGTGCCCGTTTCTCGCAACTAAGTCGGCAGATAGACTCAAACTTTCCCTTCATTTTTTTCTTTTTGTTTATTTAGTGACCAGAAACGTACCGTTCACATTGAATATCTTTTATGTAGGAAGACCAACAACACTGTGTAGTGAAGCCAATAACTTATCAAGGACGCGAATTAAAGAAGGCTTGAGATGCTTAATGAGACTCTTAGTCCTTCTGCTTATGTGAGTGTATAATGTCTCCAAACCCACTCAATAAACTTTCCCATTCCACAAAATATAAATGACCTAACCTAAGCCCAAACTCGGTCCTGTTCGTTTTTTTTTCATCAACTCTTTTATCTTAAGTATGACTCGTCTTATTTCTCTTACCCCTCCCTGCACCTATTCACAACATGTCTCCATCCGAAGGCGATCGCCACTCACCGCAGTTTGTTCACTTGTCTCCAGCAAAACACTTTTTTAACGCCCCCTACAACATGTGTCTTATTTTTATTTCATTGCTCAGAATTAACCATGTCGTACGGTCTAAAGAGAAAACCTAAATCAATCGTTCCGGTCAAAGAGTACTCACCGCTTGGATGGATCGAATCCGGGTCTCACCGAGAAGGGCCTAAACAAAAACTCTCTGTACCCATTGCAATATTCTCGGTCCCACCAGAGATATGCAATCGGTGCGATCCGTGTACCGCCCAGCGCTCAGGCCGCTCCCACCCCCCCACCACTGGCGTTGCCGTCACCGGGAGAAGTTACCCACATGGCATGTGCAAAAAAGTAGAATTACAACAAAAAAAAAAAAAAAAAAAAAAACAAAAAAAAAAAAAAAAAAAAAAAAAAAAAAAAAAAAAAAAAAAAAAAAAAAAAAAAAAAAAAAAAAAAAAAAAAAAAAAAAAAAAAAAAAAAAAAAAAAAAAAAAAAAAAAAAAAAAAAAAAAAAAAAAAAAAAAAAAAAAAAAAACAAAAAAAAAAAAAAAAAAAAAAAAAAAAAAAAAAAAAAGAATCTCGTACCTCTACTTCGTATGCTCCTCCTTTCCCTGACTTCCATACCTACTATTGAAAGTCTTGCCAAAACTCTCTGTTACCGATTGCATTACTCGGTCCCACCGAGATATGCAATCGGCCCCACCGAGTTTGCTTGGCCAACTCTCTGTTTCACTTATTACCCAAATCGGTCCCACCGAGTTTGAGTAATCGGTCAAACCGAGTTTTGGATTTACCCTAACCCTAGCACATCGGTCCCACCGAGTTGATCCAGTCGGTCCCACCACAAAAACTCTAACGGTCACTAGGTTTACATTTTCGGTCCGACCGAGTTTATTGATTCGGTCCACCGAGATTGGTAAATTGTGTGTAACGGTTGGATTTTGTGTGGAGGCTATATATACCCCTCCACCTCCTCTTCATTCGGGTGAGAGACATCAGAACACATACACCATTCCAACTCACATGTTCTGAGAGAGAGCCACCTACTCATGTGTTGAGACCAAGAAATTCCATTCCTACCATATGAATCTTGATCTTTAGCCTTCCCAAGTTGCTTTCCACTCAAATCTTCTTTCCACCAAATCCAAATCCTATGAGAGAGAGTTGAGTGTTGGGGAGACTATCATTTGAAGCACAAGAGCAAGGAGTTCATTACCTACACACCATTTGTTACTTCTTGGAGAGTGGTGTCTCCTAGATTGGCTAGGTGTCACTTGGGAGCCTCCGACAAGATTGTGGAGTGAACCAAGGAGTTTGTAAGGGCAAGGAGATGCCTACTTCGTGAAGATCTACCGCTAGTGAGGCAAGTCCTGTGTGGGCAATGGCCATGGTGGGATAGACAAGGTTGCTTCTTCGTGGACCCTTTGTGGGTGGTTGCTTCTTCGTGGACCCTTCGTGGGTGGAGCCCTGGTGTGGACTCGCGCAACCGTTACCCTTTGTGGGTTGAAGTCTCCATCAACGTGGATGTAGGATAGCACCACCTATCCGAACCACGGTAAAAACATCCGTGTCTCCAATTGCGTTTGATCTCTCCAAACCCTTCCCTTTACATTCTTGCAAGTTGCATGCTTTACATTCCGCTGCTCATATACTCTTTGCATGCTTGCTTGATATGTATTGGGTGTGCTGAAATTGTGCCTAAACTCCACTTAAACCGAAAAAGTTTTAAAATTGCAACTTTAGCTCTAAGTGTCTAATCACCCCCCTCTAGACACATCTACTTCTAGTGATCCTACAAGTGGTATCAGAGCTTTGGTCTCCATTGCCTTGGTTTAATCACCATTGGAGGAAGATGGATGTGTCTACATTAGGGAGTCTTAGACATAGAGTGCCTATTCTTGATGGAGAGTATTTCCATGAGTGGAAAAATGAGATGCTTGTAATCTTCAATCAATATCATTTGAACAAGTATATTGCTAGCCCTTGTGCACCTCATATTGATCCTTTGCATCCTACCCTAGATGAAGATATTGACATGATTCGCAATCTTAGAACTATTGAGCTCATCATTAGAGGATTGCCCAAAAATTTGATTGCTAGTTTGCCTACTCACAATTGTGCCTATACCATATGGAAATTTCTTGAGGAACGATTTCCCGATTATTCCTTAAAAACTTTGGATGAAATTCTCCATAAATCTATTGCCTTGAGTAAGATGAACTCTAGTGATCCTAGTTTTGGTAAATGTCCTTTTGAACTTGCCAATCTTAAGCATGCTAAAGGAGATGTTGGAATCATTAATGATATCATATTCAAAGCTATAAGAATTCATAAAAGTGACCACTTTGATGATCATTTATCTAATGAATTACCCTCTCTAGGAAATGATGAGTCACAAGATCATGATGAACATGAATATTATGATGATGATGATAGTGACTTCGATCTTGATGATGCAATGAGACATTTTGGTCTTATGGCAAATCTTCGGGGATATGAATCAGGAGGAAAGGAATGGGTTCTTGATAGTGGATGTACTGATCATATGACCGGAGATGAAGAGATGTTTCGTGAGCTTGCTGAAAATGACGGCCCTCGAAAATATGTCACCTTTGGTGATAATTCAAAGGGTAAAGTGGTTGGCCTTGGTAAGGTGGCCATCTCACATGATAGTTCCATTCAAAATGTCATGCTCGTTGAATCTCTTGGCTACAACTTACTTTCAGTATCTAGACTTGCTGATGTCGGTTTGAATGTCCTATTTACTAAGGTAGATTGCCAAGTATTTCGTCGAGACAATCATAAAATGGTCTTTACAGGTATGCGTAGAGGTGATCTTTACATTGTCGATTTCTCTAAAAAGGCACAACCTAAAACTTGCTTTGTTGCTAAATCCTCAAAAGGTTGGTTGTGGCATAGACGACTAGGTCACGTTGGCATGAGAAACCTTGACAAGCTTATTAAAGGAAATCATATCCTTGGAGTCAACGATGTCATATTTGATAAGGATAGACTTTGCAGTGCTTGTCAAGCAGGTAAACAGGTTGGAGGAAGACATCCCGTGAAGAACATCATGACCACAAGGAGGCCACTCGAGCTACTTCACATGGATCTTTTTGGTCCCAACGCCTACAAGAGTCTCGGTGGAAATTCCTTTGGTCTAGTTATAGTTGATGATTTTTCAAGATTTACGTGGGTGTTCTTTCTTAATGACAAATCGCAGGTCCAGAAGATCTTCAGAAACTTCGCTAGGAAGGCCCAAAATCAGTTTGATGTGAAGATCAAGAAGGTTCGGAGTGACAACGGAACGGAGTTCAAGAACGCAAATGTGGACACCTTTCTTGACGAAGAAGGGATTTCACACGAGTTCTCGGCGACGTACACACCTCAACAAAATGGAGTTGTTGAGAGGAAGAACCGGACGCTCATTGAAATGGCAAGAACGATGCTTGATGAATACAAGACGCCAAAGCACTTTTGGGCAGAAGCAGTTGAGACAGCTTGTCACGCAACAAATCGCTTATATCTTCACAAGCTACTCGGCAAGACGGCATACGAGCTTCTCACTGGTAACAAACCCCAAGTTGGATACTTTTGAGTATTCGGCTCAAAGTGCTACATTCTTGATAAGCATCGTCATTCAAAGTTTGCTCCTAAATCTCATGAAGGTTTTCTACTTGGTTATGGCTCAAACTCTCACACTTACCGTGTCTACAACAATTTCACCCGAAAGGTTGAAGAGACGGTAGATGTGAAGTTTGATGAATCTAATGGCTCGCAAGTAGAGCAACTGCCAATTGATGTAGGAGACAAAGACCCTTCAGAAGCAATTCAAGACTTGTCCATTGGCAAAATTCGTCCAACGGAGGTGAAGGAGAGTACTTCATCCGTTCAAGTGGAAGCTTCTACTTCACGACAAGGTGAACCAAGAATCGACACGGAAGCATCCACAAGTGGGACACACCAAGATGAAGAAAACGAGGAAATACGTCAAGACGAACATCAACAACCTCCTTCTCCACCACGACAAGAGAACGACCACGTCAACAATGAAGAAGGCCAAGAAGAAGAACAATATGAAGAAGATATTCAACGAAGACCCAAGCAAAAGCTCTCACGAGTTCAAGCAAGAATTGCCAAAGATCATCCCGTCGAGCAAATCCTAAATGATATACAAACCGGGAGAATCACTCGCTCAAAAATTCGTTTAGCTAACTTTTGTGAAAACTATTCATTCATCTCTAGCATTGAACCTATGAAGGTTGAAGAAGCATTGGAAGATCCGGATTGGATAAACGCTATGCATGAAGAGCTACATAATTTTGAGAGAAACCAAGTTTGGACATTGGTCGAGAAGCCCGACAACAACCACAACATCATTGGTACCAAATGGGTGTTTCGCAACAAGCAAGATGAAGATGGACAAGTGGTTCGCAACAAAGCACGTCTCGTCGCCCAAGGGTACACACAAGTCGAAGGTATGTACTATGGTGAGACATATGCTCCCGTTGCTAGACTTGAGTCCATTCGCATCTTACTTGCCTATGCTAATCACCATAATATCACCTTGTACCAAATGGACATTAAAAGTGCTTTTCTAAATGGTGAAATAGAGGAGGAAGTTTATGTCAAACAACCTCCCGGCTTTATCAATCCTAAGAAACCAAATCATGTTTACAAACTTCACAAAGCTCTTTATGGTCTTAAACAAGCTCCTAGAGCATGGTATAAATGCTTGACCAAGTTCCTTACTACAAGTGGTTTTGAAATTGGTAAAATTGATTCTACTCTTTTCACTAAAAGGGTTAATGGAGAGCTATATGTATGCCAAATTTATGTTGATGATATCATATTTGGTTCAACTAACCCTCTCTTTAGTGAAAAGTTTGGAAAGCTAATGTCAGAGAAGTTTGAGATGTCTATGATGAGTGAACTCAAATTCTTTCTCGGGTTGCAAATCAAGCAAACTAAGGAAGGTACATTTGTCTCTCAAACAAAGTACACCAAGGACTTATTCAAGAAGTTCAATATGCAAGAATGCAAAGGTATGTCTACACCCATGCTACTAGTGGACATAATGATTTAACCAAAGATGGTGAACCGGTTGATCAAAAGGTTTATCGCTCTATGATTGGTTCATTGTTATACCTATGTGCTTCACGTCCCGATATTATGTTAAGTGTGTGCATGTGTGCACGATATCAAGCTGCTCCTAAAGATTGTCATCTTAAGGCTGTGAAAAGGATAGTGAGATATTTAATCCATACACCAAACTTTGGCATTTGGTATCCTAAGAGGTCTTCTTTTGATCTTGTTGGCTATTCTGACTCGGATTATGCCGGAGACAAGGTTGATAGAAAGTCCACTTCGGGTACTTGTCAATTTCTTGGCAGATCTCTTGTGTCTTGGTCTTCCAAGAAACAAAACTCGGTATCCTTATCCACCGCCGAAGCGGAATACATTGCCGCTGGTTCATGTTGCGCTCAATTACTTTGGATGACCCAAACTCTTAAAGATTATGGGATTTATGTGAAACATGTTCCACTGCTTTCTGACAATGAAAGTGCTATCAAAATTGGTCATAATCCTGTACAACACTCTCGAACTAAGCATATTGAAGTTCATCATCATTTCATTCGAGATCATGTTGCTAAGGGTGACATCAATCTTAAGCATGTTCGAACCGACAAGCAATTAGCGAATATATTCACTAAACCACTTGATGAGAAAGTGTTTTGCAGGTTGAGAGGAGAATTGAACATCATTGATGCCTCAAACTTGGAGTAGAAACTCCATTGGATACATGCAAGACATGAGCTTACGACTAATCCATGATATATCTCTTATGATAACTATCTTATGTCTTGGATATATTTGCACCTTGCATGTTGCCTAACCCATGTAGGTGCTTGGTTGAATCTAATTCCATGAGATTGCGACACACTCATATCTTGAGCAATCTCTACATCACCAAGACTCTACACAATAGTGGTTGAAGACAAGGAAGCACAAAACCACTCAAACATATCCTTTGACAAATTCTATGTTAAGCTTCATGATTGTCATTTTTGGATACACAAGTGCTCTTCCTTGCAAGAACTAACCATGTAGGTAGATGAACTCAAACTCCAAGTGGTGCTCCCAACTCTTGATGAGCTACATCGACCTTGAGCACCCACACAAGTTCAACTACATGAGCAAGAACCACATCACCACCCAAGGTATGTTATTCCATCTTAGAGAAGCTTTACTCCAAGACATGAGTCAAAGCAACTTAACAAGGTGAGAATACATCAAGATGCTTAAACGAAAAATGGTAACCCCATTTTGAGCTTAAAACGATGAGTATGACCTACGATCAAGTGTCCTCACTTGACTCCTAAGTTAATATACTCCAACATAGGTGACTAGGTCACCGCCCAATTCTAGATGAAGTTCTCTTGTGTTCTTTTCTGAGTTATTGCATTTGCCCCTTGCATATTTGTTTCCTTCTCTTTCAAACAAAAAAAACTTCATCTAGAAACTTTCACTCTTTTCTTTTTGGTTTTTGTTCTGCATATTTCTGCATCAAATTCCTTGCAAATCTTTCAGCTAATTCATTGCAAATCTTTGTGAGATCTTACTTGACTAGTGAGCTGAGGTGACAAGTGTTTTTCTCTGTGATGAACTCGGTTTCACCGAATTGCCATTTTCGGTCCAACCGAATCCCTTCGGTACTACCGAAACATGCCACTCGGTGCCACCGATTTCGCAACAGGAAAAACAGTTTGCCACATACTCTATGTTTCTTCTCATCCAGCTCCACTCCATGAATCTTGTCCTCTACAAGCATCACAGTTTTATTCCCTGCTTGGTACTGAATCTCAAGGACCAAACCTATTCGACAGATTCCAGGAAAAACCTTCTTGGAAATTGATGTCAAAGGGGGAGAGAGAGATCACATCAAAGCTTATCATCAGGGAGAGAGAGATCACATCAAAAGCTTATCACCTACAAAGGAGAAAGTACTAAGGGGGAGAGAATACTCAAGGATCCCATATATTAAGGGGGAGAGAATACTCAAGGATCCCAGATGCTTGATGTTCAAGAGGAGAGATGCCACATGTCTTTTGGGGGGAAAGACATGTTCATATGTACTCATTTGAATTAAGTTCTATTCATATCTTTCAGCTCTGATTTTCTGTTCCCTATCTTCTCCCAATATCCCATGTCAGATTCAGGGGGAGCAAGACACCTAAGGGAAAGAAATCAGTCAAATTCATTGCACATCTTTATTCTTGGGGACATGTTGAATTCAATGTGGTACCTTGTACTCACTCTCTACATGTCATCCCAGTCTTGGTATTCTTGTGGTTTCTTTTGTTTGCTCTGGCTAGTGGACGTACCTGTGTTAGCTAACCTTGTTTGTGCAGGTTCACTCCATCCTAAGCCAACTCAAGACCACAAGGTAAGTATATGCATCAAAATCATGAGTATGAGGAGTTCTTGCTTATGTACATACTGTTTGCAAGAAGGACTCATGAGCATGAAGGTATTTTCCTTGATAATCTTTTGCTCTGATGCATATGGTCAAGATGCATGTAACACATTGCCTACTCTGTCATGGTTATGCTCTCACATGTCTCTATATTTCATATTTACATGAGTGCATACATGTAGGGGGAGCCTATGTTTGTTACATGTCCTTCCAAAGCTTTACTTGTTGTTCTTTATATCTTTATCTAAAGCTTTGATGTATGTTGCCATCAATTACCAAAAAGGGGGAGATTGAAAGCACAAGTGCTCCGTAGGTGGTTTTGATAATTGATGACAACATATCTCTTGTTGGACTAACATTTCGATCTAGCATGTTTCAGATAAGTTCAACAATGGAGTGGCATGGACTAAAGGTTGTGGGAACTCCTTCAAGATGCTAAGGACAAAGGATTGGCTAAAGCTTCAAGCTCAAGACTCTTCATTTTTTATTTTAGTGATCCAAGATCACATTGATTCTTTAGGAAAAGCCAATACTATCAAGGAGGGATGAGGTGTTGCTTAATGAGCCTCTTGCTTCATGTGCTTAGTGATATGCTCCAAAACCCTCAACTACTTTCCCATATCCACATATGACCTAAACCCTAAGCCAAACTCGGTCCTACCGATTCTTCCTATCCGGCGCCACCGAGTTTCACTTGTCATAAGCCACTTCCAAACCCTAATCAGTTTGATCTCACCGATGGGATCTCGGTCTCACCGAGATGGGCTTACAAACTCTCTGTTACCCATTGCAATATTCTCGGTCCCACCGAGATATGCAATCGGTCCCACCGAGTTTGCTTGACCAAATCTCAGTTTCACTTATTACCCAAATCGGTCCCACCGAGTTTGAGTAATCGGTCAAACCGAGTTTTGGATTTACCCTAACCCTAGCACATCGGTCCCACCGAGTTGATCCAGTCGGTCCCACTGAAATCTCTAACGGTCACTAGGTTTACATTTTCGGTCCGACCGAGTTTATTGATTCGGTCTCACCGAGATTGGAAAACTGTGTGTAACGGTTGGATTTTGTGTGGAGGCTATATATACCCCTCCACCTCCTCTTCATTCAAGGAGAGAGCCATTAGAACACATACACCATTCCAACTCATATGTTCTGAGAGAGAACCACCTACTCATGTGTTGAGACCAAGATATTCCATTCCTACCATATGAATCTTGATCTCTAGCCTTCCCAAGTTGCTTTCCACTCAAATCTTCTTTCCACCAAATCCAAATCCTATGAGAGAGAGTTGAGTGTTGGGGATACTATCATTTGAAGCACAAGAGCAAGGAGTTCATTACCTACACACCATTTGTTACTTCTTGGAGAGTGGTGTCTCCTAGATTGGCTAGGTGTCACTTGGGAGCCTCCGACAAGATTGTGGAGTTGAACCAAGGAGTTTGTAAGGGCAAGGAGATCGCCTACTTCGTGAAGATCTACCGCTAGTGAGGCAAGTCCTGTGTGGGCGATGGCCATGGTGGGATAGACAAGGTTGCTTCTTCGTGGACCCTTTGTGGGTGGTTGCTTCTTCGTGGACCCTTCGTGGGTGGAGCCCTGTGTGGACTCGCGCAACCGTTACCCTTGGGTGGAGCCCTGTGTGGACTCGCGCAACCGTTACCCTTTGTGGGTTGAAGTCTCCATCAACGTGGATGTAGGATAGCACCACCTATCCGAACCACGGGAAAAACATCCGTGTCTCCAATTGCGTTTGATCTCTCCAAACCCTTCCCTTTACATTCTTGCAAGTTGCATGCTTTACATTCCGCTGCTCATATACTCTTTGCATGCTTGCTTGATATGTATTGGGTGTGCTGAAATTGTGCTTAAACTCCACTTAAACCGAAAAAGTTTAAAAATTGCAACTTTAGCTCTAAGTGTCTAATCACCCCCTCTAGACACATCTACTTCTAGTGATCCTACAAGTTGTCATAAGGTCAAGGTACAACTCCGGGTCGTCCTTTTACCGAGGGACACGGCTATTCGAATAGATCAACTTCCCTGCAGGGGTGCACCAGATTTCCCAACACGCTCGATCCCCTTTGGCCGGACACACTTTCCTGGGTCATACCCGGCCTCGGAAGATCAACACGTCGCAGCCCTGCCTAGGCACAACAGAGAGGTCAACACGCCGGTCTAAATCCTATGGCGCAGGGGTCTGGGCCCATCGCCCATTGCACACCTGCACGTTGCGAACGCGGCCGACGAGCAGACCTAGCTCCCTTATACAAGAGCAGGCGTTCCAGTCCAACCCGCCGCGCGCTGCCCAGTCGCTGACGTCAAGAAGGCTTCGGCTGATACCACGACGTCAAGTACCCATAACTGTTCCCGCATAGTTGGTTAGTGCGTATAGGCTAATGGCCAGACTTAGATCAAATACCCAGATCTTGTTAAGCGTGTTATTTTGAAATAACCGTGAACGCCGACCAGGGCCAGGCCCACCTCTCTCCTAGGTGGTCTCAACCTACTAATAACCCACAAGTATAGGGGATCGCAACAGCTTTCGAGGGTAGAGTATTCAACCCAAATTTATTGATTCGACACAAGGGGAGCCAAAGAATATTCTCAAGTATTAGCAGCTGAGTTGTCAATTCAACCACACCTGGAAACTTAGTATCTGCAGCAAAGTGTTTAGTAGCAAGGTAATATGATAGTGGTGGTAGCGGCAACAAAAGTAAAGACAGCAAAAGTAATGTTTTTGGTATTTTGTAGTGATTGTAACAGTAGCAGCGGGAAAGTAAATAAGCGTAAACCAGTATATGGAAAACTCGTAGGCACCGGATCAGTGATGGATAATTATGCCGGATGCGGTTCATCATGTAACAGTCATAACATAGGGTGACACAGAACTAGCTCCAATTCATCAATATAATGAAGGCATGTATTCCGTATATAGTCATATGTGCTTATGGAAAAGAACTTGCATGACATCTTTTGTCCTACCCTCCCGTGGCAGCGGGGTCCTATTGGAAACTAAGGGATATTAAGGCCTCCTTTTAATAGAGAACCAGAACAAAGCATTAGCACATAGTGAATACATGAACTCCTCAAACTATGGTCATCACCGGGAGTGGTCCCGATTATTGTCACTTCGGGGTTGCCGGATCGTAACACATAGTAGGTGACTATAGACTTGCAAGATAGGATCAAGAACTCACATATATTCATGAAAACATAATAGGTTCAGATCTGAAATCATGGCACTCGGGCCCTAGTGACAAGCATTAAGCATAGCAAAGTCATAGCAACATTAATCTCAGAACATAATGGATACTAGGGATCAAACCCTAACAAAACTAACTCGATTACATGATAAATCTCGTCCAACCCATCACCGTCCAGCAAGCCTACGATGGAATTACTCACGCACGGCGGTGAGCAACACGAAATTGGTGATGGAGGATGGTTGATGGTGATGACGGTGACGAATCCCCCTCTCCGGAGCCCTGAACGGACTCCAGATCAGCCCTCCCGAGAGGTTTTAGGGCTTGGCGCGGCTCCGTATCATAAAACGCGATGATTTCTTCTGTCTGATTTTTTTCTCATCGAAACTCAATATATGGAGGTGGAGTTGGAGTCGGAGACGCAACAGGGGGCCCACGAGGTAGGGGTGCGCCCTAGGGGGGGCACGCCCCCCACCCTCGTGAAAAGGGTGTGGTCCCCTGGTCTTCATCTTTGGCGAGGATTTTTTATTGTTTTTTTCTAAGATGTTCCGTGGAGTTTCAGGTCATTCCGAGAATATTTGTTTTCTGCACATAAAACAACACCATGGTAATTCTGTCGAAAAAAGCGTCAGTCCGGGTTAGTTCCATTCAAATCATACAAGTTAGAGTCCAAAACAAGGGCAAAAGTGTTTGGAAAAGTAGATAGGACGGAGACGTATCAACTCCCCCAAGCTTAAACCCTTGCTTGTCGTCAAGCAATTCAGTTGACAAACTGAAAGAAAGAAAGAAAAATTTTACAAAGTCTGTTTGCTCTTGTTGTTGTAACTATGTCAAGCCAGCATTCAAGTTTTTCAGCATAGATCATAACTAACCACATTTGCAATAATTCTCAGGTCTCACAATTACTCGTATTAATAGCATAATCAACTAGCAAGTCATAATAATAAATCTCGAATGACAACACTTTCTCAAAACAATCATAATATGATATAACAAGATGGTATCTGGCTAGCCCTTTCTAAGACCGCAAACCATAAATGCAGAGCACCTTTAAAGATCAAGGACTGACTAGACATTGTAACTCATGGTAAAAGAGATCCAATCATAGTCATACCCAATATAAATTAATAGTGATGAATACAAATGACGACTGTGCTCTCCAGCTAGTGCTTTTTAATAAGAGGGTGATGACTCAACATAAAAGTAAATGGATAGGCCCTTCGCAGAGGGAAGCAGGGATTTGTAGAGGTGCCAGAGCTCGGTTTTGAAATAGAGATAAATTGTATTTTGAGCGGTATACTTTCATTGTCAATGTAACAACTAAGAGATGGCGATATCTTCCATGCTAAACACATTATAGGCGGTTCCCAAACAGAATGGTAAAGTTTATACTCCCCCTCCACCAACAAGCATCAATCCATGGCTTGCTCGAAACAACGAGTGCCTCCAACATACATCAGGTCCCAGGGGGAGTTTTGTTTGCAATTAATTTTGATTTAGTTTGCATAAAGCATGGGACTGGGCGTCCCGGTGACCAGCCATTTTCTCGTGAGTGAGGAGCGGAGTCCACTCCTCTTGAGAATAACCCGCCTAACACGGAAGATAAGGACAACCTTTGTTGATACATGAGTTATTCGAGCATACAAAACAGAATGTTTATTTGAAGGTTTAGAGTTTGGCACATACAAATTTACTTGGAACGGCAGGTAGATACCGCATATAGGAAGGTATGGTGGACTCATCTGGAATAACTTTGGGGTTTAAGGGATTGGATGCATAAGCAGTATTCCCGTTTAGCACAAGTGAAGGCTAGCAAAAGACTGGGAAGCGACCAACTTGAGAGCGACAACAACCTTGTACATGCATTAAAATTAATAAATATTGGATGCAAGCATGAGTAGGATATAATCCACCATGAACATAAATATCGTGAAGGCTATGTTGATTTTGTTTCAACTAAATGCGTGAACATGTGCCAAGTCAAGTCACTTAAATCATTCAAAAGAGGATACCACCCCATCATACCACATCATAATCATCTCAATAGCATGTTGGCATACAAGGTAAATCATTATAACTCATAGCTAATCAAGCATGGCACAAGAAACTATGATCTCTAATTGTCATTGCAAACATGTTTATTCATAATAAGCTGAATCAAGAACGACGGGCTCATCATATTTACAAAAACAAAAGACGTCGAGTTCATACCAGCTTTTCTCATCTCAGTCAGCCCATCATATATCATCATAATTGCCTTTCACTTGCACGACCGAATGGTGTGAATAATAATAAGAGTGCACGCGCATTGGACTAAGCTGGAATCTGCGAGCATTCAATAAACAGGAGGAGACAAGGCAATATGGGCTCTTGGTTAAATCAACAATAATGCATATCAGAGCCACTTCAACAATTTAATTATGGTCTTCTCCTATTGACCCCCAAATAAAAGAAAAGAAATAAAACTATTTACACGGGAAAGCTCCCAACAAGCAAAAGAAGAACGGGAAATATTTTTGGGTTTTCTTTTTAATTATTACTACTACAGCAGAAAATAAACTACTAATATTTTTTTTGGTTTTTCTTAAGGTTTAACAAACACACAAGAAGAAAGCAGGAAAAAGAAAATAAACTAGCATGGATATTACAGTGAAAAAGTATGAGCACCGACATCTAGCAATGAGTGTGTGTGAACATAAATGTAATGTCGGTGAGAAATATGTACTCCCCCAAGCTTAGGTTTTTAGCCTATGTTGGTCTATGGCCACGGCTGGCCTGGCGGATATCCATAATAATAGTTGTTGGGGTCGTACTGTGATGAGGAAGAATAGTTGGGATCATACTGATGTGCAGCGGTTATCGCCTGCTGAGCTGCAGCATGGAGTCGGGCTGCCTCCGCTCTCCTCGTGTACTCTTCCGCCTCCTCTCTGGTAATAACATATCTTACTTTTATCTGTGAATCAAAGAAGGCAGGAGCAGGGAGAGTGATACGGAAAACACGTCGTTTATCAAAAATTAGGCGATATAAGAGAGGTGATTCAGGCCTCTCGACAAACTGGTGCGATGCCATAGAGTTATAATATAAATATGCAGGAGGCAACTCCATATCACCCTCACGAATGTCTATTTCAAGAAAATGAGCTAAGCGGGTTGCATAAATTCCTCCAAAGAAATCTCCATTATGTCTATTATGATGCAACCTACGAGCTACAATGGCTCCCATATGATAAGATTGGTCTCCTAACACAGCACTCCTAAGAATGCTAAGATCGGGGACACACATGTGACATGCTTCATCCTTAGCATTTATGCATCTACCGATGAAGAGAGCAAAATAATGTATAGCAGGAAAGTGAATGCTCCCTATGATAGCCTGCATTATGTCTCTGGATTCCCCCACAGTTATACTAGCAAAAAGTTTCTAAATTCAGATTTAGGGGGATCCCTAATACTGCCCTATGATGGAAGTTCGCAAGCAGAAGCGAAATTCTCTAGGTCCATGGTATAAGATTTGCAATAAAGATCAAACATGACTGAAGGAGAATTACGCGAAGATGAATACTCAAACCTCCTCACAAATGAACTTGTGAGATCATGATACTGGGGGTATTTGTTAGCCTCAAAATCCTCAAGACCGGCATTGCGCAAATATGCTTTGAATTCTTCTTTAATTCCTGCACGGTCCATAAAATTTTCCGACGGCCATTCGCAAGGCCGTACTGGAGCGTCTCTTGGTGGATCCTCGTCAGCATCGCGCATAGCAATCCTGGGTCCTTGCTTCTTAGAGGAACCACCTTGGAACATCTTCCTAAACATATTGTTTTTCTTTGAAAAATTCTGAAATTTTTAGTAACTTCAAAATAAAAGTGAACCAACTTCAATAATATTGATAGTAACTACTCCTACAAGTGCCTAGAGCCTATATCAAGCATTAGAACTACTTGGAACCATATAAATTTGACATCCAAGCTCAAGAACATGGTCACCTATGCAGCACAAATTTGCAAAGAATAAAGCACTAGAACAAAAACTAATTGGACCAATGGAGGAGTCACATACCAAGTAACAATCTCCCGAAGCAGTTTTGCGAGAGGTGCTTTGAGCAAGGAGATCGAAAATCGCAGCAAAAGTGGCTGGAACTCGTGCTTGAGTTGGTTTTTCGGGTTTGTGTGAGATAGAGGAAGAAGATGGGTGCTGGGATAAGTGGAGGAGGGCCACCGTGGGCCCATGAGGCAGGGGGCGCGCCCTATGGGGGGGCACGCCCACCACCCTCATGGCTAGGTGGCAGCTCCTCCCGCGGTAATTTTTGCACAGTAAATCCTCAAATATTCCCAAAAAAATAATATTAAATTAGCATGTCATTCTGAGGACTTTTATTTTCGAGATATTTTTATATTGCACAGATAAGTCAGGAAACAGACAGAAAATACTATTTTTACTTTATTTAATATAAATAACAGAAAGTATAGAGAGGGTACAGAAGATTTTGTGCTTCTAGTTTCATCCATCTCATGCTCATCAAAAAGAATCCACTAACAAGGTTGATCAAGTCTTGTTAACAAACTCATTCCGATAATCATGAAACTGGAGAAATTTCAAATAACACTAAGTTACCTCAATAGGGATATGCACATCCCCAATAATAAGAATATTATATTTCTTCTTGAAAGTAGGAAGAGGAAATTCAAAACCTCCAAATATAATCGATGGAATTTTTCCAATAGAATTGATACTATGAACTTGAGGTTGTTTCCTCGGAAAGTGTACCGTATGCTCATTACCATTAACATCAAAAGTGACATTGCCTTTGTTGCAATCAATAACAGCCCCTGCAGTATTAAGAAAAGGTCTTCCAAGAATAATAGACATACTATCATCCTCGGGAATATCAAGTATAACAAAGTCCATTAAAATAGTAACGTTTGCAACCACAACAGGCACATCCTCACAGATACCGACAGGTATAGCAGTTGATTTATCAGCCATTTGCAAAGATATTTCAGTAGGTGTCAGCTTATTCAATTCAAGTCTATGATATAAAGAGAGAGGCATAACACTAACACCGGCTCCAAGATCACATAAAGCAGTTTTAATATAATTCTTTTTAATGGAGCAAGGTATAGTAGGTACTCTGGGGTCTCCAAGTTTCTTTGGTATTCCACCCTTAAAAGTGTAATTAGCAAGCATGGTGGAAATTTCAGCTTCCGGTATCTTTCTTTTATTAGTAATGATATCCTTCATATATTTAGCATAAGGATTTGTTTTGAGCACATAAGTTAATCTCATACGCAAAAAGATAGGCCTAATCATTTCAGCAAAGCGCTCAAAATCCTCATCATCCTTTTTCTTGGATGGTTTCGGAGGAAAAGGCATGGGTTTCTGAACCCAAGATTCCCTTTCCTTACCATGTTTCCTAGCAACAAAGTCTCTTTTATCATAACGTTGATTCTTTGATTGTGGGTTATCAAGATCAACAGCAGGTTCAAATTCTACATCATTATCATTACTAGGTTGAGCATCATCATGAATATCATCATTAATATTTTTACTAGGTTCATGTTCATTACCAGATTGTGTTTCAGCATCAGACATAGAAATATCATTAGGATTATCAGGTGGTTCAGCAATAGGTTCACTAGAAGTTTGCACAGTTCTATCATTTTTCTTCTTCTTCTTTTTAGAAGAACTAGGAACATCAATATTATTTCTCTGAGAATCTTGCTCGATTCTCTAAGGGTGGCCTTCAGGATACAAAGGTTCCTGAGTCATTCTACCAGTTCTAGTAGCCACTCTAACAGCATAATCATTTTTCTTTCTATTCATTTCATCAAGCACTTCTTTTTGAGCCTTAAGTACTTGTTCTACTTGAGTGGTAACCATAGAAGCATGTTTGCTAACAAGTTTAAGTTCACCTTTAATATCAGCCATATAATCACCCAAGCGTCTAACCATATAAGCATTTTCTTTTAATTGTCTACCAAAATAAGCATTGAAGTCGTCTTGCTTATACATAAAGTTATCAAACTCATCCAAGCATTGACTAGCAATTTTAGTAGGAGGGACTTCGGCTTTATCATATCTATAGAGAGAATTTACCTTTACTACCTGTGTCGGGATATCGGGATCAGGAGGTTCTTCAGTAAATAAATAATTAAGATCATATGTTTCTTCAACAGGCGGTATATTAAGACCATGTATTTCTTCAATAGGAGGTAAATTCTTAACGTCTTCAGCTTTAATACCTTTTTCTTTCATAGATTTCTTTGCCTCTTGCATATCTTCGGGACTGAGAAATAGAACACCTCTCTTCTTCGAAGTTGGTTTAGGAATAGGCTCAGTAATTGGAGCAGGAGATGGCTCAGGAGCTGGCTCAGGAGGTGCCCAGTTATTTTCATTTGTCAACATATTATTCAATAGAATTTCAGCTTCATCCGGTGTTCTTTCCCTAAAAAGAGAACTAGCACAACTATCCAGGTAATCTCTGGAAGCATCGGTTAGTCCATTATAAAAGATATCAAGTATTTTAGGTTTCTTAAGAGGATGAGCAGGCAAAGCATTAAGTAACTTGAGAAGACTCCCCCAAGCTTGTGGGAGACTCTCTTCTTCAATTTGCACGAAGTTGTATATTTCCCTCAAAGCAGCTTGTTTCTTATGAGCAGGGAAATATTTAGCAGAGAAGTAATAAATCATATCCTGGGGACTACGCACACAACCAGGATCAAGAGAATTAAACCATATCTTAGCATATCCCTTTAATGAGAACGGAAATATTTTGAGTATATAAAAGTAACGCGATCTCTCATCATTAGTGAACAGGGCAGCTATATCATTTAACTTAGTAAGATGTGCCACAACAGTTTCAGATTCATAGCCATAAAACGGATCAGATTCAGCCAAAGTAATTATATCAGGATCAACAGAGAATTCATAATCCTTATCAGGAACGCATATAGATGAAGTAGCAAAAGCAGGGTCAAGTCTCATTTCATCTCTAAGTGATTCTTTGTTCCATTTAATTAATAACCTCTTAAGCTCATATCTATCTTTGCAAGCAAAAATAGAGGCAGAAGATTCCATATCAAAAAGATAACCCTCAGGAATAACAGGCATACTTTCATCATCACTATTATCATCGTATTCAGATTCAATAATTTCTTTTTCTCTAGCCCTAGAAATTTGTTCATCAAGAATTCACTAAGGGGCACAATAGTATCATGCATAGAAGCAGTTTCATCATAAGTATCATGCATAGCAGAAGGGGCATCATCAATAACATGGGACATATCAGAACGAATAGCAGAAGCAGATGTAGGTGTCGCAAACTTACTCATAATTGAAGGTGAATCAAGTGCAGAGCTAGATGGAAGTTCCTTACCTCCCCTCGTAGTTGAGGGATAGATCTTGGTTTTTGGATCTCTCAAGTTCTTCATAGTGTCCAGCAGATATAAATCCCAAGTAACTCGAAGAATAGAGCTATGCTCCCCGGCAACGGCGCCAGAAATTTGTCTTGATAACCCACAAGTATAGGGGATTGCAACCACTTTCGAGGGTAGAGTATTCAACCCAAATTTATTGATTAGACACAAGGGGAGCCAAAGAATATTCTCAAGTATTAGCAGCTGAGTTGTCAATTCAACCACACCTAGAAACTTAGTATCTGCAGCAAAGTGTTTAGTAGCAAGGTAATATGATAGTGGTGGTAGCGGCAACAAAAGTAAAGACAGCAAAAGTAATGTTTTTGGTATTTTGTAGTGATTGTAACAGTAGCAGCGGGAAAGTAAATAAGCGTAAACCAGTATATGGAAAACTCGTAGGCACCAGATCAGTGATGGATAATTATGCCGGATGCGTTCATCATGTAACAGTCATAACATAGGGTGACACAGAACTAGCTCCAATTCATCAATGTAATGTAGGCATGTATTCCGTATATAGTCATACATGCTTATGGAAAAGAACTTGCATGACATCTTTTGTCCTACCCTCCCGTGGCAGCGGGGTCCTATTGGAAACTAAGGGATATTAAGGCCTCCTTTTAATAGAGAACCGGAACAAAGCATTAGCACATAGTGAATACATGAACTCCTCAAACTATGGTCATCACCGGGAGTGGTCCCGATTATTGTCACTTCGGGGTTGCTAGATCATAACACATAGTAGGTGACTATAGACTTGCAAGATAGGATCAAGAACTCACATATATTCATGAAAACAAAATAGGTTCAGATCTGAAATCATGGCACTCGGGTCCTAGTGACAAGCATTAAGCATAGAAAAGTCATAGCAACATCAATCTCAAAACATAACGGATACTAGGGATCAAACCCTAACAAAACTAACTCGATTACATGATAAATCTCATCCAACCCATCACCATCCAGCAAGCCTACTATGGAATTACTCACGCACGGCGGTGAGCATCATGAAATTGGTGATGGAGGATGGTTGATGATGACGACGGCGACGAATCCCCCTCTTTGGAGCCCCGAACGGACTCCAGATCATCCCTCCCAATAGGTTTTAGGGCTTGGCGGCGGCTCCGCACCCTCGTGAGAAGGGTGGGGCCCCCCTAGTCTTCACCTTGGGCGAGGATTTTTTATTGTTTTTTCTAAGATGTTCCGTGGAGTTTCAGGTCATTCCAAGAATATTTGTTTTCTGCACATAAAACAACACCATGGTAATTCTGCTGAAAACAGCGTCAGTCCGGGTTAGTTCCATTCAAATCATACAAGTTAGAGTCCAAAACAAGGGCAAAAGTGTTTGGAAAAGTAGATACGACGGAGACGTATCACCTAACTTGTTGCTCCGCCACAAAGATCCACTCAGAGGGCCGTCGGGACAAATGTCCTTTCGGACCCAATCCGTGAATCACTCGCGGGTACTGTACAAGCCGACCCGACTTTAGTCACCACAGGTATCATATAATATGTAAATAAGTATATACCCGTGATCACCTCCCGAGTGATCACGGTCCGATAGTATAGCATGGCACACAGACAAGAATGTAGGGCCACCGATGATAAACTAGCATCATATACTAAGCATTGAGGATTGCAGGTAAGGTGTAAATAACTGTAGCAACAATGGCAGGCTATGCATCAGGATAGGATTAACGGAAAGCAGTAACATGCTACACTACTCTAATGCAAGCAGTAGAGATAAGAATAGGCGATACCTGGTGATCAAGGGGGGCTTTTCTGGTTGCTCTGGCAAGTAGGGGTCGTCAACAACATAGTCGATCGGGGCACCAGCAGCGGCGTCAGTCTCGTAGTCTACCGGAGAGAAGAGGGAGAAGAAACAATGAATACAATGCAAACAGATGCATAACGATGCATGACATGACAAGTAGCGATGCTAGGTGTGCCCTAACGTAGTATGAGGTGATACCAACGAAGGGGGAAAACATCCAGGAAAATATCCCCGGTGTTTCGCATTTTCAGACAAATGAACCAGAGGGGGAAAGTTGCATGTTTGCTATGTTAGGGATGTGTGGCGGACGAACGGGCTGCGTATTCGGATTCGTCTCGTCGTTCTGAGCAACTTTCATGTACAAAGTATTTTCACCCGAGTTACGGATTATATTATATGATTTTTTGAAATTTAATTGATTTACTGAATTTATTTACTTATTTAAATTCGAATTATCCAGAATAGTAAATGATGAGGTAAGCATGACATCAGGGTGACGTCAACAGGTCAACTGGTCGGTTGACCAATCAAACTAGACAGGTGGGTCCAGTGCGACCCACATGTCATTGTCAGGGGCACTAACAGGGGGGTTTAGACTAACTAAATGGGTTAATTAGTAGGTGGGGCCCA
This sequence comes from Triticum urartu, assembly GCF_003073215.2. NCBI lineage: Eukaryota > Viridiplantae > Streptophyta > Magnoliopsida > Poales > Poaceae > Triticum > Triticum urartu. The sequence goes on from NC_053026.1 coordinate 589,457,956, forward strand.
GTTGTCAGTGAGAGATTAAGGTTTTATTAACTAATTTAATTAATTAGCAATTTATCTATTTATTTTTATTCATTTATTTCATGGGCCCCGCATGTCAGTGCCACTGGGCTGCCCAGTCAGCACGTTGACTGGGCCAACCCAGTCAACGGGACCCCCATGGCCCACTGGCAGTGACCCAGGGGTGGGGCCCGCCTAGCCACATCGGCGGACGGCGCCGGAGCGACGCCGGCGAGTCTAAACGCGGCGGCACGGCTCAAGAGGTGGTCGGAAAACACCTACAGGGCACCGTTTCGATCGCGGTCGGGCGCGTTAGAACGGCAAGACGATGACGCGTCAGTTGGTGGTGGTCTCGCGGGCTGCGGTGGACGGAGATGAGCAGTACGACGTCGCCGGCGGTGGGGTGTTTTGGGGGAGCAACGACAATGGCGATGCGGCGCACTATTGGGAAAACAGAAGGGCGGGGCGAGGCCTATGTGGGCGCGCAAGCAAAACGACACGAGCCCGGGACCAAAAGGTCACCGGACGGTTGCCAGCGATGAGCGCGTGCGGCGACGCGTTCGGGCGCTCAACGAGCTAGGGGCTAGGGGCCATAGGGGAGCACGTGCGCGGGTGTGTTGGGTTCCTGGAAGCACCAGGAACGATGTCGTGCTCAGGCGAGCACGACGGAGAGCATGGCAACGGCGGCGAGGCGGTCCGCGGGGACGGGCTCATGGAAACGGCGGCGGGGTAGCTATGGTGGGCGAGTGCCTTAACGAGGAGGAGCAGGAGGCGGAGGAGCTCACCGTGCGGGACGCAGGATGGCCTGTGGTGGTTCAGTAGCAGCAGGGGCGTCGCCGGAGTTGGTGAAGAACGGCGGCGACCGGAGATGTGGAAGAAGGGGACCGTTGCAGCAGCGCCTTCGAGCTCCAGCTGCGGCTACCAGTCGACGAGGAGGACGATGGCGGAGAGGACGGACACGTTGGTGAGGCGAGACAGTGGCTGTGGCCGCGTGATTTACGGCGGCGTGTCCATGGCGGCGCTCGGATGCGGTAGGAGAGGAGGAGTGGCGAGGTGGATCTGAGGGGAGAGGGAGAGGCCGAGAAGGAGCATGAGGTGGAGTGGGGAGGAGACCCGAGGAGGCGCGGCGCTGGCGATCTTATCCCCTCCTGGCACTGGTGCCGGCGAGGTGGTTGGGAGGGAGCGTGCCCCTGTTCCGACCCAGGTCGGGGGAACAGGGGAGGGAGACGAGGCAGGGGGGCCGGGCCGGCTGGCCTTTGCCTAGTTGGGCTGGCCATCTGTTGCTAGCTGGGCCATGTGGCCCAGGGGTTGGGGTTTTCTTTTATATTTCTCTTTCGTTTTGTTTTTCTGTTTTTATTCTTTTTCTTTTATATATTTTATTTTTTGTTTTAAATCATTTTAAAATATTTAGGCAACTTCTAAAAGTGGGTTTTCTCCACAATAATTACCAGTGCAATATTTGGCACCGACCGAACATTTTTGTTTCAATGTTTGAAAAAAATTATCGTTCGACTCGATTTTGAATTTGAATTTTGTATCGGTTTCGAATCAACGCGAGTTCATCAACAGTAACCGAAGTGACGTGTCATCATTAGCAAAGTTTTACTATAGCTTAATTATCCGGGCGTTACAAAACTCCTCCAGTATAAGAAATCTCGTCCCGAGATTTTAGGAGGTTGAAGGAAACAGTGTGGGGTATTCATCACGCAGGTGATCCTCGCATTCCCAAGTGGCTTCTTCTTCAGAGTGATGAGACCAGTGGACTTTGAGGAATTTGATTTCCTTCTGACGTGTGCGGCGTTCACCTTGGTCGAGAATGCGGACCGGATGCTCTTTATAGGAGAGGTCCTGTTGCAATACGAGCACTTCATGATCCACTGCTCGGATTTGGTCCTTGAAGCAACGGTGGAGCTGTGACACGTGGAACACATCGTGAACCTGAGAAAGGTTCGGCGGAAGCTCTAGTTGATATGCCACTTTTCCATGCATTTCGAGAATAGTGAAGGAACCGATATAGCGAGGAGCTAGCTTGCCCTTGATCCCGAAGCGGTGAGCACCCTTCATTGGTGTAACACGAAGATAAGCCTTTTCGCAGATTGATAGACCATGTCTTTGTGATGACGGTCATACTGACTTTTCTGACGTGACTGAGCAGTCTTGAGATTCTTGCGAATAATGCGGACTTGTTCTTCGGCCAGTTGGATAATATCTGGACCGAAGAGTGGACGTTCCCCAGTTTCTGACCAATTCAGCGGGGTTCGACACTTTCGTCCATATAACACTTCGAAGGGGGCCATCTTCAGACTAGCTTGATAGCTATTACTATAAGAGAACTCGGCATACGGAAGAGATTCCTCCCATTTCTCGCCGAAGAAAATTACACAAGCTCGAAGCATGTCTTCGAGAACTTGGTTGACACGTTCAACTTGTCCTTGCGACTTAGGATGAAACGCAGTACTGAACGACAAATGAGTTCCCATAGCTTCTTGGAAACTTGCCCAGTATCTTGAAGTGAACAAGCTGCCACGGTCTAAACTGATAACCAGTGGAATATCGGTTGCAGAGTTCCAGCAGGCCTTTGATGTTCTACTTTGATACGACGGCAAACATCACACTCGGCAACATATCGAGCAATGTCTTGGTTCATATTAGACCACCAGAATCTCTGTCGAATATCGAGGTACATCTTTGTACTACCAGGGTGGATGGACAGAAGCGTATCATGAGCTTCTTTCATAACCTTTTTAGTCTGATCCAGGTTTTTCCTCGAACATGGTACCACTAGGCGGCCTTTGAAGTACAAGGCGTCATCATCAGCGATAGTGAAGAATGAGGGCTTTCCTTCTGCGAGATGGCGTTTAATCTTCTGGACTTCGGAGTCATAACCTTGAATAGTCTTTATACCGTCTACGAGATCTGGTACGACAGCCAGGGTATTTAGAGAACCCTTAGTAACAACACAAAGATTCATCTTTTGGAACTCTAGGGGAGGGGGAGCAAGTGCACCAGGGGCGACAATATGAAGGTTCAGCTTTCTAAATTCTTCGACAAGCGAGGGCTGAACTTTGTGAACCTGGAGGTGGTTGCAGTAATACTTGCAGCTCAAGGCATCAGCCATTACATTAGCCTTGCCTAGGGTATAGGATATACCCACGTCAAAGTCTGCAACAGTCTCCATCCATCTCTACTGACGGAGGTTCAGGTCTGGTTGAGTAAACAGGTACTTCAGACTTTGGTGGTCGGTGAAGATGTCCAACGAATACCGAGAAGGCAATGTCGCCACTGCTTCAGTGCATGAATGACAGTAGCAAGCTTGAGATCATGAACTGGGTAGTTTTCTTCGTGACTGCACAGTTGACGAGAGGCATAAGCAATCACTCTGCGTTGTTGCATTAGGACACAGCCTAACCCTTGACGGGAAGCGTCGTAGTAAATGACGAAGTCCTTCTTAGTATCAGGTGGAGCAACCACTTGGGCAGAAGTCAACTTGTCTTTGAGCACCTGGAAACTTTCCTGACACTTGTCTGTCCATTGGAACATGACGCCCTTATGAAACAGGTTAGTCAAAGGCCTGGCGATCTGGGAGAAGTTCTTGATGAATCGACGGCAATAGCTGGCGAGACCGAGAAAACTTCTGACTTGCTTGACATTCTTCGGAGGAGTCCAATCGAGAATAGCCTGGGCTCGTTCAGGGTTGACGGCAATACCATCCTTGGAGATGACATGCCCAAGATAGGTTAATTCGGGTAGCCAGAATTCACACTTGGAATACTTAGCATAGAGTTGATGCTCTCGAAGCTTTTCCAGCACAGGACGAAGATGCTCAGCATGTTCTTCTTTGTTCTTGGAAAATACAAGGACATCATCCAAATAAACCACGGCGAACTTGTCGAGGTAATCCATGAATATATAGTTCATCAGACAAGAGAAGGTGGTTGGAGCATTCGTTAAGTCGAATGACATGACAGTGTACTCGTATGATCCATACCGAGTCACGAAGGCGGTCTTTGGGATATCCTCTTCACGAACACGGATCTGGTGGTAACCCAACCTCAATTCGGGTTTGGAGAACACTGATGAACCAGCCAGTTGATCATAAAGATCATTGATCCGAGGGAGGGGATATTTGTTCTGAATAGTGGCTTAGTTAATAGGACAATAGTCTTGGACTAATCGTTTCGTCCCATCCTTCTTCTTAACAAAGAGAGAAGGTGCTCCCCAAGGAGAGCAACTAGGGCGAATGAAACCTTTGCTAAGAGATTTGTCGATTTCCTCCTTAAGCTCAATGAGTTCATGCAGCGGCATCTTGTAGGGTCGTTTGGCTATAGGGGTGGTGCCTGGTTTCAAGTCGATGATGAATTCGACAGCTCTAGCAGGGGGAATCCCTGGAAGTTCTTCTGGAAAGACGTCTTGGAATTCGCGAATGACGGGAACGTTTTCATTTTTCAATGCCCTCGAGTGGTGCAGCGTTCAATGCATTCAAGGCATAAAGCCTTGCCTCGGCATTCTGAACCAGATGAGCCTGGTAAGTAATTATTTCATCAGAAGGGTGTAGAAGATGGACGGTCTTAGTGGTGCAAACTATAGAAGTAGTATGCGCTTTCAACCAATCCATTCCCAGAATGAGGTCAATGCTACAGGACTTCAGTACGATGGGAGAGACAAATAATTCCAGTCCTTCAATTTCAACGGGAACGTTGTGACTAACCATAGAGGTTTGACATTGGCCCACAGGAGTGTGTACCACTATCGCAGTGTTCATCTCTTCCTATTTAATGCCATGCATGAATGCAAACTCAGCTGATATGAATGAATGCGATGCTCCTGTATAAAATAAAACGGATGCTGGTACAGAATTTATGAGGAGTGTACCATCACAGTAGCAGGCTAGTCTAGAACTTCAGTCAGATCAATGTGGTTGGCATGAACACAATCATAAGACTTGGCATTGTTGTTGTGGGGCTGGTTGCTTCCACGGCCAGCTACAGGGAGGGCCGGTTGATTCTGGTTCTAGTTGCATTCCCTAGCACAGTGTCCTGGTTGACCACACCTGAAGCACAGAACATTATTGGGAGTGGGGACAGGAGCTCGGGGTGGTGGAGCTGGAAGTCTTGGCTGCCTAGTTGGTGGGGGAGGCAGACGCGGTGCAGCATAGGACTGCCTTGGAGCAGGTGCAGTTGGCTGATACATGTTGTTGGGAATCCATATCCTACGCTTCTGCGAGGATGGGCCCGAAGATGAGCCCGTGTCACGGTTGCGCTTGTGAGAGCTCTGGTTTTCCTGCAGACCAGTTTCGACATTGATGGCCTTGTTCTCCAAGGTGGCGAAATCAACAAAGTCATGCACTAGAAGTGCGAGCTTGATGTCAGCTTGAAGGGCATCACGGAACTTCTCATGTCTGCGTGTATCAGTTGCAATGTCTTCTTCAACATAGCGAGATAAGTCCAAAAACTCCCGCTGATAAGCTTCGACAGTTTTGTTGCCCTGGGTGAGGTTGCGGAACACGCGCTTCTTTCGGTCCATGACTCCCTGAGGAATGAAGCGGGCGCGGAAAGCAGCTTGGAAGTCTGGCCAGGTGATGATTGTTCCAACCAGCAGGGTACGCTTGTGGCTGTCCCACCATTGAGCAGCGGGTCCTTTCAGGAAGAAGGGAGCAAAAGTGACATAGCTGGCAGGGGCTACATCAGCAGACTCCATCTCAGAGGTGATGTCACGGAGCTAGTCATCAGCATCCAGAGGCTGAGTTGAGCTGCTGTACACAGTTGGGTTGAGGCGCATGAAATCCTGCAGAGTCACTTGGGCTGGCTGCTAGTTCATATTAGGGCGAGGAAACTGAGCCATCATATTTTCCATGAACTGGCGGTTCAGCTCGAACTATTGGATCATACCAACCATGTACTCAGGCGGTGGTGGGGCATAGCCACCACGACCATGACCACCTGGTCTAACCATCCTGCTAATATATAACAGGGGTAGTTCAGCAGTGAGAAATTTGCAAGGACAAGAATCATTCATGATGAAACATGCATAATGAAAGGAACACGATAGTTACTACATAGTAGTTGGCATATCTTACAAAAGGGATCATGCATAGAGTTCGGTACACAGAGTTCAGTACACAGACTAAAGACAACATAGGCGGCACGCAGCCTCATCACGAACGCATCTAACACTAACAAGAAAGCCTACATCAGTCCCAAGAGGAACTGTGGAGGTAGGTGTAGCCTGACAGCTGGTAGTGACGCGACGGGAAGTCCTCCACGTCAGTAGCCTGGGGTCCGTGGATACTCTGGTGTAGAACCCGACGAGCAGGTGATAGAGGAGGACCAATTGCGGGAGAGTAGCCTCCCACATCTGGCCAGCCGACATCCTGGGGCATCACGGTCCTGGCAGGGTAGATCACAGAACGCGATAGATCACCAGACCAGACAAATGGGTGCAACAGCGTCAGAGCACGGTAAAGGTACTGACGGGTGGTGTACAACTCGTGGCGAAGAGCTCGGTTAGCTCTATCTAGCCCATCAGCAAGCAGAACCAGGTTCTGATGGTAGAAGGGTTCTCGGGTGACAGTGGAGTAGGCAGCAGTGTAGTACCCCTCTACACCAACATCGGATGCGATAGCGATATGCATGAAAGGGGAGGTGTCCAACTCCCGATACTCTCCACGAAGACGTGTCAGAGCAGCATAAGTAGCATCATGGACTGCCATATCAATAGTCACTCCAACACCATGAGCAGTGTGCAGCACGGTAGTGGAGTCATACTCCCGAGAGTAGAGGTGGACGATGGCACGGTACTGCTCCTGGTTAAAGTCCTGGTACTCCTCGTAGACAGTGTACTCGGGGTGCTAGTGATAACCCAGATAGGTCATCATCTCAACCAACACAGCAGGTGATCCTGAGGCACCAATGGCCATCGTGTGGCGCACGACCTATCTCGTGGGTTCCAACTGAAAACAAAGATGTTTCAAAGGAGTCAAATGACAGTGTGGATAATGTTCAATATACTACTCTAAGGAATAGCTAGGGCTTATCCAACTTTGGGGTGAACGTGGTCACGCGATCCTAATGTTAGAGTTAGTAAATTCGTTTAACCCGAGTAGAAGAGAGTTCAAAGTCCCAGAGTAAGGATCGAGGAGTAAAAGATCCTAATACCACCCAAATGGCGACGTGGGCCCGTAAGACACACAACCATGTTAGTAAAAAGTTTTGTAATGTATAGACTCGACTTCGGCCAAGGAGTGTGGAAGGGGGATTCCTACAGGCAGTCGGCTCTGATACCAACTTGTGACGCCCCCTATTCGGTCGTACACTAATCATACACGCAAACGTGTATGATCAAGATCAGGGACACACGGGAAGATATCACAACACAACTCTACAAATAAAATAAGTCATACGAGCATCATATTACAAGCCAGGGGCCTCGAGGGCTCGAATACAAGGGCTCAATCATAGACGAGTCAGTGGAAGCAACAATATCTGAGTACAGACATAGGTAAACAAGTTGCCATAAGATGGCTAGCACAAACTGGGATACAGATCGAAAGAGGCGCAGGCCTCCTGCCTGGGATCCTCCTAAACTACTCCTGGTCGTCATCAGCGGCCTGCACGTAGTAGTAGGCACCTCCATTGTAGTAGGAGTTGTCGTCGACAATGGCATCTGGCTCTTGGACTCCATCGTCTCGTCGCAACAATCGGGTATAGAAAGGGGGAAAAGGGGCAGCAAACAACCGTGAGTACTCATCCAAAGTACTCCCAAGCAAGGAGCAACACGACATATGTATGCATTGGTATCAAATGGAAAAGGGTAGCATATGTGGACTGAACTACAGAATGCCAGAATAAGAGGGGGATGGCAAGTCCTATCGAAGACTACGCTTCTGGCAACCTCCATCTTGCAGCATGTAGAAGAGAGTACATGGTAAGTTCACCAAGTATCATCGCATAGCATAATCCTACCCGGTGATCCTCCCCTGTGAGAGAGCGATCACCGGTTGTATCTCACACTTGGAAGGGTGTGTTTTATTAAGTATCCGGTTCTAGTTGTCATAAGGTCAAGGTACAACTCCGGGTCGTCCTTTTATCGAGGGACACGGCTATTTGAATAGATCAACTTCCCTGCAGGGGTGCACCAGATTTCCCAACACGCTCGATCCCCTTTGGCCGGACACACTTTCCTGGGTCATACCCGGCCTCGAAAGATCAACACGTCGCAGCCCTACCTAGGCACAACAGAGAGGTCAGCACGCCGGTCTAAATCCTATGGCGCAGGGGTCTGGGCCCATCGCCCATTGCACACCTGCACGTTGCGAACGCGGCCGGCGAGCAGACCTAGCCTCCCTTATACAAGAGCAGGCCTTCCAGTCCAACCCGGCGCGTGCCGCCCAGTCGCTGACGTCAAGAAGGTTTCGACTGATACCACGACGTCGAGTGCACATAACTGTTCCCGCGTAGTTGGTTAGTGCGTATAGGCCAATGGCCAGACTCAGATCAAATACCCAGATCTCGTTAAGCGTGTTATTTTGAAATAACCGCGGACGCCGACCAGGGCCAGGCCCACCTCTCTCCTAGGTGGTCTCAACCTACCCTGTCACTCCGCCACAAAGATCCACTTAGAGGGCCGTCGGGACAAACGCCCTTTCGGACCCAATCCGCGAATCACTCGCGGGTACTCGACGAGCCGACCGGACTTTAGTCACCACAGGTATCATATAATATGTATATAAGTATATACTCGTGATCACCTCCCGAGTGATCACGGTCCAATAGTATAGCATGGCAGACAGACAAGAATGTAGGGCCACTACTCTAGCATCCTATACTAAGCATTTAGGATTGCAGGTAAGGTATCAATAACTGTAGCAACAATGGTAGGCTATGCATTAGGATAGGATTAACGGAAAGCAGTAACATGCTACACTACTCTAATGCAAGCAGTAGAGATAAGAATAGGCGATACCTGGTGATCAATGGGGGGCTTGCCTGGTTGCTCTGGCAAGTAGGGGTCGTCAACAACGTAGTCGACCGGGGCACCAGCAGCGGCGTCAGTATCGTAGTCTACCGGAGAGAAGAGGGGGAAGAAACAATGAATACAATGCAAATAGATGCATAACTATGCATGACATGACAAGTAGCGATGCTAGGTGTGCCCTAACACAGTATGAGGTGATACCGGCGAAGGGGGAAAACATCCGGAAAAATATCCCCGGTGTTTCGCATTTTCGGACAGATGAACCGGAGGGGGAAAGTTGTGTGTTTGCTATGCTAGGGATGTGTGGCGGACGAACGGGCTGCGTATTCGGATTCGTCTCGTCGTTCTGAGCAACTTTCATGTACAAAGTATTTTCATCCGAGTTACGGATTATTTTTTATGATTTTTTAAAATTTAATTGATTTACTGAATTTATTTACTTACTTAAATTCAAATTATCCAGAATAGTAAATGATGACATAAGCATGACATCAGGGTGACGTCAACAGGTCAACTGGTCGGTTGACCAATCAAACTAGACAGGTGGGTCTAGTGGGACCCACATGTCATTGTCAGGGGCACTAACAGGGGGTTTCGACTAACTAAATGGGTTAATTAGCAGGTGAGGCCCAGTAGTCAGTGAGAGATTAAGGTTTTAATTAATTAGCAATTTATCTATTTATTTTTATTCAGTTATGGCGTGGGCCCCGCGTGTCAGTGCCATTGGGCTGCCCAGTCAGCAAGTTGACTAGGCCAACCCAGTCAACGGGGCCCCCATGGCCCACTGGCAGTGACCCAGGGGTGGGGCCCACCTAGCCACGTCGGCGGACGGCGCCGAAGTGACGCCGGCGAGTCAAAACTCGGCGGCGCGGCTCAGGAGGTGGTCGGAAAACACCTACAGGGCACCGTTTTGATCGTGGTCGGGCGCGTTAGAACGGCAAGACGACGACGCGTTGGTTGGTGGTGGTCTCGCGGGCTGTGGTGGCCGGAGACGAGCAGTACAACGTCGCCGGCGGTGGGTTGTTTCGTACGAGAAACGGCAATGGCGATGCAGCGCGCTATTGGGTAAACAGAAGGGTGGGGCGAGGCCTACGTGCGCGCGCGAGCACAACGGCACGAGCCCGAGACCAAAAGGTCACCGGACGGTTGCCGGCGACGAGCGCGTGCGGCGACGCGTTCGGGCGCTCAACGAGCTAGGGGCTAGGGGCCACGGGGGAGTGCGTGCGCGGGTGTGTTGGGTTCCTGGAAGCACCAGGAACACGATGCCATGCTCAAGCGAGCACGGCGGAGAGCATGGCCATGACATCGAGGCGAACCGCGGCGAAGGGCTCACGGCAATGGTGACGGGGTAGCTACGGTGCGTGAGGGGCTTAACGAGGAGGAGCAAGAGGCGGAGGAGCTCATCGTGCGGCACACAAGATGGCCCGTGGTGGTTTAGTAGCAGCAGGGGCGTCGCCGGAGTTGGTGAAGAACGGCGGCGACCGGAGATGTGGAAGAAGGGGACCATTGCAGCAGCGCCTCCGAGCTCCAGCTGCGGCCACCGGTCGACGAGGGGGACGACGGCGGAGAGGATGGAAACGTTGGCGAGGCGAGGCGGTGGCTGTGGCCGCGCGATTTACGGCGGCAAGTCCGTGGCGGCGCTCAGATGCGGTGGGAGAGGACGAGTGGCGCGGTGGATCTGATGGGCATAGGATAGGAATTTTATAGAAATAAAAAAATCATAGGAAGTGAGATGACATGCATCTTAATTCCTATAGAGGAAGAGATGCCATTTGGTGCATAAGATAGGAATTTTTCCATTGAGTCTAGGCTAACATTTTTTTCCTTCAAAATGTGAAGGATTGGTTCCTATCCTACATGGGAATATGAATCCATTCCTAGAAACCAAAGGGATTGAAAGGAATTTTTCCTTTGCAAATCCTATTCTATAGAATTTGTATGAAATTCCTACAAACCAAAGGAGGCCTAAAAATACATTTTGCATCTATACAAGACCACTAACAGTAATCAAGACAAAAATTAATGATGTTTCCTTATACTATTGACTTGTTTAATACTTGCATGCATGCTATCATAATGACGCGTTGCTACTTCCTTCCCTTTCCTTCCTTGCATGAAAGCGGCGTATTAATGATCCCGGTTAACGAAAAGAAAGTTGATTTGCAAAGAAGTCGGTAAAGTTTACCTTGCTACATGTAATATGAGTTTGTCGCCTTGTATAAGGGAATGGAGGGGTAGTAACGTGGGACACTGATACACTATAATATGACACAGATAAAGATGTTGCTCTGAACTTGTACCTCAGCAACCAAAACTGGGGCTATGAATTACTCCCTCCGTCCTTAAAAGAGTGTACTTTCAACTTTGTTGGAAAGTTGAACTTTTTAATTTTGACCGTATTTATATAATAATACACCAACATTTATGCCATCAAATTAGTGGCATTACGTTCATGATAAAACATATTTTCATCATATATCTTTTTGATTTCACAAGCATTGATATATTTCTGTGCAAACTTGGTCAAACTTTGAGATAATTTGACCCTCCAACTTTGTTGGTAGTGCACTCTTTCAAGGACAGAGGGACTAATCGAATAAGTAATGTCTTGAAGCCACCCAAAAGCAAGGCAATGAAACTGCATTTGTATGGACTGGATGCTGGCCTATCCGAGAAAAGGGAGGCCTGGTTGGAAATGAAAATTAAGGCCCTCCATTTACTTATATAAGGCCACAATGGAAAGTACACTTTGCATCTATACAAGGACACCAACACAAAAGTTAATGATATTTTCTCGAACTAGCAACCTATTTAATACTTGCATGCACACAGTCATAATGACACTCCAATCATCTTTATATCCCTTTCGTGTATACATGATGCGTATTAATGATCCCACTAAATGAAAAGAAAAGCCGATTTACAAAGCAATGCATTAAATTTTATCTTGGTACCTATAATATGAGTTTGCCGCCTTGTATATAAAAATGAAGGGAGTAACAAATTGAAAACAAGGCTTTCAAGACTAAACATAGGCTTTGAATGTGATCGCCACGAACCTCATCAGCAGTGGTATTTAAATCCTGATTTTTAGAAGAAACATTCGACTCTTTTACTAAAAGCTTATAAGGAACGTCTTTTTGATGCGAGTGAGTTTTCCAATATTTTCCTTTTCTTGTGTTTTCATAACCCGACTCAAATTTCATAATTCTAGAACTGGAGGAAATTTAAGAAAATAAAAAACAAGAAGCAGATATCATGCACTAAAAGCTGATCATAGAAACAAAGACGGAGGAAATAGCCTTTCATTAATTTTGGAAGAAAACCATGTGGCGGGACCGCGTGTGGCTTTGATAGTCCGCTTGATCTTCTTGATGAATTAGTGACCTAGCACTCTTGCCCTCACATGTCCAACAACAAGGGATTGAAAGAAGTAGTGTTGAAATTGAGTGAAGAAGACACCGAGTAAATAGATGTACGATGATGGAGCTGGGATACTACTAAAAGTAGAGATTGAAGAAGACACTGAATAAATTGCATTAGAAGACTATTTTGGGGAGAATGTGAATGAATTAATCCATACGAATAATATCGGGAGCTGCCATAGTATGATTGGATCATGGGAGGACGCTAGAAGAGAAAGAGATCAGAGAGAGAAGAGGAGGAGCTAGCTGTGTGTGAGATACGGTCTTGGGAGTAATTTGCTGCAGATTGCTAGGTGCTTAGTGTTTACTCGATGCATTGATTAGTAATGGCTTTTCTATTGGTGTAACATCCCAAATTTCCAATTTGGAATGTTATGCATTAGATCATCATTGCATATCATATTTTATTGCATTTTGCCTTGATCCTAGAAATTCTACGCAACTCAAGGACCCACGTAGAGAGTTGGAGATTTCGTTATTTTCATATTTGAGTTTTCTCAAATTTTGGAAAGAGGATCGTTTGATTTTAATTATTTTCTATTCGAATATTTCTTTTACGAAAATAAAAGAGAGGGGATAAAATGACTTCCCCAAAGTAAAGAAATATTGGCGAATTAATATTAAAATCAAATAAGATTTTATTCGGCATTTTTATTGCTATTTTATTTGAATTAGGACAAATATGCATTTTTCAAAATTGCATTAGAGGCCCAAACAAATGTTCACCTTGTCAGTTAGATTTTTAGAGGATGGAAAAATTTTATTTCAGGATTTTTGGAGTCCGTTTAGTATTTCTTTTCTTTGTTTTTCTGAGCGGAATTATTTTAAAAAAAATCAACCGACCTAACCGGGCTGTGTCCGCATGGGACACTAGCCCGGCCGGCCCTTTAAAGCCGTGGAGGCCCGAGCCGCCACCCCGCCCGAAAACCCTAGCGCCGCCCCAGCCACCCCGCCGCCGCCATCGTCGCATCGCCGTCCCGAGCCGCCGCCGCACCGTCCGCGCCTCCCCGCAGTGCCGTTGTCGCCCCGGAGCCGCCGCCGTCCCGTTTCGCGCCCCGCCGCCACCGGATCCCCTCGCCGCTGTCGCCGTTAGTCGCCGAAGCCGCCGCCAGTTTTCTCCGGAAAACCGATCGTTTTTTTTAAAACCTTACTTTTAGATTGGTTTTATTTTTTTCCCGGTTTATTTATTCAGCGAACGCCCGTTCGTACGTTTGTTTTAACGAACGGTTTTCACCTGTTAAACCGCAGACAGCGAACGTTCGTTCGTTAGCCTGTTCGTCAGTTTTTTTCCAGGGTTTTTCCGTGATTATTTTCGGTCGCGATTTTTGCCCTAATCTTCGTTCTAGTATAACTTTTCGCTCGTTTATCGGAATCAGGCGATTCAAGTGCCTAAATCTTCATCTCGAAGTCCTCTTTCTGTTTAACCAACTTGAACAAGATTTTACTACTGTAAAATTTGACTTTAGTCCAGATTAGTAAACGGATCTTGTTTCTTTCGCAGTTTGAGTTTTGTTGCTTCATTTGATTGGATTCTTTTTGCATACCGGAGTTTGTAAGTTGAACTTTCTGGTTAGATCTCTTATTTGAGTTTTACATGTGCATCTAGTGAGTGCTTATTGTATTCTTGTTTGTTTGCGATAGAGTACCCGGAGTGCGAAGCGTGCTACTACGAGTCTCTAGGTTTCACGGATCATCAGCAAGGCAAGTAACACTTTGATCATACCTCTTTACTACCCAGTTTTATTGCATTAGATCAATCCTCAAACACTTGCATGGTTAGGATATGATTAAGTTGTGGGTTTTGGGAAGTAGTTGAGGTAGTACATATTCACCTGTTTATTTTCAAACCTTGGGAGTTACTTCTACGTTGCTTATATTGCTATGCTATGTTCGTAGATGTGGATTGGGTTTGAGTGTATTCATGACAGATGTGAGTTGTTAATTAATGGTTCAACTTAAGATGGCAACTTAAATACACATCTGGGTGGATTGCTTGTGGGCACCTAGAGAACCCAGTGTTGTCCTAGGATATCCCGGAGGACCCATGTGATCATCCTACGGCCCACCATCCAGGCTCAAAGGGATCATAAGATTATTCATGCTAGAAACTTCTGTGTGCAGCCACAAGCTATTATGGGCTCTAGCATAGTTTAGTAAGTTGCGTGAAGCTCTTGAAGAGGTAGACTAGCAGATGTAGTGGGTTGTAGGTGGTACTGTCTACCTAGAGTAGAGAGTTAATGCTTCAGAAAGACTGTGTCTCGAATCTCCAACCATGGATGTATTCGAGTCTTGTGGGGAAAAGTGTGCAAACCTCTGCAGAGTGTATAAACTAATCATGGTTAGCCATGTCCCCAGTTATGGACATCTTAAGTATCTGGTTATTGGATTATCATGATTGATCTCATCACTCTTAACATAATTTGATTGGGTTTAATGATGATGTTTAATTGGGATTGAGTTGGAGGAACCTTGTCAATGTTTAACAACTACCATGATAGTTAAATAAATTATTCCATTGTTGTAGGGAAAAATTGGCTTTATGCAAAACTGTAAACCCTAGAGCTTACCACCAGCCAAATATGCATGTAGTGATAGCAATTATTCTATTCATTATTCTCTTTTGTTACCTTGCCAGCATATTCCATGTGCTGACCCGTTTCGGGCTGCAACGTTCATGTTGCAGACTTTTCAGACGACGATTAAGGAGCCATAGAACGTTGTCTTTCACTCAGTGATGCCGTTGGAGTTGATGGACTCACTTTACCTTCCAAGCCTTCCGCTGTTATCGATTTTAGACGGCCTTGAGCCATATTTATTGTTTTAAGTTCTCTTTTGAGACATTCGATGTAATACGTGTGTGATTGCTACTCTGTTATAAATCCTCAAGTACTGTGCGTGTCAGCATTACCGATCCGGGGATGACACTGATGCACAGAGATCAGACTGTTTGTGGTCTGGTCGCTACAAGATGGTATCAAAGCACACGCTAACTGTAGGACACGACCACTAAGCTAAAACCCTAGATCACTACTCTCTTCTTATTTCTGACTCCTCTCCCTTTTCTACTCTTTAGGATGACGGACATGAGGAACAAGTTTGCACAGCCGGATAAAGACACACCCTTTGGACGACACTTGAAGGAAGTCACTAAGTACCTGAACATCAGAATACCAAGCTTCACCGGGACCTACAATGCCACTTTACCAGAAGAGGAGTGCTGGATGATCCAAGTTCAGGTTCCAGGAAGGACGTTCATGCCAGTCACTGAGCCCATAGAGTTTTCCTTTGATGCACCCACCTGGAGTTTAGGCAAGAGCATGGCAGCCCACATCACTATGGGACGTATTGGAGAAGTTTACCACAAGGATCTCAAGGATACTATCTACCAGATTTGTGGGCGCCGAGATGAACAATGGGAGATGATCAGCACCAGGAAGGATAGAGCTATTGCAGCTTTCATCCAGGAGTTAAACCATCACATTCGTCGTCAGGAGAACCAGATGTGCGCAGGCATGATAGATCTGAAGAAGGCAATGACCAGGATCATAGAGCTGGAGGAAGAACTCAAGTCTACACGCGATGGATACGAGGAGGAAATGATGATACTCGTAGAGAAGAATGATGATCTGACGAGGAAGCTAGGAGTATTCATGGGAGACCCTGCGCCAGGAGGAGAAGATGACGATTCCACTTGCCCGGAGAACTACATCATCATCGACGACACTGACTCGGACCCTAATGATAGCGATGATGACCTGGTTGATGAAGCGGGAGCAGATATTATGGAGTCTTCCACCGACCAATTTTTCTAGTCGACCACCATATCAGTAGTAGATTTCCACCATGTGAATAGTATAGTCCGAGCACTTTTGTAACGATAGTTAGACCGATTGTATTCCCTTGTTTGAATTGATTGAAGTGATATGATTCTGTTTGTCTCATGTGCATATGGGTAGTGTTTTCCCACTAGACCCCATTCTATTCTGTTTTCTCATCTTTTCTAAACCCATCAAATGCCTCCGAGACGCGACAATGGATTTGCTTTCCCATTGGAGCTCACCCAGTTGATCCTGCAGCAGAATGCTTTGATGTAGATACTAGTCTAGAATCAGAATCGGGGGAACAACAACAATAACAACAACCAACCACCACCACCACCTGTTGATCACTTAGCCCGTTTTCTAAGGCCGAATCCGCCGGTGTTCTCAAGTAGCATCGAGCCGATAGTTGCAGATGATTGGCTCCGCAAGATTGGAAGGGAGTTGACCACTGCAGGATGCACAGATGCGGAAAGAGTGTGTTTTTCCACACATCAACTTGATGGACCCGCAGTAGCATGGTGGGAGAATTACACTGTCACCTATCCCATCGACACTGTTACATGGGACCAGTTTCAGCAGGCCTTTCGCACTGCCCATCTATCAGCAGGAGCTATGGCCATGAAGAAGCGCGAGTTTCGCAACTTACGCCAAGGAGGACGCACCATTGGCCAGTATGTGGATGACTTTAGTAAGCTAGCACATTATGCCCCAGATGACGTTGCTACGGATGCAGCTAAACAGGAGAAGTTTCCGAAAGGACTGAATGATGAGCTGAGCATGCAGTTGATGGTAGCAACTTTTAATAACTACCAGCAGTTGGTAGATAGAGCTCTCATGATTGAAGGGAAGCAGCAGCAGATTGACAAGCGCAAGAGAAAGTATGGACACGGGAAGTATAATTCTGGAGCTCAGCAGAGACCTCGTTTTACCCCAAACTCGGGAGGACCCCTTAAACATAACCATGGAGGTCACAATCACAATGAAGGGATTTCGCACAACCACAGTGGCCCCAGGAATGAAAATGGTAATGGAGGAAGCAACGGCCAAAACCGTACCAACCCAGCAACGCCCGCCAAGAAGGATCTAAGTCACATTACTTGCTTCAAGTGCGGGAAGAATGGACATTATGCCACAGAATGTTCTGAAGCAAACAATGGAAATGGAAATGTAAGCTCTGGGAAGAAGCCCAACCCTTTCAACAGGGGACAAGTGAACCACGTTAGCATGGAGGAGGTTGAAGCGCAACCCGATGCAGTAATAGGTAAGTTTATGATTAAGTCATTTACTGCAATCGTTCTTTTTTATACTGGTGCATCGCATTCATACATATCAAGGGGATTTGTGGATAAGTTTAAACTGTCAACCCAAGCCCTTCGGACACCCATGTTAGTAACCTCGCCAGGAGCACAATATATGGCTAGCCTATGGTGTGATCGGTTACCATTAAGGATTGGTAACTACCTGTTTCCCTCAGACCTAATAGTATTGGAGTTGCAAGGACTGGATGTGATATTAGGCATGGATTGGTTATCAAAGTACGGAGGGAACGTTGACTACGCTAGTAAGTCGATTTTGCTTACCACCCCAGAAGGAAGAAGGATCAAGTATGTATCCCGGCATGTGCCGAATAGGACTCAAGTGAATTCCTTATTAGGAGTTGTATAGGAGGAAGTACCAGTGGTGAAGAATTTCCCGGATGTATTTCTAGAAGAGTTGCCAGGCATGCCACCGGATAGAGACATTGAGTTTTTGATCGAGCTTTTGCCAGGCACAGGGCCAATATCTAAGAGACCGTACCGGATGCCCGCTAAGGATTTAGAGGAAATTAAGAAGCAGGTTAAGGACTTACTGGATAAAGGATATATTCGGCCAAGCTCATCACCTTGGGGATCACCAGTACTTCTAGTGGAGAAGAAGGATGGATCGTTGAGGATGGTTGTTGATTATCGAGGATTGAATGAGGTGACGATCAAGAACAAGTACCCACTGCCGATGATCAATGATTTGTTTGACCAGCTGCAAGGAGCTAAGGTGTTTTCCAAGATCGATCTGCGATCAGGGTACCACCAGCTGAAGATTCGAGAGCAGGATAAACCTAAGACAGCTTTTACCACAAGGTACGGGCTATATGGGTATACCGTTATGTCATTTGGTTTGACTAACGCACCTGCCTATTTTATGAACATGGTGAACAAGGTGTTTATGGAGTTTTTGGATAAGTTCGTCGTAGTGTTCATTGATGATATTTTGGTCTACTCGAAGAATGAAGACGAGCATAAGGAGCATTTGCGACTGGTACTTCGGAAACTCAAAGAACATCAGCTATATGCCAAGTTCAGCAAGTGTTTGTTTTGGTTGAAGGAAGTTGGATTCCTCGGACATGTTATATCCGGAGAAGGAATAGCCGTAGACCCTACCAAGGTCATCACTGTAACAAATTGGGAAGCACCCACGTCAGTTGGAGAGATCCGTAGTTTTCTTGGACTCGCAGGATACTACCGAAGGTTCATTGAGAATTTCTCGAAGATTGCAAAGCCCATGACGGAGTTGTTGAAGAAGGACACTAAGTTTAAATGGACTGAGGAATGTGAGGCCAGTTTTCAGGAGTTGAAGAAACGCTTGGTTACAGCTCCAGTGTTGATTCTTACAGATCAATGCAAGGATTACCAGGTGTATTGCGACGCTTCTCGTCGAGGACTTGGAGTAGTGCTTATGCAGGAGGGAAGAGTTGTATCTTATGCCTCACGACAGCTTAAACCCCATGAGTTGAATTATGCTACCCATGATTTGGAGTTAGCAGCCGTAGTGCATGCGTTGAAGACTTGGAGACATTTTCTCATCGAAAACCATTGTGAGGTGTACACAGATCACAAGAGTTTGAAGTACATCTTCATGCAGAAGGAGTTGAATCTCAGGCAAAGGAGATGGTTGGAGCTCATCAAGGATTATGATATGAAGTTGCATTATCATCTCGGAAAGGCTAACGTAGTAGCAGATGCGTTGAGCCGCAAGATTCATGTCAATACGCTCATGACCGGAGAGTTACCCAAGGAGTTAGCAGAGTATCTTTGTGAGCTATGTTTGGAAATAGTTCCGAGGGGTTCTGTAATAGCATTGGAGATTCAGTCTACTTTGATGGACAAGATCAGGGAAGCTCAGAAGATGGACAAGGAGATTGCTAAGATAAAAGAGAGGATGAGCAAAGGAAAAGCTAAGGGATTTCATGAGGATGAGCACGATACCCTATGGTTTGAAGACCGCGTACATGTGCCAATTGATCCAGAGATCAGGAAGTTGATTCTGCAAGAGGCCCACGATTCGTCGTATTCGATTCACCCAGGAAATACCAAGATGTATCTGGATTTAAAAGATAGTTTCTGGTATATTGGAATGAAGAAGGATATTGCGGAGTATATAGTAGTTTGTGATGTATGTCAGAGACTGAAGGCAGAACATCAGAAGCCAGCAAGATTGTTACAGCCATTGCCGATATCCGAATGGAAGTGGGATAAATTAGGCATGGACTTTATCATGGGATTGCCCAGGACTTGTTCAGGCTATGACTCGATATGGGTTGTAGTCGATCGTTTGACGAAGGTAGCTCATTTCATCCCAGTGAAGACCACTTACACCAGTGCTAAGTTGGCAAAGATTTACATGACCAGGATCGTATGTCTGCATGGAGTTCCGAGGACCATTGTATCAGATAGAGGAACCCAGTTTACCTCAAAGTTTTGGAATCAGTTGCATGAGACTTTGGGAACCAGGCTAGAGTTCAGTACAACTTTTCACCCGCAGACAGATGAACAGACTGAGAGAGTCAATCAGATTCTGGAGGACATGTTGAGAGCTTGTGCGCTAGACTATGGATCTAGTTGGGACGACAATTTGCCTTACGCAGAGTTCTCTTACAACAACAGCTATCAAGCTAGTTTGAAGATGGCCCCTTTCGAAGCATTGTACGGAAGGAGGTGCAGGTCACCGTTGTTGTGGGACGAAGTTGGAGACTGCCGGTTATTTGGACTGGATTTGATTAAAGAGTCGGAAGAGAAGGTTAAGCTGATACGTGATAGACTCAAGGTAGCCCAGTCCAGGTAGAAGAGTTATGCGGATTCCAAACGCAAGGATACAATTTACGAAGTCAGAGACAGAGTGTATCTTCGTGTATCACCACTTCAAGGAGTGAAGCGTTTTGGAGTCAAGGGAAAGTTAGCACCATGTTTTTTGGGACCATACAAAGTTTTGGAACGTATGGGAGAAGTTGCGTACAAGTTGGAATTGCCCGAAGGATTGTCAGGAGTTCACGATGTGTTCCATGTTTCTTAGTTGAAGAAGTGCCACGCAGAGATGGCTGATATTCCTCTAAGAGATATAGTACCATTGGAAGCGATTCAGTTGGATAGTGATTTGACCTACGAGGAAAACCAGTCAAGATTCTCGATTTTGCCAGCCGAGTCACACACAACAAGGTTATCAACTTCTATAAAGTTCAGTGGAGCCACCATACTGAGGATGAAGCCACCTGGGAATGAGAGGAAGACCTACGGAAGGATCACCCTCACCTATTTTCTAGCCAGCCCGAATCTCGAGGGCGAGATTCATCTTAAGGGGGGTAGGTTTGTAACATCCCAAATTTCCAATTTGGAATGTTATGCATTAGATCATCATTGCATATCATATTTTATTGCATTTTGGCTTGATCCTAGAAATTCTACGCAACTCAAGGATCCAAGGAGAGAGTTGGGGATTTAATTATTTTCATATTTGAGTTTTCTCAAATTTTGGAAAGAGAATCGTTTGATTTTAATTGTTTTCTCTTCGAATATTTCTTTTATCAAAATAAAAGAGAGGGGATAAAATGACATCCCCAAAGTAAAGAAATATTGGAGATTTAATATTAAAATCAAATAAGGTTTTATTCGGAGTTTTTATCGCTATTTTATTTGAATTGGGATAAATATGCGTTTTTAAAAATTGCATTAGAGGCCCAAATAAATGTTTACCTTGTCCATTAGATTTTTAGAGGACGGGGAAAATTTATTTCAGGATTTTTGAAGTCCGTTTAGTATTTATTGTCTTTATTTTCCTAAGCGGAATTATTTAAAAAAAAGTCAACCGACCTAACCGGGTCGTGTCTGTCTGGGACACTAGCCCGGTCGGCACTTTAAAGTCGCGGAGGCCCGAGCCGCCACCCCGCCCTAAAACCCTAGCGCTGCCCGAGCCACCCCACCGCCGCCTCGCCGTCCCGAGCCGCCGCCGCACCGCCCGCGCCTCCCCGCAGCGCCGCCGTCGCCCCGGAGCCGCCGTCGCCCCGTTCCGCGCCTGTTAGAATAAATTCGAGGCATACCGTCGATCATCCGAGGACCAAGCAATCATATGAGCACGACACCGAGATTTGTTAATGAGGTTCACCGATATGGCTACATCCCCGGGGCTTGACTATGGGCGCTCCTCCCCGTGACACCGTCACAATACCGCACCCGGTCGCCCTGGACACCGGCACATGCCGCCGGCTTCCCCTGCGTTCCGGTGCTATTATGTTGGCATAGGTTACATCCTGTGTCTACCCCCGCTATATATGAGAGGCCTAGGATACAAGTGTCCTATTAGGACACGACTCCATATTCTATGTAAACACAATACAACTCCTAGTCCAACTGTAACCTACCTTGTACACAATATTCGACACAACTCTAAGAGCGCCCCCCCCCCCCCCCCGCCGCCTGATCCCCTCGCCGTCGTCGCCGTTAGTCGCCGGAGCTGCCACCGACTTCGCCGGACCTCGCCGAGGTAGTTCGCCCCCGCCGCCGGTTTTCTCCAGAAAACCGATCATTTTTTTCAAAACCCTAGTTTTAGATCGGTTTTATTTTTTTTCTCGGTTTATTTATTTAGCGAACGCCCGTTCATACGTTCATTTTAACGAACGGTTTTCACCCATTAAACGGCAGACAGCGAACGTTCATTTGTTATCCTGTTCGTCAGTTTTCTTTTTCCAAGGTTTTTCCGCGATTATTTTCGGTCGCGATTTCTGCCCTAATCTTCGTTCTAGTATAACTTTTCGCTTGTTTATCGGAATCAGGTGACTCAAGCGCCTAGATCTTCGTCTCGAAGTCCTCTTTGTGTTTAACCAACTTGAACAAGATTTTGCTACTGTAAAATTTGACTTTAGTCCAGATTAGTAAACGGATCTTGTTTCTTTCGCAGTTTGAGTTTTGTTGCTTCGTTTGATTTGATTCTTTTTGCATACCGGAGTTCGTAAGTTGAACTTTCTGGTTACTCCCTCCGTCCATGAATAAGTGTACTTCTAGCTTTTGTCTTAAGTCAAAGTTTTAAAACTTTGACCAACTTTATAGGGAAAAGTAGCAGCATTTATGACACTAAATTAGTATCACTAGATTTGTTTTGAATTGTAATTTCATAATATATCAATTTTATGTCATATATGTTACTACTCTTTTGTATATATTTGGTCAAAATTTTAAAACTTTGACTTAGAACAAAGACTAGAAGTACACTTATTTGCGGACGGAGGGAGTAGATCTTTTATTGGAGTTTTACATGTGCATCTAGTGAGTGCTTATTGTATGCTTGTTTGTTTGTGATAGAGTACCCAGAGTGCGAAACGTGCTACTACGAGTCTCTAGGTTTCACGGATCATCAGCAAGGCAAGTAACACTTTGATCATACCTCTTTACTACCCAGTTTTATTGCATTAGATCAATCCTCAAACACTTGTATGGTTAGGATCTGATTAAATTATGGGTTTTGGGACGTAGTTGAGGTAGTACATATTCACTTGTTTATTTTCAAACCTTGGAAGTTACTTCTACGTTGCTTATATTGCTATGCTATGTTCGTAGACGTGGATTGGGTTTAAGTGTATTCATGACAGATTTGAGTTGTTAATTAATGGTTCAACTTAAGGTGGCAACTTAAATACACATCTGGATGGATTGCTTGTGGGCACCTAGAGAACCCAGTGTTGTCCTAGGATATCCCGGAGGACCCGTGTGATCATCCTATGGCCCGCCACCCAGACTCAAAGGGATCATAAGATTATTCATGCTAGAAACTTCCGTGTGCAGCCACAAGCTATTATGGGTTCCAGCATAGTTGAGTAAGTTGTGTGAAGCTCTTGAAGAGGTAGACTAGCAGATGTAGTGGGTTGTAGGTGGTACTGTCTACCCAGAGTAGAGAGTTAATGTTTCAGAAAGACTGTGTCTCAAATCTCCGACCATGGATGTATTCGAGTCTTGTGGGGAAAAGTGTGCAAACCTCTGTAGAGTGTATAAACTAATCATGGTTAGCCGTGTCCCCGGTTATGGACATCTTGAGTATCTGGCTCTTGGATTATCATGATTGATCTCATCATTCTTAATATAATTTGATTGGGTTTAATGATGATGTTTAATTGGGATTGAGTTGGAGGAACCTTCTCAATGTTTAACAACTACCATGATAGTTAAATAAATTATTCCTTTATTGTAGGGAAAAATTGGCTTTATATATGCAAAATTGTAAACCCTAGAGCTTACCACCAGCCAAATATGCATGTAGTGATAGCAACTATTCTGTTCATTATTCTCTTGTGTTACCTTGCCAGCATATTCCATGTGCATGTTGCAGACTTTTCAGACGACGAGTAAGGAGCCATAGGTCATTGTCTTTCACTCAGTGATGCCGTTGGAGTTTATGGACTCACTTTATCTTCCAAGCCTTCCGCTGTTATCGATTTTAGATCGCCTTAAGCCATATTTATTGTTTTAAGTTCTCTTTTGAGACATTTGATGTAATAAGTGTGTGATTGCTACTCTGTTATAAATCCTCAAGTACTATGCGTGTCAGCATTACCGATCCAGGGATGACACTGATGCACGGAGATCAGACTGTTTGAGGTCTGGTCGCTACAATTGGAGATTATTCACGGCTAAACTGGTCATTAGTTTGAAATTTGGGGCCCTGCTAAAGTGGGGGCCCTCTTTAGTCGAACTGCAGGCACATGTGTGTGGTACGGGCCTGACTGGATGCATGTTTGCACAAAACATATATAGCTATCCATAAATAACAATCATGACAATGTGTGCATTCGTATTCAACAAATGCATCGAAACTAGTTAAGGAAGGGATCAATGAGCCATGTGTGTATTCACACCAACAAATATAAGTTGGTCAGATGAATAGGGGAGAGGAACCATCAAACCCTCAAGCGCACTATCAATGAGGATTGATAGTAGGCCAGTATTAGATCACCTAGAGGTGGCATGGAAACCGGCTTGTTAACCAACAAGCATCCTAATTAATTCAATGAGGATTGATAGCAGGCCAGTATTAGATCACCTAGAGGTGGCATGGAAACCGGCATGTGAACCACGTGGGATTAGGAGTTATTAGGAATTACGTTCACACATTGCATAAACTTTACCGGACAAAATCACGGAGTGATACACACAACGGTTTCACATCGTTGATTGTGAGTGAGCCTGTAGTCTTCCTTTCAGTGTCCATAGGAAAGTCTCTTGTCAGGTCTGGCACACATGCTTCTTCCTTACATGCTCCAGCGATTCACGCCTACGCAGCCCGTGCAAATCAGCTACTCATGGCCCCAGGTGAAGGCCGTCGTGCCCAGGGATAATCGCGCGGAGATATTGACGATCATCGCAGTTGGCTTGCGCTCTATATTTGGCTAGAGAAAAATAGGAGAGTCTTTGATCTTGTCGCCTCCAAAGCGGAGAATATAGTGTGACGGGCTAAAGATGGATTTGATCTCTCAAGAGTGTGTTCTGGATAAAAAGAGCACGCAGCATACGGTACTTTTTTTCAGCTAGCGGTGCCGGTAGATGGTGGCATCCCACCAATCGGCTAGTGCTATTTTGGTGTGCGACTTTTGAATGATCCCTCGCCAGGATGTTGATCAAAACACTGCTTCATGTCCGAAGTGAACATCTTTCCCTGGCCTTTATTGGTCAGGCTCAGCAACGACGAGTTTGGGTTGCTACCTTGAAGGCGTTGTCTAGTTGTTGTTGCACTGGTCTTCATTGGCTGGTCTCGGCAACCATGATGAAAATCCTTGTCTAGGCCATTCCTACCTGACGTGATCACGAGGGTGTGAAGCCGTTTATCCTTTGTGGAAGGCATTGTTGTGAAAGAAATTGACTTAGTCGTAGGTGTTAATTTCATATCTTGTAATGGTTCGGTAGTGTTTGTCTTTGTCTTGTACTCTACTTAATAATTAATAAAAATGACTGTGCGCATCACATTGATGCACGGGCTGGGATCTCAGCCTCTTTTTCAAAAAAAGATGGTTTCTCGGCAATCTTAAGAAGGGAATAAATTTTTCGAAAAGGGTGGGGTAGGCGACAAAGTGGGTTCTAATGGACGAAATGTTGTCTTTAGAGAGAAGACGAAGCCATTGCCGAATGCCTCATTTATGGCGCGCATGTAACTCGCTTATAGCGAAATCACTAGTTAACGATTACCTTTTGCAAAGGTCACTCCGCAATTTCTCAGGGGCTGACAAGTGGCGCACTGCATGTACGTCACTTGTCGCAACTTATCAATTTCCCTCTTTCATAGATTCGTCTACTCATAATGTTTTATCTCTTGAATCATGCCTTCAAATACTGGACTGTTTACACCATTGGATTTCTCACGTCGATATGTTCGAAACTAGATCTCATGTTAGTAGTTTTTGATGTAAAAAAATGCACGAAAAAATGGAAAAGGGTGGAAACAAAAAAAAACGAGAAAAAGGAAGAAAAAACCGATGTCCGGAAGCATGATTATGATTTTTCACTTTTTCCCTTTTTTAGAGAAGGACATCTATGCTTCTTGTGGAAGCAAATATGTGTTTTCATGAAAAGCAAATTTATACTTCTCGTGAAAGCATAATTGATTTTTCCTTTTTGAGACGCACAATTTTGCATCGCAAAAATATCTTTTTTATCCAAAATCTAGGGAAAACTATGTGAAAAACGAAAAGCAAAATAAAAAACTTTCAAAGACCCCAAACGTCTATAAAAAAAATCCAGAGAGGAGTGCCTAGCATGTGACATGTGGCGGAGGCTGGATGCACCACTTAGCGCGCTTATAGGCCCAAAAATTGACCCTTAAGGGAGGCCCCAAGTGTAACCGTTGGTTAGTTACTCCCTGCTTATAGCGAGCTATAGGTCTACCTCGCCTCAAGAGAGATAGTAATTGGCCGGTCCTGATAGTTCTTCATTGCATTTGTTCGTTCGTTATGGTCTTTCATCTTCCGTTATTTTTTTAACTTTTTTATAATTTGTATTTATATTTTAGAAATGAAAAATATCATATTTACTTCAAAAAAGTAAAATAATAAATTTGAAAATGTTAATGCAGTGTAAGTTTTTGTTCTTTCGCGGGATAATTTATCTTAGCATAACTTTCAGAAAATTATTGTGACATTTAAAAAATGTTCATGCATTTCAAAAAATTGTAAATAAAATTATAAAAACTGGTTATACAATGTAAAAAACGTTTGTGTAAATCAAAAAAATGTAAAATGTATGTAAAATGTTTCTGGTTTATAAGAAAAATGCATACAAAATATTTATTTGAAACAATATTAACCATGTATACGAGGAATGTTAAACATGCATAAGAAATGCTTTATATGTATACTTTGTATGAAAACAATAGACATACAAACATATATTTGAAAACCAGTGTTAATAATATATTTTAAAATGTGAAACGTATGTCAAAAAGTGTTCTGAACACACACCAAAAATGTACAATGTGTATGAAAACAGTGGACATCAAAACATATATTTGAAATTAAAATGTTAATGATGTATGGAAACGAGGACCGAAAACTGTGATGATTTGTGAATCGCTCAAAAGCATACAAATCTAGAGACGGTTTAAGACGCCTCAAATGCCTAAATAGAGAACTATTGTTTTGAAATTATAAACAGAAAATACATGTCGAGTCGCTTTACGGTGTATCTAATGACTGTCTCTACGTGCTAGCTAGACATGGTTGCAGCTAAAATCTCTTAATCATTGAGGTGAGGGTTACATCAGCGAGTCCAAGATTGGTGCTAAAGTCATCTTTACCCTATGTACATATAGGTAAAATTTTGTCTACGAGACAACAAATCTGTTTCTACATGTTGATTTTACTACACTGGTGCAAAAACTCTTTACACTTGTGGTATAAAGTTTTTTGCTGAGTTAAGTGATATATGATCTATAGTGTAATAAAATCCAATATGTGCCATTTAGCCTACTTACATGGCATTTTCTACCATGTGGAGGAGAGACAGAGAAGCAAAAAAAAAATCACTTTCAAATATTTCTAGTGATGTCCTAAGCACCATCATAATGTTGATGTGCATATGTAGCAACTTGGGATTGTATTCCATCCCTTCCGGTTTATAGGGCTCAATTGAGAAATACCAACGTAGATGTTGAGCTATAGAACTATTTTTGTAGTTTGAAGAAGTATTCGATTAATGTGCTCGTTTTCCTCAAAAAAATTGTGTTTACCGTTGAATTAATTGCAATGCATGCGTGTGTGACCAATAAATGACCAAGAAATTTCACATGCATTTGTGAATTTACTTTTAAATCTTGCATGCAATGATTTAATGCACCTTAAAATCTAAACATGTGATGGGAAGCAATAAAATTGAGACTTATAAAATGGGAAAACAAAACTTTAAGATAAGCCATATAAATCGGAAGGGGTGGAGTAATATAACAAGGAAAACTGGTAAAGATCTTGCTCTGAATTGAACTTGTACCTGGACAACCAAAAATGAGACTATCAATTAAGCGAGTAAGTAATGTCTTGAAACCACCTAGAAGCAACGCAATGAATGAACAAGATTCGTACAAACTCGGTGCATGTTTGCACTAAACATAGTTGTCCGTAAATAACAATCATCACCAACCATTCACCAAATGCATCGAAACTAGTTAAGGAGCGGACCAACGAGCCATGTGTGCATCCACACCGACAAATATAAGTTTCTCACATGAATACAGTGGAGATGAACCATCGAGCCCTCAGGCACACCCCATGCACATTTAATTCAACAAGGATTGTTAGCAGACCAGTATTTGGGGTGTCATAGAAACCGGTCGGTGAACCACATGGGATTAGGAGGTATTGGGAATCATGTTCAACCATTGCATAAGCCCTCCCCTGTTAAGCAATGCATAAATGTGCCTGGTCGTGACAGGTTGATGGCACATGGTCCAAGGGTGGTTCGGCTAGGATAGTCCAGGTTGTTAGCATGTAGTTTATCTTTGTAACAACTCTATCTCTTTATCCTCTTATCCCTTGTACCTCAAGTTGTAATCTCAACCATGTACGCGATCTGGTGAGTTGCGCCCCAGTATATTAACATGAAGCCGTCGGTCAGAGAAAGGCACGACATTAAACCTAAGTTTTCACATGGTATCAGCCTAACTCTTCCACATCGCATCTACCATCCCCATCCACCACCTCCGCTTCCGCCATGGATGCCTCCTCCAGCACCGCACCGGCCAACCTCTCTGTCAGGTCACCGAGAAGCTGACTCGCACCAACTACATCCTCTGGCGGACTCAAGTCATGCCGCAGCTACGTGGTGCGGGATTCTTCGGCTACGTGGACGGCTCCATGCCTGAGCCGGCCAAACTCGTCGTCACCAAGGACAAGGACGGGAATGAGGACAATTCACTGAATCCCCTTCATCCAGTCTGGATCCGTGAGGAACAGCAGTTACTCGGATACCTTCTGAATAATCTCTCCAAGGAGGTACTTGTGCAGGTCACCACGATCGATCACGCGCAAGACCTCTGGACAACACTGGAGAACATGTTTTCGTCCCAGTCCCTGTCTCGCGTCAACAACATCCGTGTCACCCTCGCCAACGCGCAGAAGGGGACGCAGCCCATGGCAAGCTTCTTCTGGCACATGCGCTGACTGTCAGATGAGCTCGCGGCGGCTGGCAAGCCTCTCGGAGACGATGAACTCGTCTCCTACATCATCGCCGCCCTCGACATGGAGTACCAGCCTGTCGTCTCTGCGCTCGACGCCCGCACCACGCCAGTCTCGCTCGACGACCTTTTCGCCATGATCAGCAACTTCGACCAGCGGGTTGCCCTCTACCAAGGGGGTCACTCCGGCGGCGGCTTCAAGTCCTCCGCCAACGCGGCCATGCGCGGTCGTGGTGGCGGTTCACATCATAGGGGGCGCGGCAGGGGCAGGCACAACGGTGGCCCCAACACCAGCAACAGCAACCCCCATGGCAACAACGGTGGTGGCGGACGACCCTCCTTCAACAACAACCAGGGCCACCGCAACAACTCCAACCGGTCGCGCCCCGATGTCGTCCGGTGTCAGATCTGCAGCAAACCTGACCACTCGGCCAAGGATTGCTGGTACAGATTCGACGATGATGATGACTCATCTCAGGATGAGAAGGTGGCTGTCGCGGCTGATGGATCGTAATGGACAGCGGCGCTATGAACCACATCACCGGCGAACTCGAGAAGGTGACCATGCGGGAGAAGTACCGCGGCCAAGATCACATCCACACCGCCAGTGGAGAAGGTATGAAGATCCGTCATGTTGGTCACTCAATTATTAAAACCCATCATCGTCCAATTCATCTTCGGAAAATTTTGCATGTCCCTAGTGCGTCTAAAAATCTTCTCTCCGTTCACTGCATTGCCATTGATAATCATGTCTTCTCGAGTTTCACGCTTTCTTCTTTTTGATCAAGGATCAGGTAACGAGGAAGGTACTATATAGAGGTAGATGCGTTCGCGGGCTCTACCCCTTGATTCCGGAGCTTCAAAGAAGATTCAATAAACAAGTTTTTAGTGCCACCAAGCTATCTTCTACACGGTGGCATGATCGTTTAGGACATGCAGCTTTTCCTTTAGTTGAATGAGTGCTTAGGAAAAATAAGCTCCCATATGTTGGAGAGCGTGATATTGAAACTATTTGTGATTCGTGCCAAAGAGCAAAAAGTCATCAGTTGCCATATCCAATTTCTACTAGTGTTTCTACCAAACCGTTGCAACTTATCTTTTCTGGTGTGTGGGGGCCTACCCCGTCCTCTGTCGGTAGACACACGTACTATGTGAGCTTCATAGATGACTATAGAAAATATTCGTGGATTTATCTTCTTAAGAAACGCTCCGAAGTATTCCAAGTTTTTTGTAACTTTCAAGCACTCGTTGAACGTAAGTTTGATAGCAAAATACTTGCCCTCCAATCTGATTGGGGAGGTGAGTATGAGAAGCTCAACTCATTCTTTCAAGAACTTGGTATCTCTCATCACGTGTCTTGCCCACACGCCCATCAGCAAAATGGGTCGGCAGAACGCAAACATCGTCACATTGTAGAAGTTGGTCTAGCCCTTCTTGCTGGCGCCTCCATGCCTCTAAAGTTTTGGGATGAGGCGTTCCTCACCGCTGTCCATCTCATTAATATGCTTCCAACTCGTGTCATCAACAATGAAACACCTACAAAAAAACTTCTCCATACCAAACCTGACTACACTTCTCTCCGTGTGTTTGGCTGCGCTTGTTGGCCCAATCTTAGAACATACAACAACCACAAACTAATGTTTCGATCTAAGCAGTGTGTTTTCGTTGGCTACAGTGCTATTCACAAAGGTGTCAAATGCCTAGATGTTTCTACTGGCCGTGTCTATATTTCACGTGATGTAGTCTGTGATGAAACCAAGTTCCCCTTTGCTGATCTCCATCCAAACGCCGGTGCCTTACTTCGTCAAGAAATTTTGCTTCTGCCCTCTCATCTCACCGGTCTTGATCAAAGGGGGAATAATAATTGTGTTGATTCATCATTGACTAATCCTCATAACCATGTGCATGAGCTCTGTGTTGATGCAGCAGAAGGAAGCATGAGCAAAACTGATGAAGAAATCATCCAAAATGATCAAGAAATCAGCTCCAATGGGCAATATTTGATGTGTCCATATTTGGGAGGCAAATCCTCCTTGGGATCGCTGCTGTAGCGCCTGCCCAGGCCATCCGCCTCGGAATCTGCGCAGCTGCATGGCGCCGGCGCATCAGAAACCACGTCGCCCACCAGGCGTGGCGGCGCCGTCTCTCCAGGCGACACGCGGGCTCCAGCGACTCGTCCACCCGAAGATATCGGGCCACACCAATCCGAGGCGACCACGTGTCTGCCTGAGAGGCGCTGGCCGGCAGATGGACCACGCTGCTATGCGTGTCGACAGCCGTTAGCGGGCACGCAACCCCACACATATTCGATGGGGCCTGCGGGCCCGGGATCCGGTGCTGATTCCCAACAATCATTGCAGAATGATGCGGCGGCAGCACACATGGGATCTTCTGTGTCGCCCGCAGCCGGCTCCTCACGCGCTGAAGCCACAGACGATCCTAGCGCGGGGAACGTTGCAGGGACAGCGCCAGGCGCATCCACCTTGGGATCCGATGCGGGATCTCCTGTGCCTCGGACTGATGCAGCTTCGCCTGTATAGCCACGCACCCGTCTCCAAAAAGGGGTAATTCAACCTGTTAACTATAAAACAAAATTTGGCTTGGCTTGTTGCTCTATAGGTGAATCTAGTTCGGTTGAAGAGGCGTTGAATGATGCACGTTGGAGGAAGGCCATGGAAGAAGAATATTCGGCACTGAAGAAAAATAAAACATGGCATCTGGTGCCTCCACGACGAGGTACAAATATAATTGATTGCAAATGGGTGTTTCGCATCAAAAGGAAGTCTGACGGGTCAATAGATCATTACAGAGCAAGACTTGTTGCAAAGGGTTTCAAACAGCGGTACGACATAGACTATGAGGACACATTTAGTCGTGTTGTTAAAGCTGCCACTATTCGCCCTGTTTTCTCTGTTGCTGTTTCCAGGGGATGGAGTCTCAGACAATTGGATGTACAGAATGCGTTCCTTCATGGCATTCTGGAAGAGGAAGTATACATGAAGCAACCTCCTGGATTTGTGAACAGAAAATCACCACTACATGTGTGCAAACTTGATAAAGCTTTATATGGATTAAAGCAAGCTCCCAGGGCGTGGTACTCACGCCTAAGTCAGAAACTGCAAACACTTGGATTTGTCCCTTCAAAGTCTGATACATCACTGTTTATTTACAATAGATCAAATACCTCCATATTTGTTCTTATTTATGTTGATGATATAATTGTCACAAGTTCCTCTGATGAAGCAATAACAGGACTTCTGAAGGATCTAAGTGCTGAGTTTGCTCTGAAGGATCTAGGAAACTTGCATTTCTTCCTAGGGATTGAGGTAAAGAAACATGAAAATGGCCTTCATCTCTCTCAAGAAAAATATGCCACTGATCTGGTAAGAAGAGTTGGTCTTCAAGGATGTAAACCCTCACCAACACCCTTGTCCAGTTCAGAGAAACTCTCACTTACAGAAGGAGATCTCTTGAATCAAGAGGACAGTACAAACTACAGAAGTCTGGTAGGGGCACTTCAGTACTTGACTCTGACAAGACTTGATATCTCATTTGCTATTAACAAAGTATGCCAATTTTTTCATGCATCCACTATAGCTCATTGGACTGTTGTGAAAAATACTATGAACCTTGGCCTTACTTTCGGCAAATCTTCATCTACTCTAGTCAGTGCTTTCTCAGACTCTGATTGGGCAGGATGCATAGATGACAGATGCTCCACTGGTGGGTTCGCAGTATTTTCTGGACCTAATCTAATACCATGGTGTGCAAAGAAACATGCTACTGTATCTAGGTCAAGTACAGAAGCTGAGTACAAGGCACTTGCAAATGCTACGGCAGAAATTATTTGGGTAGAGTCTATGTTGAAGGAACTTGGTATAAAGAGCACCAAAGCTCCATGTCTATGGTGTGATAATCTTGGTGCTACCTACCTATCTGCAAATCCAGTGTTTCATGCAAGGGCAATGCATATTGAAATTGATTTCCACTCTGTCAGAGAACGAGTTGCAAATCAGCAGTTAGATATTCGTTTTGTGCATTCCAGAGATCAAGTTGCAGATGGCTTCACAATACCGTTACCCACAAGAAGTTTTGAAGAATTCAAGCGTAATCTCAACTTAACGAAGTTATGATTAAGGGAGGATGTTAAGCAACGCATAAATGTGCCTGGTTGTGACAGGTTGATGACGCATGGTCCAAGGGTGGTTCGGCTAGGATAGTCCAGGTTGTTAGCATGTACTTTATCTTTGTAGCAACTCTATTTCTCTATCCTCTTATCCCTTGTACCTCAAATTGTAATCTCAACCATGTACGCGATCTGGTGAGTTGCGCCCTAGTATATAACACGAAGCTGTGGTCAGAGAAAGGCACGACGTTAAACCTAAGTTTTCACATCCCCAACAAAATCAGCTTGTGTTACACACAATGGTTTCACAACGTTGATTGTGAGAGCAACATGGGTTAGTCTTCATTTGGAAGTTGGTAGCATGGGTTACTTTTTAGGC
This sequence comes from Triticum urartu, assembly GCF_003073215.2. Lineage (NCBI taxonomy): Eukaryota > Viridiplantae > Streptophyta > Magnoliopsida > Poales > Poaceae > Triticum > Triticum urartu. The sequence goes on from NC_053026.1 coordinate 589,491,628, forward strand.
AACAAAGTGGGGTCCATCAGATGTGCTGGTTGTATTTTTTAAGACAAGACAAACCCGCTGTTGGAAGACCGAGTGCGGCTGAGCGCCTCCTTTTTACTAGTGTTTTGGAAGACCGAGCTCGGCTGCTGTTGTCGGAAGAGGGCACATCCTTCCTCACTGGCGTGTGCATGTTTGTTTGCACACGTAGCAACTCGCCAACTCCCACGAAAAATTCAAGAAAGATGTAAGCGCATGTGCGGCCCAGTGTGAAATTACGGTGGAGGGGTCAGGTGTGCGATCAAGGCAAATTGAATATTTGTGCTCAGTCCACCGAATGCTTGGAATAGCATAAGGATAGTGACCCATCTTTGCAATTTGATTTGATCAAACAAAGACTCTCTCTAAATTTCTCCTTTCCTTTCCAGTTGTCTATCATGTAGATAGATATAAATCCAATCACAACATTCAACATCTTATAAACATAGAGTTGGGCAGCATGCAGTATGATATTGTACATACATGATTAATTCCAGGTTTCTACTCTGTACATAAATGCAAAAGATCGCAGATCATGATTGGACATCAAGCCAATCACATGGGACCATATTTTTCCTACTTGTACATCTTCTTAACCATAAGGTGCATGTCACAAATAAATAATGACCAGCAACTTATTTGTCCATGTAGGTGTAGAGAGCATATCACAAATAAAAAGCAAACCAGAAAGAGCCACATGTGTGAGAATCGCAAAGAAACATAACCATATAATCTGATAATAAATGGAATGAATTGGGCAAAGCGTCCTAGCTTTCCAAGCCTCCTTCGTGCTCCCGGTTCCTCTAGTGACGTTCAACATAGATCATATATACATCCAAAGAGAAGACATCAAGCATGCCGTTGTGTTGGCTAGGCCTGGAAGGTACCGGGAATTATTTTGGGGCCTCAACCTGGTGTTCCATGAGAATTCGGTCATGTGCATGTGTCCGCCGCATGAATGTAGTCCAGTCAAGACCGCAGAGTCACACCGATTCTTCTAAGAACCGCAGCCATGTGTCTTGGCCCAAAGGCCACCACTCAACTCCCGCCTGACCTTCTGTAATGTGTTCTCTGCTCTCCACCAAGGCCCGCCGATGCCGCCAGCGAATCTGCGACCGTGAAATCCCCCGTCAATTCGCACCCCACATGGATTTGTAGCGTGCACCAGTAACAGTATACAGAAAAGGAAGAGGCAGGATTCGATTTCAATCTGCTAGTTTTCGAAACTAACCGGCCCCCGCGTCGCTCCGCTCAGGGCGACTCGGGTGGCGACGAAAACCCTAGCCGCCGCCCCCTCCCCCCCTCCTCCCTCCCTCGCCGCTGCCCGAGGAGGCCTCCGGCGAAGCCCGCGTGGTCACCCAAGACGGCGGCGGCAAGGATCTGGCTGCTTCGCTCCTCGCGGAGGGCTTCGGGCGCCGAGGCAGCGGCCTCGGGTGGTGCGGCGGCGCCGTTTCTGCGGCGAGCGGCGTCGCGGGTGTTGCCCCCCGTCTCCTTGGTCGCGAGGGCGGCGAGTGACGGCGGGCGCTAGTGCCGGTCGCAGCGGGGGCGCGGCCCCCCTGTTCGCGCCAGGATCTGAAGGCGGCTCCCACTTCCCCTTAGAGCGCTCCTCCTCGCCGGATCTGGTCGTCGGCGGCCTCAAGACGCCGGATCCGTGGCTGGAGGGGTTGCCTGGAGCTTCGGAACTGGACCGGGAGAAATCCTTGGCTGGGTCTCCAGCCACGGCGTCGGCGACACAGGCAGGTGCCGTTTTCCTCCTCGGAGGCTTCGTCGAGGTCCGTTTCCTCTCCCTCCTGCTCCATGACCCGGGTGAAAACCCTTGTCTTTCCAAGACTAGACGGCAACGGCGCAACTTGCGTCGCCACCTTCTTGAAGGTGTCGTCTTGGGCATGGTAGGAGTGTGCAGAGTGCTGTGAGGTGGGTGTCGAGTTGGCTGCGTCAGCAGCGAGGGAGATGAAGCTTGGTGCTCTGTTTATGTAGCAGTGTTGCTCTGCTTTGGCTTGCTCGCCGGATCCTTGCTTGCTTGCTCGCCGGTTGGCGCCATTCTTGGGCAGGGAGGGGAGAGGGCTCCCCTCTTTTTCTAGCAGCAACTTGATGCGGTGGCGTGGGCATGGAGCCTAGCCATACGGGTTTGATCTGCTTCCTGTAAGGTTGCTTCATCTTGCTTGCTGTTCGTTTGTTCAGTGTCAGTGCCTTTGCGCAGTTTTTTCTCTCCTTGGTGGTGGTAGCGGTGACCTGCGGTGTGGCAATTCGTCTGGTTATCCTCGTGCAGTGCTGTGTCGGGTTGAGTACCTCCCATGGTGGTCGGCATCGTGTCCAATCCTGGCTCTAGGGTGAGCTTCTCCATCTTCCAGCGGTCCGGCGCCTTTCGAGCCAAGGCGAGGGGCAGGGGTCCCTTCTGGATTTGGAGAGGAGCGGATCGAACAAGGTGTCACCTTCGGTGTAGATGAGGATGCGACCATCGCTGGACTTTGTCTCCGTATGAAGAACCCCTCCGTTTTGTTCAGCTTGATCTACTTCTCTTGGGGGACTCCATCGACTTCTAGCTAGTGCTTATTTTGCTTATCCCTATAGGGCTTGTAGTCTTTGGTGTTAGCTGCTTCGGCAACACTATGTACCCGCTGTTTTTTTCTTTTTCTTTTCCTTTTCGCAGCTGTCTAGTGGTTGTAACGATGGCCTTGTGTAATCCTTGGCCGGTTGATGGCTTTATTAATTCAAAGTCGGGCTCCCCTTAAGACTTCGTTCTAAAAAAAACAGTATACAGAAATGCATGGCTGCATTTTTTTTTAGAAATGACTGCATGTAGTTGTTGCCGTAGATTTTTTTTTTTTGAGAAATTGTTGCCGTAGATGATATAATAGCTTGATTTTTTTAAAAAAATATGAAATTTCATTTCAATTAACCACTGTGCCCAGCAATATCGCCGGCAATCAAGTCTCGGATAAAATTAGGAGCAGCGTCCGGCCATACGGCTTGGGACACATGCACCATCTTCGACCCGTGCGTCGCTAGAGCATCCACAACATTATTACAAACCCGTGGGCAAAAGAGATAGAAAAAGAACTAAAATGCAACATAGCAAGGGCATTAATTTCCCTAAAAAGGACTCCATTTGGCGCTAGATCGTAGTTCTTCGAGTCAGTGATAGTTTGTACCAAAATCTGCGCATCCGTCTCTACCAAGACGTTGGTCATTCCCCACTCCTGGGCATAGTTTAAAGCATGCACACACACTTTAGCCTCCACCTGTAGGACATCTTGGGTATACTCCACCCTTCCAGCACCTGCACCCGTCACATCTCCCATGTGGTCTCGGATCACAAACCCCCAGCCACCACACTTCTTGTCACTATGGAAACTTCCATCAACGTTAATCTTTAAAATATCTTGTGGCGGGGGCTTCCACCTTTGCACCTTTTTTGGATTTGAATCTTTGTGCTGTGCAAAGAACTCTAAATACTCCTTTGCATCAGAACCAGCCTGAAAAGCAAATTGCTGAATAGCTTGATTGCTGCTTGGAGCCCCAAACTGTGCGGCTCTGCGCTCGGGCATAACAATACAGCCTGTTATTTTTCTCAGAAAAAAACAATACAGCCTGTTAAGCCATTGATAGGCCTTTCAGTCCATTGTACGCCCAGGACGAGCGTTACCTGTTGTACGTCCATCTTCTCACCCAAAAAAAAAAAACATGTTGTATGTCCAGCATCTGTACGCCCAGATCGATTCGGGGCAACTTGGCCACCTGCTGGTACTGACCTACTGAGTGCAAACAACCTCAGTGAAGCAAAGCTTTATTAAAAAAAACTCAACGAAGCAAAGTAGTATTGAATATCGTAATATTTAATAGTATTCTTTACCTTGAACAAATTTCAAACCGACTATTGTTCCATGTTGATCATGATGTATTCTACAATTTCTTAAAGTATTCAATTTTCATGATTTCTAATGATGATTGGGGCTGATAAATATATCAGTATGTCACAAGTCACAACTACCCAATGGCATGTATTCTGAAGATTGCCAAATTCCTTAACTGCGCATATGGACATAGATATCTGGAGTTCCCAATACAATATGTTTCTATATATTTTTCTTCTTGCTAAGTCGGTACACATATATTATTGCTATTTATTACACCCTCTGTTCCTAAATGTAAGTCGTTTTCGCAGTTCAAATTATAATGCTCTTATGTTTAGGAACCGAGGTTGCATTTTATAAATAAGTAATGCTACGATGTTTGTTCAAAGCCAAGATTACTAACCAGGATGTTAGATAGATTGCGAGATTGATAAATGCAAGATGATTTAGACCCTATTTTGTTGGCTTATGGCTTCACCCAAAGCGGGTGAGCAATTTATTCCAAAGCTCTGTATCCTTCAAACTGAAACAAGGGAACGCTTCTCACTGCCATCCATATGATAATCATGCACCTCCATCTTCTGTTCTTAATTGGCCACATGCTACATTGCGCGGATACTTCAGAAAGTGCACGTATCCAGTCGGATACTGCCCCGATACTCGGATACTGCCCCGAAACTTCCCGATATGTATCCCGTAAGTATCCCTTGATATTTTGATTTAAAGAAAAAGAAAATAATGTTCGATACTCCTAGGATACTTCTGCGATACGTTTTGGATACCTGAAACCCCTCGTTCGACGTGAAATCTCCTCGATAATAAAGGTGCACCTTTGAAAATTCCTAACATGGGCGTGAGTTCATGTGAAAACATATATGTCAATGTTTTTTATTCAATTAAAAGGTGAGCAAGAGAGAGTCGATGCATTGATTGGAACAGCAAACCTAGTCAAATCTCACTGCCAATTAATGAAAGTGGACTAAGTGCAAGAAAAGAAAGGGGTAATCGTATTGAGGCATGCTTTGACCTAGAAGCTCCTTAATTTTTTTTCTTCATATTTATAATAATTAATATATGTAACATCTATACATAAACATATCCCCGTATCCATGTTTTTAGAAAATTGATGTATCGGGCGTATCCCCGTATCGCGTATCCGATACGTATCCAAGTATCTGTGCAACGTAGGCCACATGGATCGTACAGTCCTACAGCTCCAGTTCAGGTTCTCATATACCTGAATTTGGTTCCTATTCCATCTCTGTTAATTCCATAGGTCAGTACCAGACTTCATCAAGCTTGCACTGTCAAATAATTTCGTTGCCATGCGGAGGCTGGTTGGGTATATCTGAGACGAAATAATGTATTTTCGAACAAACAGAGATGCGTGGCAGGGGACGCAGGTGTGGGTGTCTCCTACAATGGAGGCTCTTACCCAGACTCGAGGACTAATGCCAGGCTAAGAATAGATGGAGTATCGTCACTCTTCCTACCGTGGTTGAGTGCGTTGTGATGTGAGCGGCATACGCTATCTAGCAACAGGAATGCCAAGGTGGCGGCTCCGGATTGTGGTCCGCGTAGTTGCTCTCCGGCGGGTATCATTGCGGTGGTGATGGTTCTCCTCTCGGGTTGTGTGGACAACGGGAGGTGTTGCGGCAGGTAGCTCGGACGTGCCCACTTCTCAGAGGGGCGGTGTCCTGATCCGGATCTGGGGATCTAGCATCGCCGTGTTCTTCCTAGTGACCTCGCAGTGACACGTGTGACATGCCGAGCGAAAGCTTTATGCCTTGGAGTCGACGACGGCGACACCCATGGGTGATGCTTTCTTTGAATATGTTGTCGTGATTATTCTCTCCGTGTCAGGGCTCCGGGTGAAGACCTTTGTCTCGTGTGGACTCGGTAACGGTGACGCTCTACGCCGGTTTCCCTCTGTGGGCGTTGTTATGGAGTTTAGGTATGCTAGGTCGTAGCATGGGGTGTGATTAGTTTTCCTGGTGTTCGTTGTAGGTAACGTAGTCGCACGTGCTATCTGTGTATCATCTATCTCAGGATTGACTTTGTAAGAGGGCTACGTGACCATCTTGTATCGTTCGGCGCCCGTGTACTTCTTCATGTGTTACTTTATATGGCATGTTTAGAGAACAGAGACACCTCTCTCTCTCTCTATCTCTATCTCTCTCTGCAAAATATTCTAAAAACTGAATTGATTTTGCATATAGGGAAATCAGCATTGAACAAGTCCAACAAAATGTGATTGCATCCAACGAATCTTCTATATAGTCCTCAGTCAAGAAGACACATGCAATCTTCTGAAACGCATGCGAGTCTATGACACAACAAAATGCGGTTAGGTGTAGAAGGAGTGATGGTTTAATGCGTGTCGGATGGGTCTGTATTGACTATATATCGGTTGTGAATTTCACATTTTCTTAGTACTCCCTTCATCTAGGTGTATAAATCACCTAACAAAAATCAAATAATCTTAAAACACTTAGATGCGATGTATTAACTTTCACCTCGTTTCTTGTTTCTTGATATAAATATAGGAATGAACCAATAAGAGATATGAGGCATGTATGCTTTCAATGACTTAAGACTACCAAACACGACATGCACTGATTAGCTCCTTGCATGCAATGCTATTAATTAGCAAATAAATATTAAATTCTCTCACTTTCCCTTCTGCCTTGGTCGCGATGCACCTGGATGGCAGGAGTAACCATTAGATGCATCTCATATAGTTAATGTCACACAACAACTTGAGCCATAGGAGAACCTAGCGTTCCGAATAAAAGCGAACCAAAATAAAGCGACATATTTGAGAATCCATGTGGCCTACAGCATGGATCACACATATGCAGACAGGTTGCCTGGGACTGAAAGGCATCAGGAATTATTTTGGGGCCTCCGCATGCTGCTCGACGAGCAAAAGGAGGTGGATCTACTCGCACCACCGCCAGTACCCGTGCCGATGGGTGTCCGCCAAAAGGATACCGACGTGAGAAGCCAAATGGCTATATCGCGCACCCCTCCTTCAATGTCACACCGGTAGGAGTCCGAGACAAGGAAACCGACCCTCATCAAATCAGGTCGCACTAGATGAATGTGGGTTTCTTGAGCGTACGCACCCGGGCCACGTTATCCTAGCTGTTGGTTTCAGATGCTGTACCTCGAGATGCCCAGCAGTTAGAATTGTTTATCTGGATCCATTACGGTGGCAGTCAGGGGTTCCTGTTCGAACTAGGCTCTGCGTATGTTTGTTTTCTTGTGCACCAAAAAAAATACCGACGCACACCCGTGACCCCGACCACCAAGGGTGCACCGCATCCCTGAATTCACTCTCATTCTACTCGTTCAATGGAGGAGGTCCCAGTGGCCATTCCCATGGCGACGGAGCACGGCCCGATCGATATGGCACAAATTGATGCCAATGGGTACGCATCAAATAGTTCTTCCCGATCTACACATCGCATGCTGTACCGGAGCTGAAATCCGATCGCTGATTATTTCTTCCAGAAGCATACTGAATCCGTTCTTCTTTGACTTTTTTCGCCGCTGGTCTTCCGAAGTTCCGATAGCCATGGACGAACAGCTTCCAGGACGGGCAGGGCCAGATAAAATCGAAACTAGTAGGCGGTGGAGCACGCCCAATACCTAAATCCCATCCGCATAAGGGGCTCAGCCCAAATCGATGGGGACTCTGATTTACCTCCTCACACCGGCCAACACCCGATGGCGCCGGAGACTTCTCATACGATGCAAGTCCAGGAGACTTCTCACCACGATGCAAGTCCAGGTCTGTGTGCGCAGACCTCCTCCGCCCTCTCCAGCAACTGATGCGGCCTCACAGATCCGTTTCTCCTCTGGATCTCAAAAGAATCCGCTACCCCCGCCGCCGAGCATGCTCCTAGAGAGAGCGGCAGAAAATTTGTCACGGGACGACTGTAGATGCTGTCCCTGTTTCCCCTGTAGCTGCCCTTTTCTGCGGGTGGCCGGATCATTACGTCTGCAATCCTTGCGAGAAAACGTGCCAACTGATCCTTTTCGTTCCATGTGACACAAATCTCGATGAGTATGGACGTTCAGGATAGAGGTACCCGGGTGCGTAAGCTCAAAGGAATGTTTTCGCGCACTAGATCCACCTCACCACTGCCCACAGAAGACATGATGTGAGCCAGATGCTCCTGACGAGCAAGATGCAAAAAGCATCATCCCGACCACTGGCTAGATCGCCGCCAGCAGTTGTCGACTTGTCATCGGCCAATGCAGGGCCAGATATGTTGCCAGCGCCACAATAACCCTGCAGCATAGCAGCACGGCCAATGCAGGGCCAGATATGTTGCCAGCGCCACAATAACCCTGCAGCATAGCAGCATGGCCGCCGCCCTGGCGCTTGGACTCCGCCGAAGCGTGCAGCGTTTAGGGCTGCCGCTGCGCTCGAGCCGAAGGGCTCCTAGCAACGTGAGGAGATGAGCCCGCCGCAACCATCAGGCAGAGAGACTTCTCTTGAAAGTTTCCTTTGGCGACTGCTAGTGCTAGGTAGGCTGGAGGAGATGAGATCGGGGCGGTCCGAGCGGCCTATGTGTCTCATTCATATAATAAAAGTCTTCCAAGTTACAAGTCACATTTACATTGGCATGACAACACCAAAATGACAGCTCTAATCTTTGTTGACAACCAACCAAGAAGTAAAAATTCAAGCGAGGCCGAAGAATTCCCTGAGCTTGGCGGTAACATACATCACCTGTCTCCGGCACCACCATAGGCCGTAGCAGTCACCAAATGACATTTTGAGGGTGAATTCCAATACTAAACTGGGCTCCGTCACCAACTCCTCTTCGGCGTGTTCATATACTGCTCTCCACTATTTCCTCTATGAAAAATGAGGTGGTGCTAACACTTTGAGGCTCTAGACATGCATTGCTTGGAGTTGTGTTCAAGGGTGCCATATATATACCCATGCAGGTGATTGGCTATCTCGTCTTTCTCCATGCAAATGGTGACCCCGTGGTTAGCGTTTTACTGATGTGGAATTCAATTATTAAAGTGTCATGCTAGCCGTGGCAGGCAACTACTCCCTTTGTTATCTAAATACTCATATATTTCTTTACAGAAGGAGTATGTGTTTCCACTTTATTTTTGTTGTTGTTGTCCTGCTTCACAGTGGATCTCAGAACAGCAAATGTGTCGGCCTATTTCAGAAAGAACCAACTAGTTTGGCCCTTTGCTTCACTCAGGCTCTTTGAAGTTTAAAATCAGTAGGCCAGTACCCTGACTTTCTCAATCTTGCACTGTCAAAGAATTTTGTTACAACCCAGGGGGCAGTTGAGAAAGAAAGAAACCTATAAGGAGAGTTTGTTTTTGGTCCTGAATAACAAAACAGAGATGATCAGCTGCAGTAATGAGCTCCTAAATCGCCTCTGTGTGTGTGTGTGTGTGTGTGTGTGTGTGTGTGCGCGCTTTCCTAGAGTTACTCCAAAGATGAAATTATTTCCTGTTTCTTTCGCCACACAACATTGTGCCTGAAAAAATTTACCCCCTGAGAGGGAACTTAAGTAGTACTTGATGGAGAACAGCAGCCAAAGTTCAAAAAGAGAACAAGAGAAAACATAAAGATAGGGAGCAAGTACAGCCTTACTTTTTAATGAGTTCTCAAAACAATTTAAAATTCGTAAATCTACAATATGCTATAGTACAGGTTGCGCTGATAAATTTTGCGATTCTCAAAAAATATGAAAATTCATAAATGTACAATGTGCTATAGTACGAGCATTCTATAAAATCGCACTTGTGGTAAAATCATCTTTACCCTAAGTAGATATTCTACAAAAAATATGAAAATTCATAAATGTACAATAAGCTATAGTAGAAATTCATAAATGTACAACGTGGGTCAGAGGTTGGTGCTAAAGTCATCTTTACCCTATGTAGATATACGCAAAATCGTGCCTACCAGACAACAAATCCATTTCGCCATGCTGATTTTGCTATGGTGATGCAAAAAGTATTTACACTTGTGGTATGAAGTTTTTGCTGAATTAAGTGATGTCTGATCTCTAGAGTAATTAAACCCAATATGAGCCACTTAGCCTTATGGTTAGATGATGTACAAGTGAATTTACCCAAAAGGAAATTCTAGATCACTTTGGAATATTATTTCTAGCGATGTCCTAGGCACTACGTAAAGTGTGTGTGAATAAGTAGTAACATGGGACACTGATACACTGTAATATGACACAGATAAAGGTGTTGCTCCTAACTCGTACCTCAGCGACCAAAACTGGGACTATCAATAAAGCGAGTAAGTAATGTCTTGAAGCCACCCAGAAGCAAGGCAATGAATAAACCGCATTCGCGTGAGCTGGATGCATGTTTGCACCAAACATACTGTCCATAAATAACAATCATGACCAACGATTCAACAAATGCATGAAACTAGCACTACAACACGTATGTCATTAGGAGGCATTTTTTTGCCAGCGTTTTTGCTAAACACCTCAAAATCATGGTATTGACGGCACTTTTCAAAAGTGCCTCCGAAGCTCACAGCCTTCAAGGGCAGTTTTAGAAAATGCCTTCTAAACAGGGGAAAACAAGGCATTCTACATATGTGCCGCGGAGCGTAGCCAGCGTTTTGGTGTGAAACAGCCCTGCCCATTACGTTCCAAGGTAAAAAAAAATAGAGGTCCTCCAAAAACAAAAAACAGAGAAACACCACGGTCACTGCAGCTTCTCCGTGTTGGGCGCCTCTTCGTCTTCGCCGCCGGCGCCTGCTCCGCCACCGGCGCTCCACGCCGGAGCCTCTGCATCCGCCGCGACCTGCACCGCCAACCCCACTCCGTGCCTTCCCTCTCTCATCCCCAATCTCGGGGTGGGATTCGTAGTGCGCGGTGAAGAAGAAGGGGAGATCCAGGCTCGGAGAGGAGGAGGAAGATCAAGTGGTCCAAGACACGAACTCATCAGCGGTGACCCCCCCCCCCTCCCCAAACCCACGCCAGAGAAGCCAATGTCATGTTGTTGTTGATCCGACGCTCTGCTGCGCACAGGGTGTTCGAGGTAATGCCTCTTCATTTTTGTAGTTCATTTTTCTTCCAGCTTTTGTTGGTGCTAGACTTATGAATGAAGAATCATTATGCTATGACATCTAGGATCAACTTGTATTGTGTGTCATTGTAGGATCGAAAGTATGTCTTGAGGGAGGGTGATTAGACTACTTGACCAAATAAAAACTTAACCTTTTCCCAATTTTAGTTCTTGGCAGATTTTAGCTATTGTAGGACAAGTCAAGCAATCATCACACAATTCAAGCAAGCATGCAAAGAGTATATTGGCAGCGGAAAGTAAAGCATGCAACTTGCAAGAATGTAAAGGGAAGGGTTTGGAGAATTCAAACGCAATTGGAGACACGGATGTTTTTTCCGTGGTTCGGATAGGTGGTGCTATCCTACATCCACGTTGATGGAGACTTCAACCCACGAAGGGTAACGGTTGCGCGAGTCCACGGAGGGCTCCACCCACGAAGGGTAATGGTTGCGCGAGTCCACGGAGGGCTCCACCCACGAAGGTTCCACGAAGAAGCAACCACCCACGAAGGGTCCATGAAGAAGCAACCTTGTCTATCCCACCATGGCCATCGCCCACGAAGGACTTGCCTCACTAGCGGTAGATCTTCACGAAGTAGGCGATCTCCTTGCCCTTACAAACTCCTTGGTTCAACTCCACAATCTTGTCGGAGGCTCCCAAGTGACACCTAGCCAATCTAGGAGACACCACTCTCCAAGAAGTAACAAATGGTGTGTTGATGATGAACTCCTTGCTCTTGTGCTTCAAATGATAGTCTCCCCAACACTCAACTCTCTCTCATAGGATTTGGATTTTGTGGAAAGAAGATTTGAGTGGAAAGCAACTTGGGGAAGGCTAGAGATCAAGATTCATATGGTAGGAATGGAATATCTTGGTCTCAACACATGAGTAGGTGGTTCTCTCTCAGAACATATGAGTTGGAATTGTGTATGTGTTCTGATGGCTCTCTCAACGAATGAAGAGGAGGTGGAGGGGTATATATAGCCTCCACACAAAATCCAGCCGTTACACACAGTTTTCCAATCTCGGTGGGACCGAATCAACAAACTCGGTCGGACCGAAAAGGTAAACCTAGTGACCGTTAGAGATTTTCGGTGGGACTGACATGCAACTCGGTAGGACCGATATGGTTAGGGTTTGGGCATAACGTAATCTCGGTGAGACCGATTACACAAACTCGGTGAGACCAAGTTTGGTAATAAGCTAACCAGAGAGTTGGTCAGGCAAACTCGGTGGGACCGATTTGCTCTTTCGGTGAGACCGAAAAGTTACAAAAGGGAAACAAAGAGTTTACATTGCAATCTCAGTGGGACCGATTCGCTCTTTCGGTGAGACCGAAAAGTTACGAAAGGGAAATAGAGAGTTTGCAATCCCATCTCGGTGAGACCGAGATCCCTATCGGTAGAACCGAATTGCTAGGGTTTGGCAGTGGCTTATGACAAGTGAAACTCGGTGGCGCCGGATAGAAAGAATCGGCAGGACCGAGTTTGGCTTAGGGTTTAGGTCATATGTGGATATGGGAAAGTAGTTGAGGGTTTTGGAGCATATCACTAAGCACATGAAGCAAGAGGCTCATTAAGCAACACCTCATCCCTCCTTGATAGTATTGGCTTTTCCTAAAGACTCAATGTGATCTTGGATCACTAAAATATAAAATGAAGAGTCTTGAGCTTTTGAGCTTGAGCCAATCCTTTGTCCTTAGCATTTTGAGGGGTCCACTTTCACATCCATGCCATGCCAATCATTGAGCTTTCCTAAAATAGTCACCTTGGAATAGCATTAGCTCAATGAGCTATATGTTGTTATGAATTACCAAAACCACCTAGGGATAGTTGCACTTTCAGTCATGTTCTTTTTGTAATTATACTAGGAGTGTGGCAACTTGTCCTGTTGAAATTGGAGCTTGTTTGTTGTTGCCTTGTGTGCATGGTGGCCTTCTGTTCATGTTAGAAAACTGCACACAAGGAGTAAGCTATATAGATAGACTGATAATCAAACTGCAGGTGCATTTGGAATTTCTATATAAAACATCCCTACATGTTATCTAGTGTACTGTGTTACTTCTAATCTTGTTGCATCAGGTTTCAGCTAAACTATTTTCTTGCTACACGTGAGGTCTTCTATATAGAACATCCATTTGATTCCGCTAATAGTAAACCGATATTTCTTTTAGAAATTTCTCTTTGATGCATTCAAATATTTATTGTAGAATTTTATATGGTCTCTGCTTTAACATGTCGTAGAACTTGGGTCTGTTCAGTTGAGAATGGATAAGAGTTGGATGCGAGCAGCAAGGTCTTCCGCTGAGTATTCTGAAGGAACTATCAACTTCATACAATTTGCTTTTCGCGAGTCAGCAAAAAATAGTAGGATTCTCTGCCCTTGCAAGATATGTGTAAACTCTCATTGGTTAGGTGAACATGAAGTCTATGATCATTTGGTTTGTGATGGATTCATGTCCGGATATACCACATTGATTCACCATGGAGAAAGTACGCGGCCCTCCGAAGCAACTACTGGTCCTAGTTCACAGTTTGAAGAATATGCTGATAGTGATGAGATGGATGAGATGCTACTAGAAGGATTTGGGATGTACGGTACTCGTACTTTAGGAGAGGAGCAAGAATCTGAAGATGATTTGGACGATGATGTTGAGGCATACTATAGATTAGTTGATGATGGACGCCAAGAGTTGTACCCAGGTTGCAAAAGATTCTCGAAGCTGCAATTTTTGGTGAGGTTGCTTCATATCAAGAATATGAGGGGAATGAGCAATGTCTGCTTTGATCAGGTATTGACGCTAATTAAGGAGGCACTTCCAGAAGGTCAGGCGTTGCCCAAAAAATTTCATGGGGCCAAAAAGTTTGCGAGAGCCATTGGTATTGGATATGATAGTATAGATGCATGCAAAAACGATTGCATTCTATTTAGGAAGGAACATGATGATGACATATCATGTCCAGTGTGTGGCACAAGTAGATGGAAGAGCATAAATACTGGAGTTGATGGAAGGCGTGTCCACAAGGTGCCTCAAAAGGTGGTTCTTCATTTCCCGCTAAAGAAGATACTCCAAAGGTTGTTCGCTTCTACAAATACGGCATCAGATGTGAGGTGGCACAGCGAAGGCCGCACAAAGGACGACTTGATACGACACCCAGATGATTCACCTGCATGGAAACACTTTGATGCTATTCACAAAGACTTCAGTTCAGAAGTTTGCAATGTTAGATTTGGATTGGGAGCAGATGGTTTCAACCCTTTTGGAAATATGAATCTCTCATATAGCATATGGCCTATCGTCTTGATCCCCTACAACCTTCCTCCATGGATTTGTATGAAGCAATCAAACTTTATCCTCTCTGTCATCATTCCTGGTAAAAAATCTCCAGGGAAAGACATGGATGTTTACATGCAGCTAACCATAGATGATCTTCTGGAGCTTTGGAATGATGGAGTCTGGACTTATGATGCCTCTCGATCTAAGAAGTTTCTCTTACGTGCCGCACTACTATGGACAATAAGTGATTGGCCTAGGCATGGATCTTTGTCTGTAGAAAATATAGTAGTTTGCTCCCATTGTCTATCAAAGACATGCTCTCTTTGATTAAAGAATGGACACAAGAAATGCTATATGGGACATCGCAGATTCTTGGAACCTAATCACGAGTTTCGATTTGATGCTGAGTCATTTGATGGTTTTGAGGAACATCGGGAGCCTCCCGTTCCCCTTTCATCACATGACATTTCAATATTGACAAAGGATATGAAAACTACGTATGGGAAACTGCAGTAGAAGAGCAGCAGGAAGCAACATTGTAATCAGGTAGATGAGAATGATACAAGCGTGCAGCAAGACACTTCAATATTCAGAAAGAGAAGTTGCTTCTTTCAGCTGCCATACTGGGAAACACTTCTATTGCGTCATAATCTGGATCCTATGCACATAGAGAAGAATGTGTTTGAGAATATTGCCCATGCCCTTCTGAATGTTAGTAAAAGATCAAAGGATAATCTAAATGCACGTCTTGACCTACAAAAATTGAATATACGCCAAGACCAACATCCAGATTTAACTGGGAGCAGGGGCGAATCTACTAGGGGGGCTTTAACAGGCTTGAGCCCCCCCTCCAGAACTGAAAAAGGTTTTTTTACTACTAGTCTCAAGGCCCAAATCAGCCACATGCCAGCCCAACCCAACATACATTTGCATGATACAGACTTGCATAAACTTTGAGCCCACTCTCTATTTTCTGTCTATATTCGCCACTGACTGGGAGTAAACCATACCTACCTCCAGCATTATACTACTTGGATTCACACGGTGCTAATATGTTTTGCTAGGTTCTAAAGGATGCTAGGTTTCCTGAGGGCTATGCATCCAACTTGCACAACAAAGTGGATATAGTGAGAACGAGATTAAATGGACTAAAGAGCCATGACTGTCATATTATAATGCGTGATCTGTTGCCCTTAGCCATTAGGAGAACTTTGCCTAAAGATGTTTGTATTCCATTGATGCGTTTGTGCAACTACTTCAAGCAATTATACTCTAAGGTTATCACTGTGAGTGAGATACAAAAGTTGGAGGATGAGATTACTGAAATCATGTGCCAATTGGAGAAAGTATTTCCTCATGCCTTTTTGACATCATGGAACACTTGACCCTTCATCTTGCAACTGAAGTACGGATTGCTGGACCGATGCTACCGAAGCATGAGGGCTGTTGAGAGGTTTTTCGGCAAGTTAAAGAGTATGATCCATACGCTAAGTCACCCAGAGGGATCAATAGCAGAGGGATATGTTTTGGATGATACTCTTACATTTTGCTCAAGATGTACTTGTGTTACATTGTTGGCCCTTTATTGTCGATTGATACTTTGATGTTGTTTTCGAATTTGTGAAGATGTTCTAATGCTTTACATTATTCGCTTGCAAGATGGTACTTCTAGTCCATGCAAGCCTCTCAATCTTGTTGTGCTGTTGTATATATGTGTTTGTACAGTGGTTGCAAATTAGTGAGCTTGCTATAACAGTGTCTTTAATTCACATTATTATATGCCTGTGTAAAATTTATGGCATTCTTATGTGCCTCGGAAACATTTTGGAGGCAAGTCGAAAGACGCCACAAAATGGTTTTCGAGGCGATCTTAAGAAATGCCACAAAAATGTTTTGAAGGCAGTATGAGTTATGCCACACAAAATTTTTAGAGGCAGTATAAGAAATGCTACAAATAGTCTTTGGAGGCATTCCTAAAGATGCCTCAAATTGAGCTTGCTCGCATTTTAAAAAATGCCTTTGTGTTTCTTTTGAGGCATTATTGAAAACTGCCTCACACTGAGCTTGCTGGAATTTTAAAAATGCCTCTGTGTTGATCTTTTGAGGCGTTCTGGAAAAGTGCCTTCAAAGACCTTTCCCTTCTTGACCATCTCTAGCATATTTTAAAAATGCCTTCTATTCTCTAGGCTAGCATTATATGGCCCTTTCGAGGCATTTTAAAGTGCCTCCTATTGATGTCCGTGGTGTAGTATAGTTAAGGAGGACATCAATGAGCCATGTGTGTATCCACACCGGTAAATATAAGCTGCTCAAATGAATAGGGGAGAGGAACCATCGAGCCCTCAGGCACACTGCATCCTAGTTAATTTAACGAGGATTAATAGCAGGCAAGTATTAGATCACCTAGAGGTGGCATGGAAACCGGCCCGTGAACTACATGGGATTAAGAGGTATTAGGAATTACGTGTTGGAAATATGCCCTAGAGGCAATAATAAAATGGTTATTGTTGTATTTCCTTGTTCATGATAATTGTCTATTGTTCATGCTATAATTGTATTAACTGGAAACCGTAATACATGTGTGAATACATAGACCACAACATGTCCCTAGTAAGCCTCTAGTTGACTAGCTCGTTGATCAATAGATGGTTATGGTTTCCTGACCATGGACATTGGATGTCATTGATAACGGGATCACATCATTAGGAGAATGATGTGATGGACAAGACCCAATCCTAAGCATAGCACAAGATCGTGTAGTTCGTTTGCTAAGAGCTTTTCTAATGTCAAGTATCATTTCCTTAGACCATGAGATTGTGCAACTCCCGGATACCGTAGGAATGCTTTGGGTGTACCAAACGTCACAACGTAACTGGGTGGTTATAAAGTTGCACTACAGGTATCTCCGAAAGTGTCTGTTGGGTTGGCACGAATTGAGACTGTGATTTGTCACTCCGTATGACAGAGAGGTATCTCAGGGCCCACTCGGTAATGCATCATCATAATGAGCTCAATGTGACTAAGGAGTTAGCCACGGGATCATGCGTTACGGAATGAGTAAAGAGACTTGCCGGTAACGAGATTGAACGAGGTATGGGGATACCGACGATCGAATCTCGGGCAGGTAACATACCGACAGACAAAGGGAATTGTATACGGGATTGATTGAATCCCCGACATCGTGGTTCATCCGATGAGATCGTCGTGGAACATGTGGGAGCCAATATGGGTATCCAGATCCCGCTATTGGTTATTGGCCGAAGAGATGTCTCGGTCATGTCTGCATGGTTCCCGAACCCGTAGGGTCTACACACTTAAGGTTCGGTGACGCTAGAGTTGTTATGGGAAATAGTATGTGGTTACCGAAGGTTGTTCGGAGTCCCGGATGAGATCCCGGATGTGACGAGGAACTCCGGAATGGTCCGGAGGAAGATCAATATATTGGACGAAGGGTATTGGAGTCCGGAATTGTTCCGGGGGTATCGGGTGACAACCAGCATGTCCGAAAGTGGTTTCGGAGGCCCCGGCAAGCGTTGGGGGGCCTTATGGGCCAAGGGGAGGGGGCACATCAGCCCACTAAGGGGCTGAGAGCCCCTCCCACCCCATCTCATGTAACTTGGAGAGGTGGGGCCGCCTCCCCTAGGGCAGCCACCCCTCCCGGCTTGGGGGGCAAGTTTCCTAGGGGTGGGGGCGCCCAAACCCATCTAGGGTTTTCCCTATGGCCGCCACCCCTCCCCTAGGGAACCCTAGGGCGCCTCCTCCACCCCCTTCCCCCTATATATAGTGAGGGAGAGAGAGGGCAACCGCACCCCTTCCCTGGCGTAGCCCCTCCCTCCTCCAACTCTTCCTTCTCCTCCGTAGAGCTTGGCAAAGCCTTGCAGGAATACCACAAACTCCACCACCACGCCGTCGTGCTGCTGGAGTTCTCCCTCAACTTCTCCTCTCCTCTTGCTGGATCAAGAAGGAGGAGACGTCCCCGGGCTGTACATGTGTTGAACGCAGAGGCGCCGTCCGTTCGGCGCTAGATCGGATCTTCCGCGATTTGAATCGCCGCGAGTACGACTCCATCAACCGCGTTCTTGTAACGCTTCCGCTTAGCGATCTTCAAGGGTATGAAGATGCACTCCCTCTCTCGTTGCTAGCATCTCCTAGATTGATCTTGGTGACACGTAGGAAAATTTTGAATTATTGCTACGTTCCCCAACATTACGTTCACCCATTCCATAAACTTTGTTGAACAAAATCACGGAGTGAAACACAAAACGGTTTCACACCATTGATTGTGAGTGCATCATTTCAGAGCCCGTGGTCTTCCTTTCAGAGCCCATAGGGATGTCTCTCGTTAGGTCTGGTACCCCTGCTTCTTCCTTACAGGCTCCAGCGGTTCACGCCAATGCAGGCCGTGCAAATCAGCGACTCGTGGCCCCGGGTGGTGGCGGCAGTGCCCTAGGATAATCGCGCGGAGATATTGTGACTAAGGATGGCAATGGGTCGGGTTTGGATCGGGTTGAACAATATCAAATTCATATCCATATCCATAAACACAGTCTTTTCCCGCCCATGAAAAAATCCACGGGTGCAAAATTGTATCCATGTCCAAACCCGATGGATATCCATATCCACTGGATATCCATTGGTCCTCTCGATACATATAAATAAGACATAACACAATGTTAACATAAGCACTTCCATTCCTAACTTCGTGGCAGGCTAGGCTTCACTTATGATAAACATCAACTTGTGGTAAATGAATGTCCGCTAACAACCTAGGATCATTTAGTATTTTTCTAACAGATGCGAATGACGAGTAATTTAACAATGAGATAAAAATAAGGGCAGGGCGTTGGAGTATGTTACGAAGAGGATTAAATGTCAACTAATAAAAGCTAGAACAGGGATTGCGTAATTTGTTTTGCAATGTTTTAGATAACAAAGTGTAAAATTGTAGTGGGACATGTGGCTGTGAAGTAGGGATAGCAGATTTTTGCCCATTAACTCATACTATCGGGGCGGGTTTGGGTATATCCATGGGTACAAGATTATATCCATGCCCTACCCACGAGTAATCGGATTAGGTTTGGGCGCCGCCCATGGACACAAAAGTATATCCAAACCCTATCCATTCGGATCGGATATCCATGTCCATAGGTAAAATTGTCATCCTTAATTGTGACGATCGTCGCAGTTGGGCTTCCCTATATTTGGCTAGAGAGAAATAGCAAAGCCTACGATTGTGTCACCTCCTGAGCGGAGAACGTAGTATGACAGGCTAAAGATGAATTTCATGTCTAGAAGCAGGATAGAAGCGGCGGGCAACGCTGCTAGTAATTCACCCCCAAGTATTTTATTTGGCGGGCCCATCTGCTGCCCAAGTAATCTGTTCTTGAGGCAAGCACATTGTAACTGACATTGTAACAAATTCTTCTCCTTAATACAAAGATGTGCAAATCTCATGCGTGTTTTGGAAAAAAGAGCCCGTAGCATAGGGTACCTTTTTTCAGCTAGCGGTGCTGGTTGATGGTGACATCCCACCTATCGGCTATTGCTTTTTGGCGTGCGACTTTCAAATAATCCGTCATCAGGATGTTGATCGAAACACCGCTTCATGTCCAGAGTGAAAACTCTTGATCTGGCCTTTATTGGTCAGGCTCAACAACGACGAACTTGTCTTGCTACCTTGAAGACGGTGTCTAGTTGTTTTTGCACTGGTCTTCATTGGCCGGTCTCCGCAACCAAGATGAAAATCCTTGCCCATGCCATTCCGGTCCGACGTGATGACGATGGCGCGAGGTCATTTATCCTTTGTTGAAGACGTTGCTGCGGAAGAAGTTGACTTAGTTGTAGGTGTTAGTTTCATATCTTGTAAAAGTTTGGCAGTGTTTGTCTTTGTTTTCGGCATCCTAGGAACGGGGGTATCCAGACTTGTCAACCTGCGGCCCACGGCATGGCTCCACCAGCGGCCTGGTACAGCCCATCGTCTGCAGCAACAACTCAAGACCCTCGCGAGGGGCCAAGCTTCGCGAGGCGGATGACGCCAAGACCTCCCTGGGGGCAGCCTCACTAGGCTGGCTCCTGAGGAGCGGAGATATCTATGCAAGGGGCACCTCGCGAAGTTCACGTGACGTGAGCCATGACGACCAAGGTCAGGCGGGCGCCAGCGGGCGCAGTGTACTAGTTTCCTTTTTGATGCTAAAGAGGCAGGCACAGGCGAGGAGTCCCGAGGCATCAGGCAAAGATTTTCTTATCGGTGCAACAAGACCAAGGCCGGCAGGACGGCAGGACGGAGGTCACCGCGGAGCCCACAGCAGCGTCACCACCAGAGTCTTTGGCAGGCGAAGACCACATTTTGTCAGGATAGCTTGTACTAGTTTTCTCCTTTCAAACTTGGCCGTTGTTAGATCCCTTCCTGCCTAACATTTGGGAAAAGGATCAAGACCTCTATAAATAGGGCTAGCCACAATCATAGCAAGGGACGGATCATTTGGACCATCCTCATGCACGCCAGCTCATCGAGCTTAGGAACACCTCTCCTCAGGAGGCAGTTCATACATTATACTAGTTCATCCCTAGCCCTCGAGGCAATCCATCACCACCACACTGGAGTAGGGTATTATATCACAACGGTGGCCCGAAGCAGTATAAACCTCTGTGTCCCGTGTTCCTTGGGTTCGTTGAGCTTGGCCGTGAGATCGACGAGCGAGCGAGCTAGAGAGGAGGAATACTTCGTGCGCACACCAGTATTCGAACCTCAAGGGTTAGCCGGAACCCACGGTCCGACATTTGTCTTGTACTATGCTTAATAATTAATAAAAATGGTTGTGTGCATCACATTGATGCAGAGACCAGGGTTCTCAACATCCTTTTTGAAAAAAGATGGCTGTTTAGCAATCTTAAGGAGGGAATAAATTTCTGCGAAAGGGTAAGATAGACGACAAAGTGGGATCTAATGAACGAAATCTTTTCTTTAGACAGAAGACGAACTTCTTGCTGCATGCCTCATTTACGGGCGCGTCTATAGCTCGCTTATAGCAAAATCACTAATTAAAGGTTACCCCTTGCAAAGTTCACTCACCGTCCTCTCAAGGTCTCATAACTGACACACTTTATGTACGCCATTTGCCGCAACATGTGAGTTTTTTTTTCGTAGATTCATTTATTCAGAATGTTTTATCTCTAGAATTATGCGTCAAAATACCGAACCATTGTCCCTGTTGGATTTCTCGCGTCGAGATTTTTGAAACTAGATCCTATGTTAGTAGGTTTTCACACAAAAAAACACGAAAAAATGGAAAAGCTGGAAACCAAAAGAGTAATGTCAAAAAAAAGAAGAAAAAGCTGGTGTCCGAAAGCACAATTGTGTTTTTCTTTTTTTCGAGAAGCACATCTATGCTGCTCATGGAAGCAATTTTGTGCTTCCATGAGAAACAAATTTATACTTCTCATGAAATCATAATTGTTTTTCCCTTTTCAAGAAGCACAATTGTGCTTCGCAAAAAAATTCTCCAAAATCTAGAGAAAGTCGAGATAGATATTAGACAATTTGGTTACACTCACACAAAAATTGGCAAGTCACTCAGGAATATTTTGTAACTTAATCACACATCTACCCCAAATAACACTACCATTAAACACAATGAAAGCTTTGTGCCTGCCTAGTTGAACAAATTCAAAGTAGATTCACCAGTCATGATAATTTAGAGTGAACCATTGTAGGTTGAAAACTCTAAAAACCATAATGGTGATGTTTTTGTAGATCGATCTATGTCCATCTGTCACAGTGTTTACATTATCCATGGTGCCCTATGCCCATCTTAGATTTATTCAAACAAAGCCCTCCAAATTTCTTAAGTTTTTTTCAATTGCATATTGTGCATAGAGTAAATATCACAATATTGAACATATCTTGTCAATATTAACTAAGCAGAACTACAATCCAGCGAGAAACCATTTTCAAAAGAACCACACTATGTAGAACATAACGTTCACAACACCTCACCTTTGATTTTCGTGATGACCCCTTATGGTCTCATGATCAACCCTAAGCTCCATATGCTAACCACACTGACCTAGTGGCTCCAATAACATCTCATTCCATGAAGTAGATTGCTAGTTGGATAACTCGAAACAGTGCTTGTGTCTGCTTCCTTCATTTATACAAATATTTAGTATGCTGATAATACTATTTTATTTATCGAAGGAGATCTTTTCGTTTGGCAATATGCCAATGATATGATTTTATTTACAGAACATAACCTAGATAAATCTACAAAAATGAAACTTTTCCTTTTAACGTTCTACTAGATGTGAGGGCTTAAAATTCATTTCCATAAAAGTGAATAATTCTATTTAGGAGAAGCTTCTGAAGCAGCCGCCCAATATGTTGACATGTTTGGTGGTGCGCTGATAACCCACAAGTATAGGGGATCGCAACAGTTTTCGAGGGTAGAGTATTCAACCCAAATTTATTGATTCCACACAAGGGGAGCCAAAGAATATTTTCAAGTATTAGCAGCTGAGTTGTCAATTCAACCACACCTGGAAACTTAATATCTGCAGTAAAGTGTTTAGTAGCAAAGTAATATGATAGTAGTGGTAACGATAGCAAAAGTAATATTTTTGGTATTTTGTAGTGATGATAACAGTAACAACGAAAAAGTAAATAAGCGAAGATCAATATATGGAAAGCTCGTAGGAAATGGATCTGTGATGGAAAATTATGCCGGATGCGGTTCATCATGTAACAGTCATAACCTAGGGTGAAACAGAACTAGCTCCAATTCATCAATGTAATGTAGGCATGTATTCCGAATATAGTCATACGTGCTTATGGAAGAGAACTTGCATGACATCTTTTGTCCTACCCTCCCGTGGCAGCGGGGTCCTAGTGGATACTAAGGGATATTAAGGCCTCCTTCTAATAGAGTACCGGACCAAAGCATTAACACATAGTGAATACATGAACTCCGCAAACTACGGTCATCATCGGGAGTGGTCCCGATTATTGTCACTTCGGGGTTGCCGGATCATAACACATAGTAGGTGACTATAGACTTGCAAGATAGGATCAAGAACTCACATATATTGATGAAAACATAATAAGTTTAGATCTGAAATCATGGCACTCGGGCCCTAGTGACAAGCATTAAGCATAACAAAGTCATAGCAACATCAATCTCAGAACATAGTGGATACAAGGGATCAAACCCTATCAAACTCGATTACATGATAAATCTCATCCAACCCATCACTGTCCAGCAAGCCTACGGTGGAATTACTCACACATGGCGGTGAGCATCATGAAATTGGTGATGGAGGATGGTTGATGATGACGAGGGCGACGGATTCCCCACTCCGGAGCCCCGAACGGACTCCAGATCAGCCCCCCCCCCCGAGAGAGTTTAGGGCTTGGCGGCGGCTCCGTATTGTAAAATGCGATGAATCCTTCTCCCTTATTTTTTTTCTCCCCACACACGAATATATGGAGTCAAGGTTGAGGTCGGTGGAGCTCCAGGGGGCCACGAGGCAGGGGCGCGCCCCCCACCCTCGTGGCTAGGGTGTGGGCCCCCTGGCCTTGATTCTTTGCCAGTATTTTTATTATTTCCAAAAATAATCTCCGTAGAGTTTCAGGTCATTCCGAGAACTTTTGTTTCTGCACATAAATAACACCATGGCAATTCTGCTGAAAACAGCGTCAGTCCGGATTAGTTCCATTCAAATCATGCAAGTTAGAGTCCAAAACAAGGGTAAAAGTGTTTGGAAAAGTAGATACGACGGAGACGTATCAACTCCCCCAAACTTAAACATTTGCTTGTCCTCAAGCAATTCAGTTGACAAACTGAAAGTGATAAGGAAAAACTTTTACAAACTCTGTTTGCTATTATTGTTGTAAATATGTAAAGCCAGCATTCAAGTTTTCAGCAAAGATTATGAACTAACCATATTCACAATAACTCTTAGGTCCCATGTTTACTCATATCAATGGCATAATCAACTAGCGAGCAATAATAATAAATCTAGGATGACAACACTTTCTCAAAATAATCATAATATGATATAACAAGATGGTATCTCGCTAGCCCTTTCTGAGACCACAAAACATAAATGCAGAGCACTTTTAAAGATCAAGGACTGACTAGACATTGTAATTCATGGTAAAAGAGATCTAGTCAAGTCATACTCAATGTAAACTAACAGTAATGAATGCAAATGATAGCGGTGCTCTCCAACTGGTACTTTTTAATAAGAGAGTGATGACTCAACATAAAATTAAAGTAAATAGATATGACCTTAGCGGAGGGAAGCAGGGATTTGTAGAGGTGCCAGAGCTCGATTTTGAAATAGAGGTGAATAATATTTTGAGCGGCATACTTTCATTGTCAACATAAAAATCAAGAGATGGCGATATCTTCCATGCTACACACATTATATGCGGTTCCCAAACAGAATGGTAAAGTTTATACTCCCCCTCCACCAACAAGCGTCAATCCATGGCTTGCTTGAAACAGCGAGTGCCTCCAACTAACAACAGTCCCAGGGGGAGTTTTGTTTGCAATTATTTTGATTGATTTGCATAAAGCATGGGACTGGGCATCCCGATGACCAGCCATTTTCTCATGAGTGAGGAGCGGAGTCCACTCCTCTTGAGAATAACCCGCCTAACATGGAAGATACGGACAACCCTAGTTGATACATGAGCTATTCGAGCATACAAAACATAATGTTTATTTGAAGGTTTAGAGTTTGGAACATACAAATTTACTTGGAACGATAGGTAGATATCGTATATAGGTAGGTATGGTGGACTCATATGGAACAACTTTGGGGTTTATGGGATTGGATGCACAAGCAGTATTCTCGCTTAGTACAGGTGAAGGCTATAAAAAGACTGGGGAGCGACCAGCTAGAGAGCAACAACAGTCATGAACATGCATTAAAATTAATCAACACCGAATGCAAGCATGAGTAGGATATAATGCACCATGAACATAAATATCGTAGAGGCTATGTTGATTTTGTTTCAACTACATGCGTGAACATGTGCCAAGTCAAGCCACTCGAATCGTTCAAAAGAGGATACCACCCTATCATACCACATCACAACCATTTTAATAGCATGTTGGCACGCAAGGTAAACCATTATAAGCTCCTAGCTAATTAGGCATGGCATAAGCAACTATAATCTCTAATTGTCATTGCAAACATGTTTATTCATAATAGGCTGAATCAGGAACGATGAACTAATCATATTTACAAAAACAAGAGAGGTCGAGTTCATACCAGCTTCACCCATCTTAATCAGTCCATCATATATCGTCATAATTGCCTTTCACTTGCACGACCGAATGATGTGAATAATAATAATAATAGTGCACGTGCATTGGACTAAGATGGAATCTGCAAGCATTTAATAAACAGGAGAAGACAAGGCAATATGGACTCTTGGTTAAATCAACAATAATGCATATATGAGTCACTTCAACAATTTAATTATGGTCTTCTCCTATCGACCCCCAAAGAAAAGAACAGAAGTAAAACTATTTACACGGGAAAGCTCCCAACAAGCAAAAAAAACATGAAATCTTTTTGGGTTTTCTTTTTAATTACTACTACAAGCATGGAAATTAAAACTAGCTAAAAGCTACAACTAAATTTTTTTTGGTTTTTCTTAAGGTTTATTAAACACACAAGAAGAAAGCATAAAAAGAAATAAACTAGCATAGATATTACAATGAAAAAGTATGAGCACCGACATCTAGCAATGAGTGTGTGAACATAAATGTAATGTCGGTGGGAAATACGTACTCCCCCAAGCTTAGGCTTTTGGCCTAAGTTGGTTTATGGCCACGGCTGGCCTGGCGGATATCTAAAGTAATAGTTGGGGTCGTACTGAGATGCAATAGTCATTGCATCGTGGGCTGCATCTTGGAGGCAAGCTATATCAGCCCTCCTCTTATACTCTTCAGCCTCCTCTCTGGTTATAAAATGTCTCCCTTTTGCGTGAGAGTCAAAGAAAGTAGAAGCAGGGAGAGCGACGTGATAGGTGCGTCGTCTGTCAAAGATTAGTCGGTACTGGAGGAACTGATCGTTCCTCTCAACAAAATGATGACGAACCATAGCCTCGTAATCCAAATAAGCAGAGGCAACTCAATATCATCCTCACGTATGGTTATACCAAGAAAATTAGCTATACGGGTTGCATAAATTCCACCAAAGAAATCTCCATTAAATCTATTATGATGCAACCTACGTGCAACAATGGCTCCCAAATTATAAGATTTATCTCCTAACACAGCACTCCTAAGAATACTAAGGTCAGGGACACACATGTGACATGCTTCATCTTTACCATTAATGCATCTACCTATGAAGAGAGCAAAATAATGTATAGCAGGAAAATGAATGCTCCCTATGATAACCTGTGTTATATCTCTAGATTCCCCCACAGTTATACTAGCAAGAAAATCTCTAAACTCAGATTTGCGAGGTTCACTAGTACTACCCCATTCTGGAAGTTTGCAAGCAGTGGTAAAATCTTCTAAGTACATAGTATAAGAATTTTCATAAAGATCAAACATGACAGTTTGAAAATTGCGTGAAGATGAAAATTCAAACCTCCTCACAAAGGAACTAGTGAGATAGTGGTACTGACGGCACTTTTCTGCCTCGAAGCTCACAAGATCAGCGTTACGCAAATATGCGTTAAATTCTTCCTTAATTCCTGCTCGATCCATGAAGTCCTCTGAAGGCCATTCGAAAGGCCGCACTGGAGCATCCCTTGGTGGCTCATCATCAGCATCACGCATTGCAAGCCTGGGTCCTTGCTTCCTTGAAGAACCACCTTGGTACATTTTCCTAAACATATTTCTTCTTCTGAAAAGTTTCTGAAATTTTTAGTAACTTCAAATAAAAGTGAACCAAGCTCAACAAAATTGATAGCAACTACTCCTACAAGTGCCTAGGACCTATATCATGCATTAGAACTACTTGGAACCATATAAATTTGATATGCAAGCTCAAGAACATGGTCACCTAGGCAGCACAAATTTGCAATGAATAAAGTACTAGAACAAAAACTAATTGGACCAATGGAGGAGTCACATACCAAGGAACAATCCCCCAAAGCAGTTTTGTGAGAGGTGCTTTGAGCAAGGAGATCGAAAATCGCAGCAAAATGAGCTAGAACTCGTGCTTGAGCTGGATGGTGATTTTTTTGGGACGAAGAAGAAGTGTGTGGGTGCAGGAATAAGTGTAGGGGATCCACCATGGTCCCACGAGGCAGGGGGCGCGCCCAGGGGGGTGGGCGCGCCGTGGACCCTCGTGGCCAGGTGCTTGCTCCCCCTGCTGTGTTCTCAGTGCCAGATATTCTCAAATATTCCAGAAAAAATCATATTCAAATTTTAGGGCATTTGGAGAACTTTTATTTTTGAGGTATTTTATATTGCACGGATAAATCAGAAAACAGACAGAGAATACTATTTTTTTCTTTATTTAATATAAATAACAGAAAGTAAAAAAGAGGGTACATAAGGTTGTGCTTTCTAACTTCATCCATCTCATGCTCATCAAAAGGGATCCATTAACAAGGTTGATCAAGTCTTGTTAACAAACTCATTTCGAGTAACATGAAACTGGAGAAATTTCGAATGACACTATGTTACCTCAACGGGGATATGCACATCCCCAATAATAAGAATATCATATTTCTTCTTGACAGTAGGAAGAGGAAATTCAAAACCTCCAAAAATAATCGATGGAATATTTCCAATAGAATTGATACTGTGGACTTGAGGTTGTTTCCTTGGAAAGTGTACCATATGCTCATTACCATTAACATGAAAAGTGACATTGCCTTTGTTGCAATCAATAACAGCCCCTGCAATATTCAAAAAGGGTCTTCCAAGAATAATAGACATACTATCGTCCTCAGGAATATCAAGAATAACAAAGTCCGTTAAAATAGTAACATTTGCAACCACAACAGGCACATCCTCACAAATACCGACAGGTATAGCAGTTGATTTATCAGCCATTTGCAAAGATATTTGAGTAGGTGTCAACTTATTCAAATCAAGTCTACGATATAAAGAGAGAGGCATAACACTAACGTCGGCTCCAAGATCACATAAAGCAGTTTCAACATAGTTTCTTTTAATGGAGCATGGTATAGTTGGTACTCCGGGATCTCCTACTTTCTTTGGTATTCTACCCTTAAAAGTGTAATTAGCAAGCATGGTGGAAATTTCAACTTCCGGTATCTTTCTTTTATTAGTAACAATATCTTTCATGTACTTAGCATAAGGATTCAGTTTAAGCATATCAGTCAAACGCATACGCAAAAAGATAGGTCTAATCATTTCAGCAAAGCGCTCAAAATCCTCATCATCCTTTTTCTTGGATGGTTTGGGAGGAAAAGGCATGGGTTTATGAACCCATGGTTCTCTTTCTTTACCATGTTTCCTAGCAACAAAGTTTCTCTTATCATAACGTTGATTCCTTGATTGTGGGTTATCAAGATCAACAGCAGGTTTAATTTCTATATCATTATCATTACTAGGTTGAGCATCAACATGAACATCATCATTAACATTATCACTAGTTTCATGTTCATCACCAGATTGTGTTTCAGCATCAGAAACAGAGATATCATTGGGATTCTCAGGTGTGTCAATAACAGGTTCACTAGAAGCATGCAAAGTCCTATCATTTTTCGTTTTCTTCTTTTTAGAAGGACTAAGTGCATCTATATTATTTCTCTGAGAATCTTGCTCAATTCTCTTAGGATGGCCCTCAGGATACAAAGGTTCCTGGGTCATTTTACCACCTCTAGTCATAACTCTAACAGCATTATCATTTTTCTTACTATTTAATTCATTGAGCAAATCATTCTGAGCTTTTAGTACTTGTTCTACTTGACTGATAACCATACAAGAATGTTTACTAATGGGTTTAAGTTCACCTTTAACTCTAGACATATAATCACCCAAGTGTTCAATCATATAAGCATTTTGTTTCAATTGTTTACTAAAATAAGCATTGAAGTCTTCTTGCTTAGCCATAAAGTTATCAAACTCATCCAAACATTGGCTAACAAACTTAGTAGGAGGGATTTCAGCTTTATCATATCTATAGAGAGAATTTACCTTTACTACCTGTGTCGGGTTATCAAGACCGTGTGTTTCTTCAATAGGTGATGGGTTAAAACCATATATTTCTTCAACAGGCGGTAAATTAATTCCATGTATTTCTTCAATAGGAGGTAAATTCTTAACATCTTCAGCTTTAATACCCTTTTCTTTCATGGATTTCTTTGCCTCTTGCATATCTTCAGGACTGAGAAATAGAACACCCCTTTTCTTCGGAGTTGGTTTAGGAATAGGCTCAGGAGCTGGCTCAGGAAGTGTCCAATTATTTTCATTTGTCAACATATTATTCAATAGAATTTCAGCTTCATCTGGTGTTCTTTCCCTGAAAACAGAACCAGCACAACTATCCAGGTAATCTCTGGAAGCATCGGTTAGTCCATTATAAAAGATATCAAGTATTTCATTTTTCTTAAGAGGGTGATCAGGCAAAGCATTAAGTAATTGGGGAATCCTCCCCCAAGCTTGTGGGATCCTCTCTTCTTCAATTTGTGTCGGAGTAATGGGCCACGGGTAGCCTAACCCGAGCCCCTGAACCTTTCAAGACAACGGGGCCGGCTGCGCCCCTCAAGACATCAAGATAGATCTCCGCCTCCTGGCGGCCGGTTGACTGAGCGGCCGAGTTCCAGAAGACGGCATCACGACACGCCGACTCCTAGTGAGCGGCCTCCAAAGAGGCCGGCCCCTAGCAGTCGGCTCGTGGCGCCCTCAAAGTCTGCACCCTCATCAAGGAGACAAGACAGAGTATGGCCGCGGTGTAGCCCATCCCCCCTGAATCCAGGGCCGGGCGTGGCCACAGTGCCTCGTACCAGTGGAGATCTCCGCCCGGCGCGGCACTGTTGCCACTCTGCCCTTGACGTCACTCCTGTCAAGAGAAGTACTGTCCCCACTACCGCCTGTTGGTACGGCCCGAAGATGATGGGCCCTGCCGGTCAGCGATAGCCCGAAAGACGGCTGGGAACACACCAGTCGGACCCGAGGGAGGCTGGCTCCCAGCAGCCGGCCTGACCCTTCCTCGGGAGCCCACGCGCCATTAACCAGACCAGATGCAGAGTGGCTACAGTGATCTCCCACCAGGAGGCAGGACTGTAGCCACGCCTCCCTGACCAAGCACGCGTCATTAGCAACACGGCTACAGTAATCCGTAGCTGGCAAGACCCGCGAGTGGCGGAGGCAGCCTGTCGGCTCCGTACTAGACCAGCCGGCGGGGCCCACCAGGCGACAGGCCCTAGCAGTCGGTGGAGAAGCTGGCGACCAGAGAGACTGACAGTCGGGCCCTATGCCTGGCTGGAATTACCATTGTACCCCTAGGGGTAGGCCTGTATAAACCCCCCAGGGCACCCATGCAAAGGGTTCGGACCTGTTAGGACTAGACTCATACCTAGAGGAGGAGAGAGCGTGCATGCCTTCTTCCACCTCTAGCAAACAGCTCAAGGAGCACCATTGTACCACTTGCGCCTTAGTGGTCATGCGGAGACCCCGTAGAGCAGGACTAAGGGTGTTATCTCCTAGGAGAGCCCCGAACCTGGGTAAAGTACGCCGGCGTTCGTGTCTACGCCTCATCCCACTTCCAGGCACCGGCGACGTTCTACTCGCTCCCACCATGATAAGCCATCCATTGGCATATGTCGTACCCAACCCCTGACATTTTGCACAAAATTATATATATCCCTTAAGGCAGCTTGTTTCTTATGAGTAGGGAAATATTTAGCAGAGAAGTAATAAATCATATCCTAGGGACTACCCACACAACCAGGATCAAGAGAATTAAACCATATTTTAGCATCACCCTTTAATGAGAACGAAAATATTTTAAGGATATAAAAGTAGCGAGTTCTCTCATCATTAGTGAACATGGTGGATATATCATTTAATTTAGTAAGCTGTGCCACAACAGTTTCAGATTCATAACCATAAAAAGGATCAGATTCAACCAAAGTAATTATATCAGGATCAATAGAGAATTCATAATCCTTATCAGTAACAAAGATAGGTGAAGTAGCATAAGCAGGATCACATTTCATTCTAGCATTCGGAGTTTTTTGTTTAAGCTTAGCTAATAATTTCTTAAGATCACTTCTATCATTGCATGCAAGAAAGTCTCTTTTAGTTTCTTCATCCATAACATAGCCCTCAGACACAACAGGCAATTCATATTTATTAGGAGAGCCTTCATCATCACTTTCATCAATATTATCAGTTTCAATAATTTCATTCTCTCTAGCCCTAGCAAGTTGTTCATCAAGAAATTCACCAAGTGGCACAGTAGTATCAAGCATAGAAGTAGTTTCATCATAAGTATCATGCATAGTAGAAGTGGCATCATCAATAATATAAGACATATCAGCATTAATAGCAGAAGTAGGTTTAGGTGTCGCAAGCTTACTCAAAACAGAAGATGAATCAAGTGCAGAGCTAGATGGCAGTTCCTTACCTCCCCTCATAGTTGAGGGATAAATCTTGGTTCTTGGATCTTTCAAGTTCTTCATAATGATCAGCAGATATAAATCCCAAGTGACTCAAAGAATAGATCTATGCTCCCCGGCAACGGCGCCAGAAAATAGTCTTGATAACCCACAAGTATAGGGGATCACAACAGTTTTCGAGGGTAGAGTATTCAACCCAAATTTATTGATTCCACACAAGGGGAGCCAAATAATATTCTCAAGTATTAGCAGCTGAGTTGTCAATTCAACCACACCTAGAAACTTAATATCTGTAGCAAAGTGTTTACTAGCAAAGTAATATGATAGTAGTGGTAACTATAGCAAAAGGTAACGATAGTAAAAGTAATATTTTTGGTATTTGTAGTGATGATAACAATAACAAGGAAAAGTAAATAAGCGAAGATCAATATATGGAAAGCTCATAGGCAATGGATCAGTGATGGAGAATTATGCCGGATGCGGTTCATCATGTAACAGTCATAACCTATGGTGACACAGAACTAGCTCCAATTCATCAATGTAATGTAGGCATGTATTCCGAATATAGTCATACGTGCTTATGGAAGAGAACTTGCATGACATCTTTTGTCCTACCCTCCCGTGGCAGCGGGGTCCTAGTGGAAACTAAGGGATATTAAGGCGTCCTTTTAATAGAGTACCGGACTAATGCATTAACACATAGTCAATACATGAACTCCTCAAACTACAGTCATCACCGGGAGTGGTCCCGATTATTGTCACTTCGGGGTTGCCGGATCATAACACATAGTAGGTGACTATAGACTTGCAAGATAGGATCAAGAACTCACATATATTGATGAAACATAATAGGTTCAGATCTGAAATCATGGCACTCGGGCCCTAGTGACAAGCATTAAGCATAACAAAGTCATAGCAACATCAATCTCAGAACATAGTGGATACAAGGGATCAAACCCTATCAAACTCGATTACATGATAAATCTCATCCAACCCATCACCGTCCAGCAAGCCTACGGTGGAATTACTCACACATGGCGGTGAGCATCATGAAATTGGTGAAGGAGGATGGTTGATGATGACGATGGCGACGGATTCCCCTCTCCGGAGCCCCGAACGGACTCCAGATCAGCCCTCCCGAGAGAGTTTAGGGCTTGGCGGCGGCTCCGTATCGTAAAACGTGATGAATCCTTCTCCCTTATTTTTTTCTCCCCGAACACGAATATACGGAGTCAAGGTTGAGGTCGGTGGAGCTCCAGGGGGCCCACGAGGCAGGGGCGCACCCCCCACCCTCGTGGCTAGGGTGTGGGCCCCCTGGCCTTGATTCTTTGTCAGTATTTTTTTATTATTTCCAAAAATAATCTCCATAGATTTTCAAGTCATTCTGAGAACTTTTGTTTCTGCACATAAATAACACCATGGCAATTCTGCTGAAAACAGCGTCAATCCGGGTTAGTTTCATTCAAATCATGCAAGTTAGAGTCCAAAACAATGGCAAACGTGTTTGGAAAATTAGATACGATGAAGACGTATCATGCGCATGGGAAATTACCAATTAAGTACTTGAGATTACTGATACCTTATCTACGCCTCACTATGTGGAATGGAAACAAGTCGCAGAGGACTTAGAGAAATGTTTTAGTACTTGGAAAGGCAAGCCCCTCCCTGTTGG
The DNA here is from genome assembly GCF_003073215.2 of Triticum urartu. NCBI lineage: Eukaryota > Viridiplantae > Streptophyta > Magnoliopsida > Poales > Poaceae > Triticum > Triticum urartu. Next base: position 589,525,095 of record NC_053026.1, read on the forward strand.
AGCGAGACTTGTCTTGATAATTTTGTGCTCACCGACATGGTTCTCTATATTCTATCTTTCTTCCTACTTTCCTAAGGATTGTACATAGACTAGCTTGCTATTGTTTCATGTTCTTCTGGCAAGGAGAAAGAGAAAAGAAGAAATATCGGCTAACAAAACAAATCATGGTTTGCAGATCAAAAGATCGGGGAGGTCTGGGTGTATAAGATCTCAAGGTCAAAAATGTTGCCTTACTTAGTAAATGGCTATATAAGCTTTGAACTGAGAATGATGTCTCGCGAACCCTCTAGCGTAATAAGTACTTAGCCTCTAAAGCATTGGCTCATTTATGTTGAAAACCTAGGGTCTCGCATTTTTGTGTCGGTACTATGGCGACAAGGAAGCATAATTCCCCCTTTGATCCTTTATGATAAAGGAGATGCGATGATGGCGGCGCGCCTTCGGCTCGCAGTGCTTGTAGTCATCAGTAGTGGTCCATGGATCTAGTTGTAATTTTTCTTACCTCTGGTGTTTTTTGTATTGCCATGATTAAAGATGAATAGCTTGCAAGTTTCTCACGCAAAAAAAGGGCGGCTCAATGGAAGACCCCCCCCCCCCAAGCGCTTGATGGTTGTGACCGTCGAGGCAACGATGAATACATTTATAATGGCAGCGGCCCTGAAAATGGACAAATGGATAATGACTACTCACCTACCCCGGAGCAGCAGCCACCGTCGTTGCTCTACGTGGAATCACTGGTAGTAAAAGGCCCATTTGTCCCGGTTCCAAAGGGCCTTTAGTCCGTTCTGGAACCGGGACTGAAGGGTCGTTACTAAAGCCCCCCCCCCTTTAGTCCCGGTTCTGTTACGAACAGGGATTAAAGGCCCTCCACGTGGCCGCTGTCTGGATCTCCACCTTCAGTGACTAAAGGAAATTTTATGTTTTCCTTTTGGTTTTTTAGAAAAATCCTGATTTTCAAATTTCTGAATTTTTTTACAATTTAATCTCTAATCACCCCTCGTCACTGCTCAATTTAACCTGTAATCTCTAATCATCCCTCATTATTCACTATAGTTGTATGTCGTTCATTCTTTTTTAATATTTTGTTTTATAACTTATACTTATATTTTTGGAATAATATGGTATTTACTTCAAAAAAAGAATTTGAAAAATGTTAACGCGGTGTAATTTTTTCTTTTGCGAGAAAATATTTTGTTAGCATAACTTTCAAAAAAATGAATTTCAAAAACATGTAAATGAAATTAAAAGTCTAATTATACAAAGTACAAAAATGTTTGTGTAAATCTAAAAAATGTTAAATGTACATAAGAAATGTTTTGGGTGTATACGAAAAATGTACGATGCGTACGAAAAAAGTAGACATCAAAACATATATTTGAAAACATATTAACCATATATGAAAAATGCTAAAAAATGTATAAAAAATTTTTTAGATGTATACTTTGTATGAAAACAATAGACAAAAAACATATATTTGAAACCAATGTTAATAATATGTTTAAAAAATGTTAAATGTGTATAGAAAAGTGTTTCGAATGCATACCAAAAATGTACAACGTGTATGAAAACAATGGACATCAAAACATATATTTGAAGAAAAAAATATTAATGATGTATCGAAACGAGGATTGAAGTTTTGTGAATCGCTCAAAAGCATACAAATCTAGGGACGGTTTAAGATGCCTCAAATGCCTAAATAAAGAGCTATTGTTTCAAAACTATAAATGGAAAATATATGTTGAAATGCTTTATGTTGTATCTAATGATTGTCTCTACATGCTAGCTAGACATGGTTGCATCTAAAATCTCTTAATCATTGAGATGGGGGTTACAACAGCGAGTCCGAGATTGGTGCTCAAGTCATCTTTACCCTATGTACATATAGGTAAAATCGTGTCTACGAGACAATAAATCTGTTTCCACATGCTGATTTTAGTATAGTGGTGCAAAAACTCCTTGCACTTGTGGTATAAAGTTTTTGCTGAATTAAGTGATATATGATCTATAGTGTAATTAACCCAATATGTGTCATTTAGCCATAGAGCAAGTACAATAGTGTGCTACAAACCAAAGGAGGATTTGTGGCTCTCGGGTGTCACACACCCCTATATGAATATAGCACTAAAAATATATCAGTAAATTTTAAAAAATTCTGAAATTTTGGAGTAACAAACTTGGGTGCCCATTGTAAGCTCATGTTCAGTTTCATAGGGAATGGATGCCCATGGTAATATCAGTAAAAAAAAGTTTTAAAATTCCTATATATAAGGAAAAAATATGGATGGGTCATATGTTGGACCGTATTTCCTTCGCCACGGATACCATCGGCACCCATTCCCCCACGAAACTGAATACGTGTGTACAATGGGCATCTAGGTTTGATATCTCAAAATTTCAGAATTTGTTGAAATTTTCTGTATATACCACTATAGGGGTGTGTGGCACATGAGAGCTGCAATGCATTTTCCGCTATAAACCTACTTACATGTTATTTTTTACTATGTGGAGGAGAGAGACAAGCAAAAAAATATCACTTTGGAATATTTCTAGTGATGCCCTAGGCACCATCATAACATTGATGTGGATATGTAGCAACTTCGGACACACATACACTATACTCTCTCCCTTCCAGTTTATAGTGCTCAACTGAGAAATCTCACCAACCAATGTAGATGGTGAGTGGTAGAATTATTTTTGTAGTTTGCAGAAGTACTCAATTAATGCGATTGTTTTTAAAAAAATGTGTTTACCAATACATTAATTGCAGTGCATGCATGCGTGAGCAATAAATGACCAAGAACTTTTACATGCATTGATGAGTTTTTTTAATCTTGCATGCAACGATTTAATGCACCTTAAAATCTGAACATGTGATGGGAAGCAATAAAATTAAGACGTATAAAATGGAAAGAAAAAACAAATTTTATAAACAAGGGAGTAATATAACACGGGTATGTTGCTCTTAATTTTTTTGAAATATGTTGCTCTGAATTGAACCCGTACCTCGGCAACCAAAACTGAGACTATCAATTAAGAGGGTAAGCAAGGCAATGAATGAACTTGATTCGTATGAACTGGTGCATGTTTGCACCAAACATAGATGTCCATAAATAACAATCACGACCAACCACCAAATGCATCGAAACTAGTTAAGGAGCGGACCAACGAGCCATATGTGTATTCACACCAACAAATGTTAGTTGCTCACATGAATACGTGGGAGAGGAACCATAGAGCCCTCAGGCACACTCTATCCGCAGTTACTTCAACAAGGATTGTTAGGAGCCTAGTGTTAGATCATCTACGGGTGTCATGGAAACCATTCGGTAAACTACATGGATTAGGAGGTATTTGGAATCATGTTCAACCATTGCATAAACTCTGCCCAACGAAATCAGCTTGTGTTAGGCACAACGGTTTTCACAACATTGATTGCAAGAGCAACATGGGTTAGTCTTCATTTCGAAGCTGGTAGCATGGGTTACTTTTTTCAGCTAGTAGTGTCGGTAATGGATCCTAAAGGGAGAGGTCTGTTTGCGGGTCACGACGATGGAGTAAATGTCCTGGAAGTGGGGACACGAGTGGCAGCAAAGTCGGATCCATCAGATGAGCGTGTTGCTTTTTCTGAGAGAAGACAAACCCGTTGTTGTATTGCATGCCTCCTTTTTAATGGTGTTTTGGAAGACTGAGCTTCGGCTGAGGGCCTCATTGCCGATGTAAGAACTGTTGGCTCAGGGCCCACGCTTTCGATCGGTGTGGCCCAATATCAATAGAAGATGATCGTTTTGCTTCTTGGGAAAGAGCATTTCATAGGCATACCCTATTTGGTGCTTAAGTGTCGGTTGTAGTTCAACTTGCAAACCGGCGCACAGTACGCCTCAATTCTTAGTCGGCCCATTTTAACATTTTTTTCTGTAATAAAACTCAAAAATGGTTCAGGAGTGAGAGTGACAGTGTTCGAACCCGCAATCTCCTCGCTTCAAGTCAACTACCCTATTCACTATGCCATCTTCGCGCTTATCGGCTTATGTATATGTGCTTTTTTTATTTCATTTCTACATAAATGCCACCCCCCCCCCCCCCCCTTATGGTTTCTTTTTTTCCTATTTGTTTTTTATTTTCTTAAATACGTGAACTTATTTTCCAAATCATGTTTTGTTTCAAAAATGATGAAAATTTTCCATTTTGATGATTTTTTATAAATTCTATGCACTTTTTTCAAATTGGATGAACTTTTTCAAATTTGAACTTTTGAATTTATTTTGATGTTTTTTATGAGTTTTGGTGAATTTTTATGTAAACTCAACAGTCAACAACCTCGTCGGTGGTGCATGGTAGTGGTCAAAGGTCAACCAACCACTTTTTTTATCCAGCAATTGAGCGAAGGAGGAACATGCCTGCGATCGAGCGAAGCCCTCAAGTATAATGTGCCGGTCCAAATTTCCATCAGCATGGGCGCCAAAACCCTGTTTCGGGCGCTTGCAACGAACATGAGCTCCCCCTTTTATATGCATGTTTTAACGTGACAACCTTCATGTTTACTGCCCTTACATGGTCTGGTCAAGGCGAAGTAATGATAAGAAGTCTACGGGGACAAGTTAAGCAAGGGTTTTTTCATTGTCCTACTTGCAACCTGAGCACGATGAACTTGTGGATAAACTGCATATTGTTGGATCCAGGAGCAGAGTTTCAAGTGCAAACAGAGAAAGTCAAGATAGATATTAGACAATTTGGTTACAGTCACACAAAAATTGGCAAGTCACTCAGGAATATTTTGTAACTTAATCACACATCTACCCCAAATAACACTACCATTAAATACAATGAAAGCTTTGTGCCTGCCTAGTTGAACAAATTCAAAGTAGATTCACCAGACATGATAATTTAGAGTGAACCATTGTAGGTTGAAAACTCTAAAAACCGTAATGGTGATGTTTTTGTAGATCGATCTATGTCCATCTGTCACAGTGCTTACATTATCCATAGTGCCCTATGCCCATCTTAGATTTATTCAAACAAAGCCCTCCAAATTTCTTAAGTTTTTTTCAATTGCATATTGTGCATAGAGTAAATATCACAATATCGAACATATCTTGTCAATATTAACTAAGCAGAACTACAATCCAGCGAGAAACCATTTTCAAAAGAACCACACTATGTAGAACATAACCTTCACAACACCTCACCTTTGATTTTCGTGATGAACCCTTATGGTCTCACGATCAACCCTAAGCTCCATATGCTAACCACACTGACCTAGTGGCTCCAATAATATCTCATTCCATGAAGTAGATTGCTAGTTGGATAACTCCAAACAGTGCTTGTGTCTGCTTCCTTCATTTATACAAATATTTAGTATGTTGATAATACTATTTTATTTATGGAAGGAGGTCTTTTCGTTTTGCAATATGCCGATGATATGATTCTATTTACAGAACATAACCTAGATAAATCTACAAACCTGAAACTTTTCCTTTTAACGTTCGACCTGATGTCAGGGCTTAAAATTCATTTCCATAAAAGTGAATAATTCTATTTAGGAGAAGCTTCTGAAGCGGCCGCCCAATATATTGACATGTTTGGTGGTGCGCATGGGAAATTACCAATTAAGTACTTGGGATTTCCGATACCTTATCTACGCCTCACTATGTGGAATGGAAACAAGTCGCAGAGGACTTAGAGAAATGTTTCAGTACTTGGAAAGGCAAGCCCCTCCCTGTTGGAGCGAGACTTGTCTTGATAATTTCGTGCTCACCGACATGGTTCTCTATATTCTATCTTTCTTCCTACTTTCCTAAGGATCGTACATAGACTTGCTTACTATTGTTTCATGTTCTTCTGGCAAGGAGAAAGTGAAAAGAAGAAATATCGGCTAACAAAACAAATCATGGTTTGCAGATCAAAAGATCGGGGAGGTCTGGGTGTATAAGATCTCAAGGTCAAAAATGTTGCCTTACTTAGTAAATGGCTACATAAGCTTCGAACTGAGAATGATGTCTCACGAACCCTCTAGCGTAATAAGTACTTAGCCTTAAAGCATTGGCTCATTTATGTTGAAAACCTAGGGTCTCGCATTTTTGTGTCGGTACTATGGCGGCAAGGAAGCATATTTCCCCCTTTGATCCTTTATGATAAAGGAGATGCGATGATGGCGGCGCGCCTTCGGCTCGCAGTGCTTGTAGTCATCACTAGGTGGTCCATGGACCTGGTTGTAATTTTTATTACCTCTCGTGTTTTTGTACTGCCATGATTGAAGATGAATAGCTTGCGGGTTCCTCATGCAAAAAAGGATGGCTCAATGGCAGACCCCCCCCCCCAAGCGCTCGATGGTTGTGACCGTCGAGGCAACGATGAATACATTTATAATGGCAGCGGCCCTGAAAATGGACAAATGGATAATGACTACTCGCCTACCCCGGAGCAGCAGCCACCGTCGGTGCTCTACGTGGAATCACTAGTAGTAAAAGGCCCATTTGTCCCGGTTCCAGCGGGCCTTTAGTCCCGGTTCTCGAACCGGGACTAAAGGGTCGTTACTAAAGTCCCCCCACTTTTAGTCTCGGTTTTGTTACGAACCGGGATTAAAGGCCCTCCACGTGGCCACTGTCTGAAGCTCCACCTTTAGTCCCGTAACACCAACCGGGACTAAAGAAAATTTTACGATTTTTTTAAATCCTGATTTTCAAATTTCTAAATTATTTTACAATTTAATCTCTAATCACCCTCATCAGTGCTCAGTTTAACCTCTAATCTCTAATCACCTCCTCATCATTCCAAATCATCTAACTTCCCGGCCGGTCACCCATCCTCTCACTACTCCAGCCTGAGCATGCTTAACTTCCGGGTTCTATTCCCCCTCGTTTCCAAGTCTGCACTTGTTGTTTTCCTAACAATAGTAAGATGTCAATCCTATTAACCCTCAGGAGTTTAGCTTGAGCATGAAGTCACACGTTTCACTATTTGAATTTGAAACTATTATTCTAGAAAAATAATGATTATTTAGTAACACTAATATTTCTTGAATAAGTAGTTTGACCAGATTTGACCAAAATTCAAAAAAAACTAAAATAATTATTTAGTAACACTAATATTCTTGAATAATTATTTAGTAACACCAATACTTCTTGAACAAGTAGTTTGACCATAGTTTGACCAAATCTAACCAAAATTCAAAAAAAAACTAAAATTTGAGCATAATTTTTTTTCCTTTTAGAATTTGAGGATTCTAAAGATTTGCAAACAGGCCTACGACCGTCAAAATCGGATGCGGATTTTCATGCTGAACATTTTGATATACTATACGGTTTTTCCCGACATCGTATGCAAAAGTTATAGCCGTTTTACTTTTTCATAGCACTTTTTTGCAAAACATATTCAAATTTAAATTTTTTTAATTTTCCTAACTAGTAGATATAGTAATATAACTACATCTCGAAGGATTTTATTTTTTGAAGTTTTTATCATTTTCTTTTGTTTTTTTCAAAACTAAAATGGCGATACATGGGGGGGTAGAGTTTGAGACACGAACCCCTTTAGTCCTGGTTCGAGACATGAACCGGGACTAAAGGGCATCGCACCCTTTAGTCCCGGTTCGTGTCTCAAACCGGGACTAAAGGTCTAATCTTTAGTCCCGGTTTGAGATATGAACCGGGACTAAAGGGCATCGCACCCTTTTGTCCCGGTTCGTGTCTCAAACCGGGACTAAAGGTCTTATTTGAACCAGGACTAATACTCACATTAGTCCCGGTTTGTAATGCAACCGGGACTAATGTGTATATTGAGCTGTGACCAAAGCTCTGTTTTCTACTAGTGAATCAATGAAAAAGAGGGGTTTATGCTACTCGAACCGCGGGGACAAATTGTTGTCCTTGGCATGGTTGGGCACAAGTGTGGACCTGTTTAACGGTGCGAAGAAAAAGGACTCGGTATTTTGGAGGAGGTTTCATGAGAACTTGCACTACTCACCTTATGACAAGGAAAAGATTGGTGATCGGGATGAGAGCTCACTAAGCCATCGATGGTCCACCATAAAAGAGGTCGTCAACAAGTTTTTCGGTGCATATGCACAAACGCAAAATCAGTGGCCAAGTGGCGTGGGAATCCATGAGCTCATATATTTTCCATTCCTGTTGGTCATGAGTTTTTTTTGCTCTACGTTGCAATTTGTTGCTCATGTGATTGTATTGCTTTCCTAGCTTGGCCTCACGGCGGTGTTGTACAACAAGAACATGGGCAAGCCATTCAAGATGCTCCATAGTTTGAGCAAGTTGAATGGGTAAAACAAGTAGAGTGATATTGCCAATTCCCCCAAGAGCACTGACCCCAAAGGAGATGAAGTCGACGCTCCAAGCAGTGGAGTTGGAGGAGGGCTTGCACCGACCACCCTTGTGGCAAGGTTGAGGGGGATAAATGGGAGAATGAGAAGGAAAAGTGAGAAAGGGTGGCGGCCAAGATGATGGGACAAGCAGGAGGACATCATGGCAAAGGAGGAGGCAAGTGCCAAGTGCAACGGGCTCAAGGAGGAAAAGAAGGAAGAGAGGCTTAACATGTTCATGGATACTCAAATAAAGAAGGTGGATCTCGAGGAGAAGAAGCTTGTATTCCAGCAAGCGTGTGAGAAGTCCAAGGTCCTGTACATGAAGGCCGACTACTTGGATCTTGATGTGGCGAAGTTCGTCCACCAATTGTGTAGCAGCATCTTTGCACACTATGTGGAAAAGGAGGGGCAAAATTGAGTCATTCGGTTCGGGCATCCAGTCCTTTTGTTTGTTTGATGGATGTGGTTTGTGAAACTTGTCGAACATCTGGTGCTTGTGCTTTTAGTTGCATTTGCTTGCAAGTACATAATGTATCGTCGAAGCTATTAATAGAGGAAATTTGACAAAGTAAAGAAAGAAGGGAGGGGGGGGGAGGCGGACATATAGGGGACATTTGAGAGAAGTGTTGGATGGTCGTCACCCGGCCAAATTTCCATGGATATGTCAAGACCCATTTGTGAATATTCGGGGGCGTCCGTGTTGCAGACACCCTAAGGAATTTGGGTTGCAGATACCCACGTCCAATACATTTTCGTTGATATATATCATCAAGAATCTACGCTGGGTTCCATCACCCACTCCTCTTTTGGCGTGCACATATACTCTCGACTATTTATTGTATTAGTCAATGTGTACGCGCAATGCACGTTAATTTGAAAGTATATTAAGTGCATGCGGATATTAAGTAGGATATTATTTGCTTGTTATTATGTGATTAGCACTATTTTTGGCATGAAATTAACTACACGCTAAACGTGTTGAGTGCTCGACATTGAAGCAGTCTAGGTCGTTGGATTGACATGATTTGATGGCCGAGATTAATTGGATCTGTCCCTTTAGGTCTTTTTATATTGGTATAGATATAGACGAGAAATGAGGTGGTATTAACACTTTCAGGGTGTAGACTTGCATGGCACGGAGTTGTGTTCAGGGGTGCCACTGCCACATATATAGCCATGCATGTGATTGGCTATCTCGTCTTTCTCACCGCAAATGGTGACCACGTGATTAGCATTTTACTGCTGTGGAATTCCATTGTTGAAGTGTTATGCTAACAGTGGCAGGCAGAGGCAGCCACCTGTTTCCACTTTAGTTTTTGCTGTTCTTGTCCTGCTTCACAGTTGATTTCAGGACAGAAGAAACTGTGTCGGCCAGTTTCAGAAATAACCAACTAGTTTGGCCCTTTGCTTCATAGAGGCTCTTTTTGAACTCGGTAGTCCACTTGGCCGGTACCCTGACTTGTTCAAGCATGCAACGTAAAAGAATTTTGCTATGTAGGAGTACTACACAGAGGCCGGCTGATAAAGATGAACATTCTAAAAGAAACAATTTATTTTTGCTCCTGACCTGAATAACAAAACAGAGATGATCTAGCCACAGCATTAAGCTATTTTTCTTTTTTTTTCCTCCTCTCTGTTCATGCAGCTTCCCTGTAAATTTTGCGCATGATTCGGCGAATCAGAAGTGAAGTTTCCATGTTTCTGTAGGTTTCATGAAGCTTGGAGCTGCTGGCTTGAAATCTAAACATTGCTAGTTGGTTTCAGGTGTGCCATTGTTGCAGTGCTTGAAATAATAATGCAGTCCTAGTGCCTGTGATGCTTGTCTCTCTCTGTCTCTCTTTCTTGTTGCAAAATATTCTGAAATCGCTGAGCCGATTTTCACATGCAGGGGGGCACCAGCATGAAGCGATAAATCCAACAGATTCGAAATGGATAGACTTCATTTGATCAACACATTGTAATCCGGACCCCAAAACAAAAAAAGGATGGTGACACAAGGCCTGAAAGCGGCGCTTAGAGAGTGCTTGGATCCAAAGAACTTATTTTAGTCTGACTAAAAATAATCTCTTTAAGAGGCTAAAGTTCTGAACACCCCTGACTAAAGAGGGGCTAAAACTAGTCTTGAGACTAAAAAATTTTAGTCAGGGGTACCCCTACTAAAATATGGATTAATCTTTTCTTTCCTTATTTAACTCCTCTTCTTTAACACATGCGAGTTCCGGATTGGAGAGTTTGAAGGATAATAAATGCTCATTAACTTGATTTTAGTCTCTTTAGTATTTGGATTCAAGCATGGATGAGGCTAGCAAGTTTTAGTCTCACTACTTTTAATCATGAGATTAAAATGTATCCAGACACCCTCTTATTTCTTCAGATGGTTGTTTGGCAATCTCAAGGAAGGAATAAATTTTCTGGAAAAGGTATGATAGGCTACAAAGTGGGATCAATGGACGAAATTTTTCTTTAGAGAGAAGACGAACCCGTTGCCGCATGCCTCATTTACGAGCACGCCTATAGCTTGCAAAGGTCACTCCCCATCGTGTCAGGTGCTCATAAGTGACGCACTGCATATACATCATTTGCCGCAATCTGTGAGTTTTTCTTCATAGATTCTTTTATTCAAAACGTTTTATCTTGTTAATCTTGCGTCCAATTATTAAACCGTTCTCACCATTGAATTTCTCGCGTAGAGATTTTGCCGAAAAAGGATTTCCCTCCGCTTTGTATTACAAAGCAACCAACACCGATTACACAGAAATGCTCGGGCGAGAAACACAACAAGCCCAAAGAAAAGAGAAAGAAGAAAGAAGAAGAAAGAAATGCCAACAACGACAGCTCGACAAAGCGCGGATGACCCGCCATTGTTGCGCCCTTCGAAATTGACCCACCACAGACCCAGGCTCCGATCCGCCGCGTACCAAGCAGCACCTCCAACAAGGGATGCGACGTCGACGACACTGCTGCCCGGACGTGTCCTAGGGTTTCCCCCGACACGCGCAAGAAAGCGGGGGATGGATACATCCGACACCCTCCAAGAAGGGATGGTGGCAACCGCAGGTGTCACCGCATCGGAGCCGGAAGAGAGCCGGCAAGGGATTTCTCCCGCACTCCAAACCCCACCGTTCAACCAGGCCGAAGCCAACCAGCCACCTCGCCGCCCACCAGCATGCGCCGCCGCGATCTTGACGCCACCCACCCACGCTGCCTCACCGAGATCACCACCACGAGGCCAAGAAGATGGAGAGAGACGCACGAGGCGACAGGAGCAGCAGCACCGGAGCCACACGGGAGGGAACTGTTGGAAATATGCCCTAGAGGCAATAATAAAAGCATTATTATTATATTTCCTTGTTCATGATAATTGTCTTTATTCATGCTATAATTGTGTTATCCGGAAATCGTAATACATGTGTGAATAACAAACACCAACATGTCCCTAGTAAGTCTCTAGTTGACTAGCTCGTTGATCAACGGATAGTCATGGTTTCCTGACTATGGACATTGGATGTCATTGATAACGAGATCACATCATTAGGAGAATGATGTGATGGACAAGACCCAATCCTAAACATAGCTTAAAGATCGTATAGTTCGTTTGCTAGAGTTTTTCCAATGTCAAAGTATCTTTTCCTTAAACCATGAGATCGTGTAACTCCCGGATACCGTAGGAGTGCTTTGGGTATACCAAATGTCACAACGTAACTGGGTGACTATAAAGGTAGACTACGGGTATCTCCGAAAGTGTCTGTTGGGTTGACACGGATCAAGACTGGGATTTGTCACTTCGTATGACGGAGAGGTATCACTGGGCCCACTCGGTAATGCATCATCATAATGAGCTCAAAGTGACCAAGTGTCTGGTCACGGGATCATGCATTACGGTACGAGTAAAGTGACTTGCCGGTAATGATATTGAACGAGGTATTGGGATACCGACGATCGGATCTCGGACAAGTAACATACCGATTGACAAAGGGAATTGTATATGGGGTTACTTGAATCCTCGACATCGTGGTTCATCCGATGAGATCATCGAGGAGCATGTGGGAGCCAACATGGGTATCCAGATCCCGCTGTTGGTTATTGACCGGAGAGTCGTCTCGGTCATGTCTGCATGTCTCCCGAACCCGTAGGGTCTACACACTTAAGGTTCGGTGACGCTAGGGTTGTAGGGATATGTATATGCAGTAACCCGAATGTTGTTCGGAGTCCCGGATGAGATCCCGGACGTCACGAGGAGTACCGGAATGGTCCGGAGGTAAAGAATTATATATAGGAAGTGCTATTTCGGCCATCGGGACAAGTTTCGAGGTTATCGGTATTGTACCGGGACCACCGGAAGGGTCCCGAGGGTCCACCGGGTGGGTCCACCTGCCCCGGGGGGGCACATGGGCTGTAGGGGGTGCGCCTTGTCCTACATGGGCCAAGGGCACCAGCCCCAAGAGGCCCATGCGCCTAGGGTTCACAAAAGGGAAGAGTCCCACTAGTGGAAGGCACCTCCTAGGTGCCTTGGGGGGGAGGGAAACCTCCCTTGGCCGCCGCCCCCCTAGGAGATTGGATCTCCTAGGGCCGGCGCCCCCCCTTGGCCCTCCTATATATAGTGGGGGAAGGAGGGCTTTTCATCCACGCCTTTGGTTGCCTCCTTCTCCCTCTCCAACACCTCCTCCTCCTCCATAGTGCTTGGCGAAGCCCTGACGGAGTACTGCAGCTCCATCACCACCACGCCGTCGTGCTGCTGCTGGAGCCATCTTCCTCAACCTCTCCTTCCCCTTTGCTGGATCAAGAAGAAGGAGACGTTACGCTGACCGTACGTGTGTTGAACGCGGAGGTGCCGTCCGTTCGGTGCTAGGATCTCCGGTGATTTGGATCACGTCGTGTACGACTACCTCATCCCCGTTCTTTGAACGCTTCCGCTCGCGATCTACAAAGGTATGTAGATGCATCCGATCACTCGTTGCTAGATGAACTCATAGATGGATCTTGGTGAAACCGTAGGAAAATTTTTGTTTTCTGCAACGTTCCCCAGCAGTGGCATCATAAGCTAGGTCTATGCGTAGTTCTTCTTGCGCGAGTAGAACACAATTTGTTGTGGGCGTAGATGTTGTCAACTTTCTTGCCGTTACTAGTCTTATCTTGCTTCAACGGTATTATGGGATGAAGCGGCCCGGACCAACCTTACACGTACGCTTACGTGAGACCGGTTCCACCGACTAACATGCACTAGTTGCATAAGGTGGCTGGCGGGTGTCTGTCTCTCCTACTTTAGTTGGAGCGGATTCGATGAAAAGGGTCCTTATGAAGGGTAAATAGAAGTTGACAAATCACGTTGTGGCTTTCACGTAGGTAAGAAAACGTTCTTGCTAGAACCCTATTGCAGCCACGTAAAACTTGCAACAACAATTAGAGGACGTCTAACTTGTTTTTGCAGCAAGTGCTTTGTGATATGATATGGCCAAAGTTGTGATGAATGATGAATGATCTATATGTGATGTATGAGATGTTTATGCTATTGTAATAGGAATCACGACTTGCATGTCGATGAGTATGACAACCGGCAGGAGCCATAGGAGTTGTCTTTATTTTATATGACCTGCGTGTCATTGAGAAACGCCATGTAAATTACTTTACTTTATTGCTAAACGCGTTAGCCATAGTAGTAGAAGTAATAGTTGGCGAGCAACTTCATGGAGACACAATGATGGAGATCATGATGATGGAGATCATGGTGTCATGCCGGTGACAAGATGATCATGGAGCCCCAAGATGGAGATCAAAGGAGCTATGTGATATTGGCCATATCATGTCACTATTATTATTTGATTGCATTTGATGTTTATCATGTTTTGCATCTTGTTTACTTAGAACGACGGTAGTAAATAAGAT
>NC_053026.1:589849042-589887953 GCF_003073215.2 Triticum urartu
AAAGAGCCCTTTTTAATCCAATTTCTTTTGAACAAAAATCAGATGAAATTATCTTGCCTCAAAACCTTTTTATGGCAGTGCTAAATATTTAAAAGTATTTATGTGGCACCATTAGATATTTTACAAAACTATTTTTGTGGCCTAACAATTTGCAAAATAGCCAAGAATATACGAAACATAAAAAGAAAGGAAAGGAATAAAAGGAAAACCCTCCCTCTGCACTTAGCCCATCCCTTCTACTGTACCAGGCCCAGCACACCACCAGGGCCTTTCCTCAACCCATGTACCGAGAGAGGCGGAGCCATGGCGTGGAGCTGGCGCGCCCGTCCACGTCGCCGATGGGCGCGTGTCAACCATCTGCCGTCACCCTTGACCTAGTTAAGCTGGAGCCCGACCCAGTGGATGAACCCTAGCCCTTGCTATCCCCTCGCTTCCTCTCTCTCCCTCAAAATTTATTCGTGCCCGAGCTGCTCGCCATGGTGGCCGTCGTCGTCATGGCCACTGGCCTCCCCGACGCTTCATAATACATCCAGGGGCTCCTCCATCGTCGTCTCCTTCGCCCTCGACTAAGGTCTCAAGCTAGGAGAGCCCCGTGCGCCGCCATCGACTATCTTCTCCGCGCACGGCCGCCCGTCATTCGCCGTCGATCTCCATCACCGGCGCCTCCCGGCCTCAGCAAGCTCATCCACGGCCTCCCCGGGGTGAGCCTCCGCCCGTTCCCCCTTTTTTCCCTCTCCCCAACACCGTTTGCCGCCGCCCCGCGCCGCCCAAGCTCTGTCCGTTGGCCACGGTCCACGCCCGCGCCTCGTGCCGCGGTGCCCTGTACGCGCCCTGCTGTGCCCCCTGGCCGCGTTCGGCCGCGCGTTGGACATCCCCTGGCCGGACCCCTTCGCTTTCGTCGTCGTGCGTTGCACCCGCAGCCGCCCTTGCATGTGCGCTCCCGCTGCCTGCTACCTTTACTGTTGTTGCCGTTGAAACTCTGCTGCTGTTGCTTGCTTCCTACTGCTGCTTCTTGTTACTACTACGGATGCATGCTGCTTCTTTTTCTTTTTGAATGTTGGTAGTTGATCTACCAAATTCATTGATCAGGGAGAAAGAGTAACAGGAGCGTCGAAGAAGGCAAAGACATCAAAGAAACGATGCCATCAAAAGGGAAAAAAAGATGTACAAAAGGGTCCTCAACCCGAGTCAAAAGGAATTCCAGCTCCTGCCATGTTCCACATAGTGATTTCGTCCTTCAGCTGCTGCACGAAGGTGCGCATGTCCATCCGTAAGTCCTGGAAAATCCGTCGGTTGCGCTCACGCCATATCTCCCAGGAGACTAGATGCATCAAAGATAGAACTCCTTTCCTCTTATCAGATGTGGCTTTACTCCAGCAAGATGTCATCCATTCCTTGATGTTGGTGGTGGCCACCCAACTATCAGTCTGCATGGAAGGCAGACTTGCGAGCCCAGCCAGTGTATCCCAAGCGCCGCGCGACCAAGGGCATTCAACAAGCAAGTGATATGTTGTCTCAAGGCTGCGTTCACAAAGCGGGCAAAAGTAGTTATTATCCCATCCACGTCTTTGGAGCAGGTCAGCCGTAGGTATGCATCCGAGGGTAGCCGTCCACAGAAAGAAACGACAGTTGCCCGACGCCCAGCCGGCCCAAAGCAGCTTGGCCGCCTCCGGTGGAACCGAGCCCATGAACTGGATATGGTATGCGGACCTAGCAGAGTATGTTTGATCAGCTGTGAACCTCCATGCAATCTGATCAGGCCCGTTGCCGATCAGTTGAACTGAGTCGAGGAGGGAGGCAAGACGGGCCAACTCATCTACCATCCCGTCCGTGAGCCCGTGCGCGAGGTCCTTCAGCCAACGGTCATCATGCATGGAGTCCCTTACTGAGCAGTTTTTCCTAATGGCAATCTCATATAGGCTTGGAGCGATAACCTTGGGACATTGACCCTGCAGCCAACGGTCATGCCAGAAGCGGGCAAGCCGCCCGTCGCCAACCGTGATAATAGTGGCCATGGAGAAAAGAGCCCGGTCCTGTTTGTCACAAGGCAGATCCAGCCCGACCCAAGGTCGCGGCGGCTGCTGCCATGACATCCAGAGCCAGCGCAAACGCAACGCTCGACCAAAATTTTCAAGGTCGAAGACCCCCAGGCCGCCCAAGTGCTTCGGCCGCGTCAACAACTGCCAGCTGACTCTGCACTTCCCTCCCTTGCACTCAGCCTCCCCGCTCCAGAGCCAAGCCCGACAGAGCTGGACGACGCGTTTCCGGATCCATGGCGGCAGCTTGTGCACAGTCATTAGGTATACTGCCAATGCTAGGACGGTAGACTTAAGGAGCACTAATCTTCCACTTTTCGCCATCATGCCCCCCTTCCAATTGGCTATCTTGTCTCCAAATTTAGCTAACCACGGTTCAAGATCCACCTTTCTCAGAGCATGCAGCGAAAGTGGCATTCCGAGATAGGTGCATGGGAATTGTTTCACCGGAATTCCTAGCGGTTGCAATATATGGCTGAGGTCCAAGTTACCGCAGCGGATGGGCATGGCCACGCTCTTGAGCGTGTTTGTGTGCAACCCTGTAGCATTACCAAAGAAGCTCAACAACATCTTGATCATACTTGCGTCGGTCGCGGACGGTGTCATGAAGAGGGCCACATCGTCAGCGTAGAAGGAGCAGCGCATGATATGCCGCCGGCCGGGGAGCTTCGCCAGTAGGCCAGCCTCCGTGGCCAGGTTCATAATGCGTTGAAGCGGATCCATCGCCAGCACAAATAGGAATGGGGAGATGGGGTCTCCCTGCCTGAGCCCCTTCCGATGTAATATTGGCTCTGAAAAAGCCCCATTTATTAGGACACGCGAGGAGGAGGTGCGAAGAAGCATGGCGATCCACTCCCTCCATCTGTCACTGAAACCCCTCGCTTTGAGCATGTCCAGAATATATGTCCAGGAAACCGAATCGAAGGCTTTAGCAAGGTCAAGCTTCAGTAGAATCGTTGCTTTTTTCTTCTTGTGGAAGGAGCGCGCCACATTTTGGACATACAAAAAGTTTTCTTGGATGCTTCTATGCTTAATGAAAGCAGCTTGACATGGATCAACTAACAGATTTAGTTTTGGAGCGAGCCGCCGAGCCAAGATTTTTGTGAATATCTTGATTAGGCTGTGGACTAATGAAATAGGCCTGAAGTCTTGAAGGGAGTCAGCACCTAGCTTCTTGGGCAGTAGTACAATCAACGCTTTGTTGATTGTTGCTAGGCCGGTACTGTCCATGTGGTATAACTGGTTGATGGCCGCAAGCAGGTCATGTTTAATTGTGTCCCAGCAGGTCCGGAAGAAGCCTCCAGAAAAACCATCCGGGCCCGGCGCTTTGTCGGTCGGAATATCGTCAATTGCCGCCTTAACTTCTTCCATGCTAAACTTCATGTCAATGTCATGCAGGTCCACCTGCTCAAGCTCAAGCTCGTCCCAATCAAAGGCGGCAGTGGGAGTCTGCATTTGTCCAAAAATGTCCGTGAAATACGAATGTGCCAACTGTGTCATTGCATCAGGCGAGGTAACAGGCCCTTGCGCCCCATGCAAGACATGGATTGTGTTCCTCTTGTGCCGAGCATTGGCTTTTCGATGAAAGAATTTTGTGTTGGCATCCCCGGCCTTAAGCCATAAGACCCTGCTGCGTTGCCTTCTCTTGATCTTAAGTAGCACAGCCAACCCCAATGTCCTAGACTTAAGTTTGGTATGCAGCTCGCGCTCATCTTCAGTGAGTTGGCGGGACTCCTGAGCAGTTTCTAGTTGAAAGATCAACTCCGTGGCAATCCCAAGTTGCCGTTGCAAGTCGCCCACATGCACCCTGCTCCAGTTCCTAAGCGCTTTGCTTGTGCTCCAAAGCTTGGCATTCAGGCGAGCGATTGGGCATCTGCTGCCTGTGCCCTCCATCCAAGCTTGTTGCACCACCTCGTTGAAGCCGGCAATGAACTGCCAGTAGCTCTCGAAACGGAACCGACGGTTGATCGAAAGGATGCCGTCATTGACAAGCATCAAGGGGTAATGATCTGAAATAGTTGAGGCTTGCGGTAGCAATTTTGCAGCTGGGAAAAGAAGCTCCCAGTCTACGTTACAAAAAGCTCTGTCCAGGCGAACTAGCGTCGGCACTTGCTGCTCATTACTCCATGTGTATTTGCGGCCAATTAGCGGAATTTCGTGCAGGCTTGATCGATTAAGCGTACGACGGAAGCGGTTCATCCAACGCCTACAAATCTGGTCGTTGTTCTTGTCCTGCGGGTCTTTTATGAGGTTGAAATCCCCGATAATCATCCATGGACCCAGCATTGAGTTGTGTATGAGCGCCAGTTCAGAGAGGAAGGCGGGCTTGCGCGGCTCATCATGCGGGCCATAAACTATGGTTAAGGACCAGTGGTCCCCCCCGTCCACCGGCATGAAGCGAGCCGTGATGGAAAACTCCCTAGTCACAACTGAGCTAGCAGTGAACCGATCGGACCTCCAGCAGAGGAGGATGCCACCCCTGGTGCCGTTCGCATCCAGGACAGCATGCATGTCAAACCGCGGCCCAGCAATCTCACTACGGTCGGCGGCCGAGAAGGACGAAAGCTTCGACTCCTGAATGCAAACAATTGAGCAAGAGGAGCCGTCCAGGAACGCGCGGATCGTCGCGCGACGGGCAGGGTCGTTTAATCCCCGAACATTCCAACTAATCAGGGAGAGTTGTTCACTCATAGTACACAATTGAAACTACTAAAGGGACCTCCAGGGCAACAGAGCACCCCAAGGCCATAGTACAGAGTTCAGGCAAGTTAAACCATGCAGCCGAGCGGCGCACACAAAGCAACAGACACAGACACGCTAACAGGACACCAATCATGGGAAACACTAAGGCTGCGGCGAGCATAGTATGAGGCGCATCAAGCGCGAGGCGCAACAGGAGCCCTCCTCGAGAGCTCCTCCAGGATGGCCTGCAACTCCTCATCAGGAAGCCGAAGCTGCGCTGATGAGGACAGCCCCGCGATCTCCGTGAGCTTTCTCACGTTCTCCGGGGACATGGGCGCACGGAAGAACTCAATGTAGGCCAGGAGTGTGTCGTCGGAGAACTCCTCCACCTTCTTGATGATGCCAAGCTTGACGCAGATGGCCGCCTGAGTGCGCCTCGAAGTGGAGAAATTGGAGCACAACTTGAGGAGACGGGTGCTCTGACGGGTGCCCTTGCCAATTCTCAGAAGCTTCTGACGTAGGGACGGCCTTTGTGTTCCAGCAGCCAGAGCTGGAGGGGAGCCAAGAACAGAGTCTGAGAGAAAAGAGGAGACGCGCAATTCTTGCTTACAATAGTGTGGTGCCTGTTTTTTACAGATGTGCGGCTGTGTTTGATTCCTGGCTTCATCTCGATACCTAATGGGAGGACAGGTGCTGTTTGGAGGTTGGAGGCTGAATGGGGTTAGTTGTTGGTTGTTGTTTTTTAGTTCCCGTGGGATTTTGTGTCATTTGTGCTTTTTTTTTTTGGTAGTTGATTCTGCGGCTGTTCTTCGTTTCAGACCGGAACGTCTTTCTGGGTGTGCGCTGTTGTATGCTGTGGCGTGAGCTGGCCTTAGCTGGCTGAGACGGCGAGTGTTTAGTTCGTGAGCTCCGCGGTGTGTGGAGGGTCATTCTGCGTCAGCTTGGCATATCAGAAGGTGGAGGAGTTCTCCGACGACACACTCCTGGCCTACATTGAGTTCTTCCGTGCGCCCATGTCCCCGGAGAACGTGAGAAAGCTCACGGAGATCGCGGGGCTGTCCTCATCAGCGCAGCTTCGGCTTCCTGATGAGGAGTTGCAGGCCATCCTGGAGGAGCTCTCGAGGAGGGCTCCTGTTGCGCCTCGCGCTTGATGCGCCTCATACTATGCTCGCCGCAGCCTTAGTGTTTCCCATGATTGGTGTCCTGTTAGCGTGTCTGTGTCTGTTGCTTTGTGTGCGCCGCTCGGCTGCATGGTTTAACTTGCCTGAACTCTGTACTATGGCCTTGGGGTGCTCTGTTGCCCTGGAGGTCCCTTTAGTAGTTTCAATTGTGTACTATGAGTGAACAACTCTCCCTGATTAGTTGGAATGTTCGGGGATTAAACGACCCTGCCCGTCGCGCGACGATCCGCGCGTTCCTGGACGGCTCCTCTTGCTCAATTGTTTGCATTCAGGAGTCGAAGCTTTCGTCCTTCTCGGCCGCCGACCGTAGTGAGATTGCTGGGCCGCGGTTTGACATGCATGCTGTCCTGGATGCGAACGGCACCAGGGGTGGCATCCTCCTCTGCTGGAGGTCCGATCGGTTCACTGCTAGCTCAGTTGTGACTAGGGAGTTTTCCATCACGGCTCGCTTCATGCCGGTGGACGGGGGGGACCACTGGTCCTTAACCATAGTTTATGGCCCGCATGATGAGCCGCGCAAGCCCGCCTTCCTCTCTGAACTGGCGCTCATACACAACTCAATGCTGGGTCCATGGATGATTATCGGGGATTTCAACCTCATAAAAGACCCGCAGGACAAGAACAACGACCAGATTTGTAGGCGTTGGATGAACCGCTTCCGTCGTACGCTTAATCGATCAAGCCTGCACGAAATTCCGCTAATTGGCCGCAAATACACATGGAGTAATGAGCAGCAAGTGCCGACGCTAGTTCGCCTGGACAGAGCTTTTTGTAACGTAGACTGGGAGCTTCTTTTCCCAGCTGCAAAATTGCTACCGCAAGCCTCAACTATTTCAGATCATTACCCCTTGATGCTTGTCAATGACGGCATCCTTTCGATCAACCGTCGGTTCCGTTTCGAGAGCTACTGGCAGTTCATTGCCGGCTTCAACGAGGTGGTGCAACAAGCTTGGATGGAGGGCACAGGCAGCAGATGCCCAATCGCTCGCCTGAATGCCAAGCTTTGGAGCACAAGCAAAGCGCTTAGGAACTGGAGCAGGGTGCATGTGGGCGACTTGCAACGGCAACTTGGGATTGCCACGGAGTTGATCTTTCAACTAGAAACTGCTCAGGAGTCCCGCCAACTCACTGAAGATGAGCGCGAGCTGCATACCAAACTTAAGTCTAGGACATTGGGGTTGGCTGTGCTACTTAAGATCAAGAGAAGGCAACGCAGCAGGGTCTTATGGCTTAAGGCCGGGGATGCCAACACAAAATTCTTTCATCGAAAAGCCAATGCTCGGCACAAGAGGAACACAATCCATGTCTTGCATGGGGCGCAAGGGCCTGTTACCTCGCCTGATGCAATGACACAGTTGGCACATTCGTATTTCACGGACATTTTTGGACAAATGCAGACTCCCACTGCCGCCTTTGATTGGGACGAGCTTGAGCTTGAGCAGGTGGACCTGCATGACATTGACATGAAGTTTAGCATGGAAGAAGTTAAGGCGGCAATTGACGATATTCCGACCGACAAAGCGCCGGGCCCGGATGGTTTTTCTGGAGGCTTCTTCCGGACCTGCTGGGACACAATTAAACATGACCTGCTTGCGGCCATCAACCAGTTATACCACATGGACAGTACCGGCCTAGCAACAATCAACAAAGCGTTGATTGTACTACTGCCCAAGAAGCTAGGTGCTGACTCCCTTCAAGACTTCAGGCCTATTTCATTAGTCCACAGCCTAATCAAGATATTCACAAAAATCTTGGCTCGGCGGCTCGCTCCAAAACTAAATCTGTTAGTTGATCCATGTCAAGCTGCTTTCATTAAGCATAGAAGCATCCAAGAAAACTTTTTGTATGTCCAAAATGTGGCGCGCTCCTTCCACAAGAAGAAAAAAGCAACGATTCTACTGAAGCTTGACCTTGCTAAAGCCTTCGATTCGGTTTCCTGGACATATATTCTGGACATGCTCAAAGCGAGGGGTTTCAGTGACAGATGGAGGGAGTGGATCGCCATGCTTCTTCGCACCTCCTCCTCGCGTGTCCTAATAAATGGGGCTTTTTCAGAGCCAATATTACATCGGAAGGGGCTCAGGCAGGGAGACCCCATCTCCCCATTCCTATTTGTGCTGGCGATGGATCCGCTTCAACGCATTATGAACCTGGCCACGGAGGCTGGCCTACTGGCGAAGCTCCCCGGCCGGCGGCATATCATGCGCTGCTCCTTCTACGCTGACGATGTGGCCCTCTTCATGACACCGTCCGCGACCGACGCAAGTATGATCAAGATGTTGTTGAGCTTCTTTGGTAATGCTACAGGGTTGCACACAAACACGCTCAAGAGCGTGGCCATGCCCATCCGCTGCGGTAACTTGGACCTCAGCCATATATTGCAACCGCTAGGAATTCCGGTGAAACAATTCCCATGCACCTATCTCGGAATGCCACTTTCGCTGCATGCTCTGAGAAAGGTGGATCTTGAACCGTGGTTAGCTAAATTTGGAGACAAGATAGCCAATTGGAAGGGGGGCATGATGGCGAAAAGTGGAAGATTAGTGCTCCTTAAGTCTACCGTCCTAGCATTGGCAGTATACCTAATGACTGTGCACAAGCTGCCGCCATGGATCCGGAAACGCGTCGTCCAGCTCTGTCGGGCTTGGCTCTGGAGCGGGGAGGCTGAGTGCAAGGGAGGGAAGTGCAGAGTCAGCTGGCAGTTGTTGACGCGGCCGAAGCACTTGGGCGGCCTGGGGGTCTTCGACCTTGAAAATTTTGGTCGAGCGTTGCGTTTGCGCTGGCTCTGGATGTCATGGCAGCAGCCGCCGCGACCTTGGGTCGGGCTGGATCTGCCTTGTGACAAACAGGACCGGGCTCTTTTCTCCATGGCCACTATTATCACGGTTGGCGACGGGCGGCTTGCCCGCTTCTGGCATGACCGTTGGCTGCAGGGTCAATGTCCCAAGGTTATCGCTCCAAGCCTATATGAGATTGCCATTAGGAAAAACTGCTCAGTAAGGGACTCCATGCATGATGACCGTTGGCTGAAGGACCTCGCGCACGGGCTCACGGACGGGATGGTAGATGAGTTGGCCCGTCTTGCCTCCCTCCTCGACTCAGTTCAACTGATCGGCAACGGGCCTGATCAGATTGCATGGAGGTTCACAGCTGATCAAACATACTCTGCTAGGTCCGCATACCATATCCAGTTCATGGGCTCGGTTCCACCGGAGGCGGCCAAGCTGCTTTGGGCCGGCTGGGCGTCGGGCAACTGTCGTTTCTTTCTGTGGACGGCTACCCTCGGATGCATACCTACGGCTGACCTGCTCCAAAGACGTGGATGGGATAATAACTACTTTTGCCCGCTTTGTGAACGCAGCCTTGAGACAACATATCACTTGCTTGTTGAATGCCCTTGGTCGCGCGGCGCTTGGGATACACTGGCTGGGCTCGCAAGTCTGCCTTCCATGCAGACTGATAGTTGGGTGGCCACCACCAACATCAAGGAATGGATGACATCTTGCTGGAGTAAAGCCACATCTGATAAGAGGAAAGGAGTTCTATCTTTGATGCATCTAGTCTCCTGGGAGATATGGCGTGAGCGCAACCGACGGATTTTCCAGGACTTACGGATGGACATGCGCACCTTCGTGCAGCAGCTGAAGGACGAAATCACTATGTGGAACATGGCAGGAGCTGGAATTCCTTTTGACTCGGGTTGAGGACCCTTTTGTACATCTTTTTTTCCCTTTTGATGGCATCGTTTCTTTGATGTCTTTGCCTTCTTCGACGCTCCTGTTACTCTTTCTCCCTGATCAATGAATTTGGTAGATCAACTACCAACATTCAAAAAGAAAAAGAAGCAGCATGCATCCGTAGTAGTAACAAGAAGCAGCAGTAGGAAGCAAGCAACAGCAGCAGAGTTTCAGCGGCAACAACAGTAAAGGTAGCAGGCAGCGGGAGCGCACATGCAAGGGCGGCTGCGGGCGCAACGCACGACGACGGAAGCGACGGGGTCCGGCCAGGGGATGTCCAACGCGCGGCCGAACGCGGCCAGGGGGCACAGCAGGGCGCGTACAGGGCACCGCGGCACGAGGCGCGGGCGCGGACCGTGGCCAACGGACAGAGCTTGGGCGGCGCGGGGCGGCGGCAAACGGCGTTGGGGAGAGGGAAAAAAGGGGGAACGGGCGGAGGCTCACCCCGGGGAGGCCGTGGATGAGCTCGCTGAGGCCGGGAGGCGCCGGTGATGGAGATCGACGGCGAATGACGGGCGGCCGTGCGCGGAGAAGATAGTCGATGGCGGCGCACGGGGCTCTCCCAGCTTGAGACCTTAGTCGAGGGCGAAGGAGACGACGATGGAGGAGCCCCTGGATGTATTATGAAGCGTCGGGGAGGCCAGTGGCCATGACGACGACGGCCACCATGGCGAGCAGCTCGGGCACGAATAAATTTTGAGGGAGAGAGAGGGAGCGAGGGGATAGCAAGGGCTAGGGTTCATCCACTGGGTCGGGCTCCAGCTTAACTAGGTCAAGGGTGACGGCGGATGGTTGACACGCGCCCATCGGCGACGTGGACGGGCGCGCCAGCTCCACGCCATGGCTCCGCCTCTCTCGGTACATGGGTTGAGGAAAGGCCCTGGTGGTGTGCTGGGCCTGGTACAGTAGAAGGGATGGGCTAAGTGCAGAGGGAGGGTTTTCCTTTTATTCCTTTCCTTTCTTTTTATGTTTCGTATATTCTTGGCTATTTTGCAAATTGTTAGGCCACAAAAATAGTTTTGTAAAATATCTAATGGTGCCACATAAATACTTTTAAATATTTAGCACTGCCATAAAAAGGTTTTGAGGCAAGATAATTTCATCTGATTTTTGTTCAAAAGAAATTGGATTAAAAAGGGCTCTTTAGGTATTGTTTTTGGGTGACAACTTTTAATTAAGCAAACAAGTGACACAATTTTTCTCCACCATAATTAACTATGGTTTATTTTCAACATTGGGAACAATTTAGTTTTACTGTTTGAAGAAATAATGTATTTAACTTTATTTTAAATTTGAAATTGGCTTTGATTTTTATCAAGTGGAAATTGTCTTAGTTAAACGTGATGACACGGCACCATTAGTGTGAGGTCACTGTAGCTTAAATATCCGGGCGTCACAATTCTCCTCCACTACAAGAAATCTCGTCTCGAGATTTAAGAGGCGGAGTAAAGGGGGGGGGGTTTTGGTTACGAAATTCTAGAGAGTGTTCTCGGTCTTAGTTGCCCTTCTCGAAGAGGTAGATCTATTACGTTGATGTTTTTATTTCTCTGCTTCAGGTCATCATGATGAAGCCGGCATCCTTTCTTCAGGATCTCCATCGTACTTACGGAAAAGTTAAGTGGAAAAACTCAGGAAGGACGGAGTTTAACACATGTTAGGTACCTAGGGGCTATCTCAGTGTACGAGGTATAGAGGCATCTCTCGAGTTGACATTCAAGAAAGTCATCGAGAGTAAAGTAAGAAGGTGCAATAGGAAGTTTCAAGCAGATAGGCAATTGTTAGTTGCCTGAAACAGAATGGGAGAGTAGTTCAGACCAATGGGAATAAGTGTTGTGTTCGATACCAGATTAGACCATCTCTGGGAAGGTGACCCGTGAATTACATACGGATTCAAACACGAGGAGTCAATTTGGCAACAGGGGTGTACATGAGAGTTAGGTTTCGATCCTCTGGAACTGTGGGTCATGGGCCCACCATGCGGTAAAAGTAGAAAGGGCGGTGATATTTTGCACAACCATGATAACAAGGCATGTCAGAGGATAGTCTATCAATTATGTCGGCAATGTCGGTACCAAGGGCGAGGGACGAAGAGAACCATCTTCCTGCTCGTTGAACGAGGCAGACCAATAGGTAAAGTTCTCGTCCATCGGTGGTTACCGGAATGTTATCAACAATATTAACATGGTCTTACTAACAGAGTGGTTCAACGAGGTGCTTACCTAAGCAGGAGAATATTACTACTTAGATCATACTGATCACCAATAAGGTTAAACAAAACAATGGAAAGGAAATGGTGATCATCAGATTAAATAGACAATGGAAAGGAAAATGTGTTTAAACACATGTTTCGGGGATATATCCTTACCAAGGACAAGCAGAGCATGATATCCATGACAGGATAGAAAGTAGAAAACCATTTAGGTAAGGGGAGAGGAATTTCATGACATAACCCAAACAACGGTGTTTGGATAATGGACAAAGAAGATTTAGCATTGTTCTTCAAATGCTCTTATTGAAAATCGTAGTACCACCGACATGCTTCGAGATCGCATTGAAAGGTCTTCAAGCAAAGGTCAGACCTTGATACACAAAGGATCCATCAGGAAAAACTTATTAAACAAGTCATTCAATTTCCTCATGGAAGAATGGTTAACCTTGCTGAAAAGGAACCTATAACAACAGGTCCTCTGGCCAGGTATGCTAGGCATGCCATCACCTTACCGGGTCACATGAAGACCAATGTTATAACTCTTGGAAATATGTCCCAACCATCATATCTGACCGAGATTCAGATCCGATTGGTGTCAAATTACCTCAGACTCAGGATGCCCGAGAAGAAAAGGTGCAACACAAACTGACGAGATGACATTGTAAGATTCTCGGGAAATGAACTATGGAAGCGAGTTTCGAATCAAGAGTTCATCATTAAACCAAGGAGAGGACGAGGAGGTGACTGAGGGACTCAGGGACAATTCATCAAGATTTCAGACAAGATGGATTTCCACAATTATGTGAACAAGGAGATAACTTTTGTCGGATCAATGATACAATGATGTATGCCTGAGGAAAACATACACAATTTAACATTGATTGAAAGGTGCACCCGAAATATGGGCTTAGGTAGCATGATCAATGTTAGAATGGTGATTCGATAACCAATGGTCTAAGAATGAAATATCGACCATTAACTTGAAAGCAATAGGGTTGCTAGAAGTTTTGAAGTCGCACATCATAGTTCAATTGTCGGTTTTCCGGTTAGAAACAACACGGGGACCAAGGAGTGAACGGATATGGCAAGAAGTATCACTGTATCAAGAATTCTTAAGAGGTGGTGAAATTCTCATGACATTCTTGTCATAAAAGATGGTAATACTCCAAGGTAAAGAACAAATGCTGGATAGCAAGGATCTCAAGGTATAACACGAAACACGAACAAGTTTGTGTTTAACGGAAGGTAATAAAGTGGTCGATGATAACACAAATCATCGAGGGTCGAGGATGGTACTTCTCATCATGAATTCAAATGATGATATCCTAGAAGGAGTCAAAATATTGATGATGATCACGACACATTTGTCGAGAGATTTCATGAAGATGTAATTGATCAGCGATGGCATCAAGTCAAAGGAATGATGAAGCGCAAGTTTATTGGAACCACGGGTATGACAACAAACTCGGAATCAAGCTTGTTGTCCAAGGCGAAATGATATGACGAGGAAAGTCGACGTAAGCTTAGCTTATTGTCGAAAGATGTGCTCTGGTAATAAGGACGGGTGGCAGAGTTAAAATTTAGCACGATAATGATATAGCCAATCAGGCTAGGAATGATTTGAAGGGTTATTGAACTCATAAGCAAACGAAGATTACTTAGAGTTATTGAATCGGAGTGCGGATTGATTCACTTATCGGTGTTCTCGAGTGACTATTAACACAAAACCCTGGGGGGCCATTGGATTCGGAGAGAATAATAGTTGATGAAGAACACATAAGTTATGTAGTTCCTGTGATATTCTCGAGATACCAGAGGGTATACTCGAAGGTAGGACAATAATAGAGGTTGGATAGGTATATTGATCTGCAGAAGACAAGTACTCCAATTTGTCCGAGAAATGGTATTAAGGAGAAAATATGGTCGGAAACCACGGTTGCAAAGGACCAAGCATAGATACAAGATGAACTTATAATAGGGGGATTATTATTATTACAAGAAACTTCCATGATAAGTTCCACATCGGGTCCATGGGCATGAACACAAAGTTCAAGGTCGACTCCCACTTCTGCAATGCATAACCTTTCATCCACTTCTCGTTTATGAAGAAGTTGTAGTGTTGAAATTTTATCTGGCGAAAGCACCAGAAGAATATGACTCGTGAAAACCTTTGGGTTAACACAGATAAGAGAAGACATAGGTTCAACCCGTCAGGGTATCGTGGAAACATATACTACAAGCTTCAATAGTAAATTATAAAAGCTCGAAAGTAGAGCATGGTTGACAAAAGCAGAGGATACAATTTACCAAAGGCATTATGTATCCGAGGAAAGGCTCACAAGCTTATTGAATATGAAGGACGTTGTCGGATAAATTTCCGACAAAGGGTCTGGTGGCCACAAAGGATCTTATGTGAGCATCGGTACTCAACAGAGGAAGAAAGAATGCAAGGAGATCAATAATATAGAAACAACTGACTAACTCAAAGCTCAAATGCAAAGGAATTATGAATTCCAAGACAAGGGTTCAGAAGCAAACCTCTGATTAGGGAAGGATAAGTAGAATAGCCTTAGGGGTACAATCGATGGCAATTTGATTGGACGAGATCCAGCTCATGTTTAAAATGACGTCTGAGCCGGAAGGATAATTTATAAGGGTCAACTAATGATTGCGTGCATTCACAGACAATAATTCATTAGGCTCAAAATGGCAAGGACAAGGGATGTCAACGAAGGCTACTAGGCATATGGAATTAAACATAATGCAAGCAGGCAAGAATTTCAAGAGCAAAAGTCTGCTGAGGATTTTCGAAAGACCGAATAGCATTCAAAGAATTTTGTGAAACACATGATCAGCTGGGGATGAACGAATCCTTGATAAGTGTGAGGGATTATCCGTAGGGGTATTTCTGTGGCAAAGAGCTGCAAAGCGGTGAGCACAAAGGATTCTTGAATTATCGAAGAAATTTTTAGGGTATCAAGTAATAACAGGGGCAACTGGGAACAAAGGTAAGAACGACAAGTGTAAGCAATTATCCATAAGGGTTTATCGGTGGGCGGGCAATAGCAAAAGTGGTGGGCACCAGGTCTCGAGAGAATAACAGAGATTATCATCGGAATCGTCTGGTGAAGCAGGCCATCATCTGGAATGAAGGGGCTCTCCGGGAGAAAGTATTTACGAGAACCTAGAGTTAGAGTTAGCAAAATCATTTAACCCGAATAGAAGAGAGATCAGAGTCCCAGAGTATAGACGAGGAATAAAAGATCCTAATACCACCACACGGCGACGTGGGCCAATGGGCCGCACAGAGTTAGTAAAATAGTTTTCATTGACTAGACTCAACTTCGGACAAAGAGTGTGGAAGGGGGATTCCTACAGGCAGTCGGCTCTGATACCAACTTGTGACGCCCCCGATTTGACCGTACACTAATCATACACGCAAATGTGTACGACCAAGATCAGGGACTCACGGGAAGATATCACAACACAACTCTAGACACAAATAAAATAATACAAGCTTTATATTACCAGCTAGGGGCCTCGAAGGCTCGAATACATAAGCTCGAAAACGTAGGAGTCAGCGGAAACAACAATATCTAAGTACATACATAAGTTAAACAAGTTTGCCTTAAGAAGGCTAGCACAAAAGTAGCAACGATCGAAAAGGCAAGGCCTCCTGCCTGGACCTCCTAACTACTCCTCGAAGCCGAACTCCATGTAGAATCATCCTCGGGATCCTCTGGCTCCTGGACTCCATCATAAGATCGCAGTAACAGGGAAAAGGGGAAAAAGAAGTAGGAAAGCAACCGTGAGTACTCATCCAAAGTACTCGCAAGCAAGGATCTACACTACATATGCATTGGAATCAATGAAACGGGTAGTATATGTGGACTGAACTGCAGAATGCCAGAATAAGATGGGGGTAGCTAGTCCTATCGAAGACTACGCTTCTGGTAACCTTCATCTTGCAGTAGAAGAAGAGAGTAGATGGTAAGTTCACCAAGTATCATCGCATAGCATAATCCTACCCGGTGATCCTCCCCTCGTCGCCCTGTGAGAGAGCGATCACCGAGTTCTATCTAGCACTTGGAAGGGTGTGTTCTATTTAGTATCTGGTTCTAGTTTTCATAAGGTCAAGGTACCACTCCGGGTCGTCCTTTTACCGAGGGACACGGCTATTCGAATATACAAACTTCCCTGCAGGGGTGCGCCACATTTCCCAACACGCTCGATCCCCTTTGTCCGGACACACTTTTCTGGGTCATGCCCGGCCTCGAAAGATCAACACGTCGCAGCCCTACCTAGGCACAATAGAGAGGTCAACACGCCGGTCTAAATCCTATGGCGCAGGGGTCTGGGCCCATCGCCCATTACACACCTGCACGTTGCGTACATGGCCGGCGAGTAGACCTAGCCTCCCTTATAGAGGCGTTCTAGTCCAACCCGGCGTGTGCCGCTCAGTCGCTGACATCACGAACGCTTCGGTTGATACCACGACGTCGAGTGCCCATAACTGTTCCCGCGTAGTTGGTTAGAGCGTATAGGCCAGTGGGCAGATTCAGATCAAATACCCAGATCTCGTTAAGCGTTTTATTTTGAAATATCCACGGACGCCGACCAGGGCCAGGCCCACCTCTCTCCTAGGTGGTCTCAACCTACCCTGTCGCTCCGCCACAAAGATCCACCCAGAGGGCCGTCGGGACAAACGTCCTTTCGGACCCAATCCGTGAATCACTCGCGAGTACTCTACGAGTCGACCCGACTTTACTGACCACAAGTATCGTATAATATGTATATAAGTATATGCACGTGATCACCTCCCGAGTGATCACGGCCCGATAGTATAGCATGGCAGACAGACAAGAATGTAGGGCCACTGATGATAAACTAGCATCCTATACTAAGCATTTAGGATTGCAGGTAAGGTATCTATAATTGTAGCAACAATGACAGGCTATGCAACAGATAGGATTATCGGAAAGCAGTAACATGCTACGCTACTCTAATGCAAGCAGTAGAGAGAAGAATAGGTGATATCGGGTTGATCAAGGGGGGCTTGATACGGAGCATCCAACGGACATCACCATGTCAAGAGACCATTTGGCAAGTCACACGTGCGACATCTACTTCACATACACAAAGGTGAATCATCTCCTTTACACATGCTCACTTGATCCTCTCAAGGATGGTATACTACTTGACACTCCTTCCGTGTTCATGCATAGGTATTGTCGGAACATCACGGGTGTCGAGGAGGAGTGTGAGCACAAGGGTATGTCTACACCATCCGCGAGGGAAGCGTGGAAGGGAAGACGGAAGAAAGGAGAAGAAGAAGAAGAAGAAGAAGAAGACGGCGGCTGCTGAAGACTAGCGGGACATCCGGACGCAGAGCCGGATCATCCGGGCCCAGCCGGATCATCTGGACCGACCCCCAGATCATCCGGGTAATCCATACACCGGGAAGAATCTGCTCGGCGAAGCCGGATCATCCGGACGAGGACACAGATCATTCGGACGACGCCCGGATCATCCGGACCCCCATCCTGATCATCTGGCCTTGCCTGCGTGCATGCCTCCGGGCCGAGGCCCATGTACCTGTTTCGCCCCCTCACTTACCCTTTTGCCCACTAGACTATAAATAGACCTCCTCCACCTCCTTTCTAGGGTTAGCAAAGGTTTAGCTCATGTTTGTGTGAGAGCTTTACTCATCCACTTGGTTACCTTCTCCATGGAGATTCGAGACTCCACCGGAGAAGATCCTCCAGGCGGATTCAAGACCCCCTCTTGGGCGGCCCCCTTCAAGACCTCCTCATGGAGATGAACCTTACCTTGTATCTTTCCCTTTGTTGTTATGTACCTTGTGGATCTTGTGTGTTTGATTGTCTAGTGGATGTGTGATTGGACTTGTTCTTGAGTGTTTCCCCTTGTGATTTCTCTCCATTCTTCCCCTTGTTCTTCGTGTTCTTCGCGGGATCCGCTCCTTTCGTGAAAGATCGGCCCCTAGGGTTCCTACCCTACATCATCTTGGATCAGAGCAAGGTTGATCACGAATTTGGAGCCCCCACACCTCTTTTTCTAGCCTTCTTTTGCTTGATTTCGTCCTAAATTCGAAAATCCCCACCAAAAATAGCCCCAAATTTTTTTGTGATTTGTTGGTTTGATGATGTTTTGTTGATTTTGATCCTTGGATTTGCTTGGTTTCGAGTGGATCTAGCATCTCCCCAAGTTTCCCCACCTTCCATCCACGAAATCTCATCAATTTTGACCCTGAAATCATCCAATTTCCGCCCAAAAATTTGTCCTCGAGAGAAAATCCCGAGCAGTTTGACCTGCCTGGATCATCCGGAAGTGCTCCGGGATCATCCGGATCCACCCGGATCAGCTGGACCTACTCCCGGATGTCCGGCTAACCCTGAAACTGACACGGCAAATTTTTGTTTTGGCCATATCTAATTCATCCGAACTCCGTTTTTGACATTCTTTAGCTCGTTTTGAAAGCTCTTGACATCCCCTTCCCACAAAAATACCACCAACATCATTGACTCCATCCAAATTTTCTGAAATTTGGCAGTTTGCCCTAGGCCCTCCACCATATCATCCGCATTAACCACCACCGACTTTCCGCAACCTAACCCATTTCGATCCATTGTATATGTGTTGTTTGAGTTGTGACTTGAGTCTCCTAAGTGTTTCGGGCTACTTAGGGGACGGTGCTTCTTCATCGACTACCACCACCACTTCCGCATAACCTTGCCCACCCATACACTT
Organism: Triticum urartu; assembly: GCF_003073215.2. Lineage (NCBI taxonomy): Eukaryota > Viridiplantae > Streptophyta > Magnoliopsida > Poales > Poaceae > Triticum > Triticum urartu. The sequence continues at coordinate 589,867,656 of NC_053026.1, forward strand.
CCGCCACCTCTCAAACTTAACCAATTTTGTTTGTGTTGTGAGTGTGTCTTAAGGTGTTTAGGCTACTTAGGGACCGTGCTTTAAACTCCGACACCGTGTATAGTCCACCAACCATAACCTCCACTTCCGAATTGCCTACCCCAAAACCCATCATTGCATTTCCGCAAACACCAGCCACCGCATTCCGCTACCACCATTTGGATTTTTGTCCTTGAGATTTGAGTTGTGGTTTTTTCCGTTTCCTAAGGTGTTTTCGGCTTACTTAGGGACAAGTCTCCATCATCTTGGTATCTCCATCAAGATCACCGCCACTCATCATCATCGCGGACGGTAACTCCATAATCATCTTGTATCGGTGGTACCCCTCCATTTGTATTCCCTTGCAATGCATTGTTACCCCCTAGCCCATTTTGCTACTTGCCTATCGAGACTAGCCATTTGAGTATTGCCGACAATGTTACTTGTGCACATAGTGATCTACACCATACATTGCCATACATACCATATCATATTGGTATGATATCATCTGTGAGCCTCAAGTTTATTCCCGCATATTACACAAATACTATCTTGTTTGTGCATTCGGCAAAGTGACATACAAAAAAAAAGAATAATCTTTAAAGCCAAAAGAGAAAGAGCAAGCTTGTAAGCAAGTGCCATAGCAACATACACATTGCATAAAGATTGGTCATATCCGATCATCTTGGATCAAACACGGGAACCATACATAAATAGCATACTTGGGATAGAAAGTTGATATATCTTTGCATCTTATAGGTTGTGCACAAGTGTCGTATCCGCCTATTGAGCAATCGTGCTAGCTCTATTGAGTTGTGCGAACACCGAGTGTTTTCCGCATGGATTCCACATTTTGTGGCTCATCCTTGGTTGCATGACCCCATTTATCTATCTGTGTGTGTGTTCCGTGTGCCCCATATTGCTATTGGTCTACTTGTTCACTTGCGAATTTTGTAAATCTCTTTCAACATTTGACTCTTGCTAACATTTTGCATTAATTTTGTGCCACTATTCCTCACCGAGCTATCCCATAAGCTTTTAGTTTGTAGGTGTGAAGTGAACAAGTCCAATACCAATTCCACTATCTTTCATCTCACATTGTGTGAAAACGAGATACATCCTCAACTTTTGGGAAAAGGTAAACTTGGTATTATTTCATCTCATTTCCTACTCACCTCTACTCGAGTCTGTGATGGATAGGCAAAGGTATAATCATCTTCGGTCTACAAACAACGATGAGTTCGATGTCCACGAACAACTCAACGACGCAAGGATGCAATCCAAATGAGATCAAAGCCCTGATCAAAGTCCTACAAGCAATCTTCCTCATCTTTCGAGAACGACGTTCAAGTACACATGCTTCAAGCTACCCATCTCCGGCAAGGTTTTCCAATCGGCATCAACACCATCACACACGAACGTTGAGGTCAAGAGCTCAACACCAAACACCGCTCAAACGACTTCACCATCTCCCTGGCATCTTCGCCAAGCGACTTCAAGGCATCTCGCCTATGGACAATATGTCATCTTCGCCCACAAAGCACTTCAAGAGAAGCTCCCCAAGCTCAGTCCACGACTTCCATGAGCTACTACGACCTCGACATCGACCATTGAGATTCCTTCTATGGACCTCTAGAACCGAGGAGTATCTCGAGTGGACGTTTGATGGACGACTAACCTCAAGCTACATCAAGTTCTCCGAAGATCAAGTGAAGCGCCACAAGAACTTCCACGACTACGCATCAACATGGTGGCTTCACACACCTTCGGAGACCTACGACATGACTTGGCCCAAGACGAAGTGAAGCTATGCGGTGAGAGGTTCGTGCCTCCAACCTACAATGGACAACTTCTTACACCAATTAAGAGAACACCACAAGGATCAAGTCCATTGACGCATACTTCAAGGGAGATGAAGATTGCCTTGGCGACGAGCCAGCGTGGACGACCCATTTCGATGAAAGTTCCACTTCATGATGGGATGCACATGACATCTCCAGACGATCTTCCTCGAGAACTACAAGTCCCTCGATGACACTACGATGGTGCTCTCAGGCGGACAAGAACTCATGAAGGCCAAAGCTTCTCCACCCCAAGCTCACTTCCGCGACGACCAAGCTCCATGAGAACGAGCATGAGGCTAGTACCACGCATGTCCAAGCGATGAGCTCCAAGACGGATGCGCCCAAGTTCGACTTCACACCAGCGTTACCTCCTTTGTGGCATTCAGTTTGCCGAGTCCTCCATGACTCTTTTTCAAGACGTGCGGCGACGAGTTCAACTACGGAGACCTTCAAATGACCAAGCCTTTGGAGGCGAGCGTGACCGGTGGCGGAGCAAGGATTATGCTTCCCATCTTAGGAGGCGAGAATGATGATGTGCCCATCTTCGGCTTTCATCCACGCCGACAACGAATGAGATGGTTGAAGGATGGGATTTTCCTTTGACCGGCGACGTATGATGACTTGGAGTGACTTGTGCCACCATATTGAGAGTGAGAGTGACTTCACCACTAGCCCCATATATGTGTTGCCACAATTCACATGTGAGGAGAGCCACAACCCCCACCACTTGAGTGAGATGAGTGACTCCACCATATGTGAGTTTGAGTGCACCTATTTTGAGGGAGTGAGTGAACCACCACATAGAGAGAGTGAGATAGTTGACAGGTCATGTGAGGCCACTTTCAACACTAACGACTTGACCTCTACCTCTATTGTGTCTTCTCATTTGGTGATAGGTCCCATATATGATGATGCGCCAATTCGCGACGACTACGTCCTACCTTTGGACAAGACGATGGCCATGGTGGAATATGATGCACCCCCACATGGTTCCATCACAATGATGATCTTGACCACCCATTCGGGTCCTAACCCCACCTCACTACACCACATGTGGAATGAGAATGGTAAACAATAGGTGACGGTGATGCTCTAGTCCAACTAGTGGACATTCTTTACAATGATGCTTGCATGATCATGATCCACCTAGTACCATGATGCATGCTAACGCAACTTCCTCATGTGATGATTTCTTGCCCATTTATGATGAGTATGATGATTGCCATGTGGAGTCTATTAGTTGTGATGCCATGTTGCATAGGATTTCTTGTGATAATTCTCTCGGTCACATCATGTTTGCCAATCCGCTTGACTTGTCATATGCTATGCATGAGATCAATCATATGTCATATTTGCAATCTCTTCATAGTGACTATGCATATGCCATTAAGATTAACCCAATTTGCACTTATGGCATAGATGACAAGCCTATGGTTATTGGCATTTGTTTCTCTTGTGATGATATTGACAAGCTACCTTTGCATCATTTATCTCATATGCCATGCCATAACCATCTTGCTTCGGATATGCATTGTTTTGGGTGTTGCCCATTTTCTCCATATGATGTTTCAAATATTGCACATGAGGAGACCCCCATAGTTTCCTCATACATTTTAGGATTTGATCACTCCCCATTGCATGATCCCAATACTTGTGTGCACAATATGCTCCCCATGAATAAACATGCTATTGATGTGCCATATATTGTATGCTCAATTTGCATCCCCATCGTGTTATACACAATAACTATTCTTTCATGATGGATGACATGTTCTTATACCATGCATCAAATTTCTTTGAGCGAATGCTTATCTTGTGCTAACTCACACGTGCACATACACATCATGATGGATGATGTGTACATTTACCACACACACAATTTATTTCGTTTGTGTATTTGTTGTGTAGGTACCCATGCTTACTTGTCAACCTCACAAGCCCATGAGTTGACAAAACGAGCTCTAGAGAGCAATGGTGACTTGGGATCCCATGGATTGTCTTTCCCACCGCTCTCTTTGCGCAACGACTTCGCGCATTTCTTCTACATGGCCCTCACTTGGCTATGGGTTATTGTCCATTACACATTCTAAACCCATATTGCCATGTTCACTTTGCATGATATGCACATTACTATGCCTTTGCCATGCATTTGTGACCCATGCTTCGCATTACACATGATGATTGATTCTCATACTTGTATGTGTAATGTTCCATTTGTGACCCATGCCTATGATGATACTATGATCTTGCTTTGTGTTCATTCTTGCGATATGTCATGTGCATTTCCTATGCCTATTATTTGCTCACATGACATGATTGCCATGATTTCCTCTAGTATGTTGCATCTTCGCACTACTACTTTGCACGACTTGATTACTATGCTTGCCTATGTTGCATCACCAATGATTCATACTTGCTCCTTTCATGCGGTTGATGACAACCATTTACATGCTTTGCACATGATTGTTATTGCATCTTGTCATATATCTCCATGTGTTGCCACTCTCATGTTAAACGATTTGCCATGTATTGAGTGCAACAATGATTCTACTCTTGCTCATGAGTTTGCCCCCATAGCATTCTCGCATATATTTGGAGCTTTTGACATATTTCTTGTGAACCATGCTTGTCTTCCCTCCTTGCACCATATACCTAGTGCCATGCATATTGCCATTGTTGCATCATATTATTCATGCACTTGTGCTTCTAATGGTTATGTGCAAGAGAAGAGAACCATCATGATGGATGATGTGTTTATCTACCATGCGCATACGTTCTTTGTTTTGTTTTGTGCATGTGTAGGATACTTGGACTTTGTGTCGACTTCCACTTCCCGTGAGTTGACCATTCGAGCTCTGGAGAGCGAACCACCTTTGATCATGACGCTTCTAAATCGCACTTGCTTGTGCTTTGGCATTGTGAAGGACGCACAAGGACATGCTCTCAAGGTGATATCCTTCTCTTTCGAGAACCCCCAAACCATGAGCATGGATATTATGGATCATACTACTTGTGTTGCTTTCGCCATGAGACTTGTTCATCTTGGACTACTTGATTGCGCACATGTTAGAGATCTTGCTTGCCATTTCAACATTTCCATGCCTCACGATATATATGCCTTGTGTGTTGCATCCAATTCTTGGATTACTTGCTCCTCTCACATGTTTGGTTGCAACAATGTCACTTCTTCACATATGCCATGTCCCATTGCTTGTCACATGATTGACTTGATTACCTCACACATGATGAACCATTGCTCTTTCTATTGTGTTGAGTGCCATACTATCTTCACTACACCCTATGCACATTATGCTTTGGATTGTCTTACACTTGACTCATGGTGTTTAGACACTTTCATTTTATTTAAGGTGTGGTGACTACTTCCTTTGGCCTACCCATAGACCCATTTGTCGATTGTTTTTGCATGATTGGCTATGAACCTTGAGGTAGATGCTTGTTCAATTGTCAACATATTTGCATTCTACCTCCCATTTGCATACTTGTTTCCATGAAGTCTTCTCCGTTTCGCTGCCTACATATTATGTGGCGTACATTCAGGAGTCACAGCCTCTAATGTCACACCCTTAGTGTCTATGACTCAGTGTACGATGAACCACAAGTTTGTCGTTATATCACCACTCTTGGAGGTGACTAAATGTTTTATGCACTAATCTAAACCAACAATTTGTTCCTGGCCCAAGTACTAGATTTGTTCGTTCGCTCTTCGCTCCTGATGGAGAATGTCCACAAATGGACGGTGCGGATGCATTGGAGAGTGCCCCATCTTTCGAGACTTAAGAGTTAGAGATCGAGAATCAGTTGGCCGATACTATCTTCCTATGTAGAGATTTGACGATTTACTGATCCGAGGGTTCTGTGATCTTATATCACCCGCAACAGTGGAGAGCGACTATAGGAAATGTAGACATAATTTCACTCTATCAGACATCACCACTCGGTACCATATGGTTCTATTGGTGCAACCGTGACACGTGGGATCAGTACCCATTTATACGTCACATTGGCCACTACCCATCATGTGATGAACATTCTGTCCTTATTTTAAATCACACTAGTGCTCACTTGACCTCCACTAGCTCGATGTGCATTGAGTTAATTTACCCCTCTACTGACATCTTTTTCGATGTAGACCTTATGCCATGATATGAGTAATTTTGTTGCAGGACTCAATACATCGGTGTCGAACTGACGGCTGACGCGCACGATGTTTCTTTGAATGTCCTACACTTACTCTGCTACCACTAATTATGAGGTAGAGAAAGAATAGGAAATATATGTTAGATGATAGCCACCTACGGGACTCGCGCTCCTCCGACAGCCCGAATGTGTATAAATATCCGACTCGATGCAGCACGCGAAAGGATGTGGATCCCCCTCGTATCGAGGTCAAGTGGAGCAGTCTCAAGGAGACGAACTCCACGCTTAATCAGGTGCACTGTGAAGTAGATGTCGGCACGTGTCACTTGCCAAATGAGACTCTTAGGGATGTGTGATGTCCTGTAGGAAGCTCTGATCATACTCATACGCACTATTGAAAGAATCCGACCTCGATATCGCAAACTCCACACAATATTCTCATTATAATGGGGAAAAGATTTGATTGTGAGTCGACACAAGCTATCTCGCTCATATCTATTCAAGCTCCGAAACTGAGGCAGCATACCAAGTGTGCTTATCGTCTTGATTATCTTAAAGGAGAAAGACATCAAACCCATATTTAGTGAGTAAAACACAATGTTGCGTTTAGTACGGATTACTGCAAAACCAAGCATTCAAGAGTATACTCAAATCTAAGTCGTACGCGTTCATCCAGGCTATAAGCATTAAATGGTCGTGTAACAAAGGTTAGGTATGACATGGGCATGTAATTGCACATATATATTCCCGTGTCACATTATGAGGTATCTTTCAGAGAGCACAGTTATGCAGTGGAGCGCATAGACAAGATGAAATTATTCGTTTTGACAGAGATTAGACAAGCATCTACTCAAGGTCATAGCAATCATGCAAAAATACGACAGACCATAAATCGGATCTAATGGTAGCGCAAGAAATAGTGGGAACTAATCACTATATAATTGATAGTCGTCCTAAGAACTGCATATCGTCAAGTGTAAGACCTACCAAGCATAATCAGTGCGAATAATGGAGTGATTAGTTGACGATTAGTGATGGCTATCTGACTAACACATTTATTCTCTAACGAAAGTATTGGGTCAAATCGTTAAGTTGGTCTCTTCATTCATGAGTGAAGGCGAGATATCATTAGTATCAATCATTTGTTGACAGACATGGAATACTAGGCAATAGTTGATGGAAGATAGTTCCCGACTATTTGGGTCTGCCACCAACATCCGATGGAGGAGCAAGTGAACTCCCCCGAGACTTGGATGCACACGCACACCACCATTATGCTGCGTTATACATATTATCGATCGAGCCATCGGTAGAAGAGTTGAATTGTCAAGTCGAACGCTGCACTCTGATCAGGTGCGGCGATCAGTATTTCAGAGAACAGGACAAGTCCTCGGAGGACGAAAGCACACAAGTAGTACTTTGCCATTCCATTATAATCAATCCATGTCATCGGTCACCCTCGGCTTGGGGGTTCTCGAACAGGACTAGGATATCACCTGAGAGCAATTGGTCCATTGGGGCGTTCGCTTCTGCCACACAGACCATGCCAAAGTGCCCACAAGTGCGCAGACTATGATAAGACGTTTCGTCATAGCATCGAAAGGTGAGTTCAGCTGGTCAGAGGCGTCAGAGCCACGCATCAGCACAAGGGTCATCTTCCAGCGGGAAGTGAAGTCGAGCGAAGATGTCCAGATGTATCCTACATCTATAGACACTAAACACAAAGCAAGCACCGATGAGACATAAGGCTGGTAAGGTAGCACCATCCCATCATGATGGTTTCTTTCTCTCCGTCACACCAATACACCATTAGTACACACCAAGTGCATAATTCACGAGTATGATGTGCAATCTTAATGGGCAATTACTGCACTGCACAGAGTTTACGCGCGGTGTGCGAGGATCGCGTTGAAACAAGCATGGGTCTTCGGACGACCGACAAGCTATTGCTCGAACAGCTCCCAATATATGCGAGAATGCTATGGGGGCAAACTCATGAGCAAGAGTAGAATCATTGTTGCACTCAATACATGGCAAATCGTTTAACATGAGAGTGGCAACACATGGAGATATATGACAAGATGCAATAACAATCATGTGCAAAGCATGTAAATGGTTGTCATCAACCGCATGAAAGGAGCAAGTATGAATCATTGGTGATGCAACATAGGCAAGCATAGTAATCAAGTCGTGCAAAGTAGTAGTGCGAAGATGCAACATACTAGAGGAAATCATGGCAATCATGTCATGTGAGCAAATAATAGGCATAGGAAATGCACATGACATATCGCAAGAATGAACACAAAGCAAGATCATAGTATCATCATAGGCATGGGTCACAAATGGAACATTACACATACAAGTATGAGAATCAATCATCATGTGTAATGCGAAGCATGGGTCACAAATGCATGGCAAAGGCATAGTAATGTGCATATCATGCAAAGTGAACATGGCAATATGGGTTTAGAATGTGTAATGGACAATAACCCATAGCCAAGTGAGGGCCATGTAGAAGAAATGCGCGAAGTCGTTGCGCAAAGAGAGCGGTGGGAAAGACAATCCATGGGATCCCAAGTCACCATTGCTCTCTAGAGCTCGTTTTGTCAACTCATGGGCTTGTGAGGTTGACAAGTAAGCATGGGTACCTACACAACAAATACACAAACGAAATAAATTGTGTGTGTGGTAAATGTACACATCATCCATCATGATGTGTATGTGCACGTGTGAGTTAGCACAAGATAAGCATTTCTCAAAGAAATTTGATGCATGGTATAAGAACATGTCATCCATCATGAAAGAATAGTTATTGTGCATGACACGATGGGGATGCAAATTGAGCATACAATTATATGGCACATCAATAGCATGTTTATTCATGGGGAGCATATTGTGCACACAATTATGAGGATCATGCAATGGGTGGAAGTGATCACAATCTCCTAAAATGTATGAGGAAACTATGGGGGTCTCCTCATGTGCAATATTTGAAACATCATATGGAGAAAATGGGCAACACCCAAAACAATGCATATCCGAAGCAAGATGGTTATGGCATGGCATATGAGATAAATGATGCAAAGGTAGCATTGTCAATATCATCACAAGAGAAACAAATGCCAATAACCATAGGGCTTGTCATCTATGCCATAAGTGCAAATTGGGTTAATCTTAATGGCATATGCATAGTCACTATGAAGAGATTGCAAATATGACATATGATTGATCTCATGCATAGCATATGACAAGTCAAGCGGATTGGCAAACATGATGTGACCGAGAGAATTATCACAAGAAATCCTATGCAACATGGCATCACACCTAATAGACTCCACATGGCAATCATCATACTCATCATAAATGGGCAAGAAATCATCACATGAGGAAGTCGCGTTAGCATGAATCATGGTACTAGGTGGATCATCATCATGCAAGCAATCATTGTAAAGAATGTCCACTAGTGGGACTAGAGCATCACCGTCACCTATGTTACCATTCTCATTCCACTCATGTGGTGTAGGTGAGGTGGGTTAGACCGAATGGTGGTCAAGATCATCATTGTGATGGAACCATGTGGGGGTGCATCATATTCCACCATGGACATCGTCTTGTCCAAAGGTAGGACGTAGTCGTCGCGAATCGGCGCATCATCATATATGGGACCTATCACCAAATGAGCAGACACAATAGAGGTAGAGGTCAAGTCGTTAGTGTTGAAAGTGGCCTCACATGACCTATCAACTATCCCACTCTCTCTATGTGGTGGTTCACTCACTCCCTCAAAATAGGTGCACTCAAACTCACATATGGTGGAGTCACTCATCTCACTCAAGTGGTGGGGGTTGTGGCTCTCCTCACATGTGAATTGTGGAAACACATATATGGGGATAGTGGTGAAGTCACTCTCACTCTGAATATGGTGGCACAAGTCACTCAAGTCATCATACGTCGCCGTGGTCAAAGGGAAAATCCCATCCTCAACCATCTCATCGTTGTCGGCGTGGATGAAAGCCGAAGATGGCACATCATCATTCTCGCCTCCTAAGATGGAAGCATAATCCTTGCTCGCCACCGTCACGCTCGCCTCCAAAGCTTGGTCATTGAAGGTCTCCGTAGTTGAACTCGTCGCCGCACCGTCTTGAAAAAGAGTCATGGAGGACTCGGCAACATGAATGCCACAAAGAGGTAACGCGGTGAAGTCGAACTTGGGCGCATCGTCTTGGAGCTCATCGGGCTTGGACATCATGGTGGTACTAGCCTCATGCTCGTTCTCATGGAGCTTGGTCGTCGCGAAGTGAGCTTGGGGTGGAGCAGCTTTGGCCTTCATGAGTTCTTGTTCCTCCTTGAGAGCACCATCGTAGTTGTCGTCGAGGGACTTGTAGTTCTCGAGGAAGATCGTCTTGGAGATGTCATTGTGCAATCCCATCATGAAGTGGAACTTCATCGAAATGGGGTCGTCCACGCTGGCTCGTCGCAAGGCAATCTTCATCTCCTTGAAGTATGCGTCAATGGACTTGGATCCTTGGGTGGTGTTCTCTAATTGGTGTAGAAGTTGTTCCATGTAGGTTGGAGGCACGAACTCTCACCGCATAGCTCACTTCGTCTTGGGCCAAGTCATGTCGTAGGTCTCCGAAGGTGTGTGAAGCCACCATGTTGATGCGTAGTCGTGGAAGTTTCTTGTGGCGCAATTCACTTGATCTTCGGGAGGAACTTGATGTAGCTTGAGGTAGTCGTCCATCAAACGCTCCCACTCGAGATACTCCTCGGGTTCTAGAGTCCCATAGAAAGGAATCTCATGGTCGATGTCGAGGTCGTAGTAGCTCATGGAAGTCGTGGACTTGAGCTTGGGGAGCTTCTCTTGAAGTGCTTGTGGGCGAAGATGACATATGTCCATAGGCGAAGATGCCTTGAAGTCGCTTGGCGAAGATGCCAAGGGAGATGGTGAAGTCGTTGAGCGATTGTTGGTGTTGAGCTCTTGACCTTCACGTTCGTGGTGGTGATGGTGTCGATGCCGATGAAACCTTGCCGGAGATGGTAGCTTGGAAGCATGTGTACTTGAACGTCTTCTCGAAGATGAGGAAGATTGCTTGTAGGACTTGATCAGGGCTTTGATCTCCTCCATTTGAGATTGCATCTTGGCGTCGTTGGAGTTGTTCGTGACATCGAACTCATCGTTGTTGTTGTAGACCGAAGATGAAATACCTTGCCTATCCATCACAAGACTCGAGTAGAGGTGAGTAGGAAATGAGATGAATAATACCAAGTTACCTTTTCCCAAAGTTGAGGATGTATCTCGTTTCACACAATGTGAGATGAAAGAATAGTGGAATTGGTATTGGACTTGTTCACTCACACCTACAAACTAAAGCTTATGGAGTAGCTCGGTGAGGATAGTGGCACAAATATTTAATGCAAAATGTTAGCAAGAGTCAATAATGTTGAAAGAGATTTACAAATTCGCAAGTGTAACAAGTAGACCAATAGCAATATGTGGCACACGGAAACACACACACAGATAGATAAATGGGGTCATGCAACCAAGGATGAGCACAAAATGTGGAATCCATGGAAAACACTCGTGTCGCACAACTCAAGATAGACGCTAGCACGATTGCTCAATAGGCGGATACGACACTTGTGCACAACCTATAAGATGCAAAGATATATCAACTTTCTATCCCAAGTATGCTATTATGTATGGTTCCCGGTGTTTGATCCAAGATGATCGGATATGACAATCTTATGCAATGTGGTACGATGCTATGGCACTTGCTTACAAGCTCTTTGCTCTTTCTCTTTTGCTTAAAAGCTTATTCTTTTTTTTTGTATGTCCACTTTGCGAAATGCACAAACCAAGATAGTATTTGTGTATATGCGGGAATAAACTTGAGGCTCACAAGATGATATGATACCAATATGATATGGTATGTATGCAATGTATGGTGTAGATCACTACTGTGCACAAGTAACATTGTCGGCAATACTCAAATGGCTAGTCTCGATAGGCAAGTAAAGCAAAATGGGCTAGGGGTTAACAATGCAATTGCAAGGGAATATACAATGGAGGGGTACCACGATACCAAGATGATATGGAGGTTACCGTCCGCGATGATGATGAGTGGCGGTGATCTTGATGGAGATACCAAGATGATGGAGACTTGTCCCTAAGTAGCCGAAACACCTTAGGAAACGGAAAAACCACAACTCAAAATCTCAAGGACAAAAGTCAAATGGTGGTAGCGGAATGCGGTGGTGTTTGCGGAAATGCAATGATGGGTTTTGGGGTAGGCAATGCGGAAGTGGAGGTTATGGTGGTGGACTATACACGGTGTCGGAGTTGAAAGCACGGTCCCTAAGTAGCCTAAACACCTTAGAAGACACAACTCACAACACAAACAAAATTGGGTTAAGTTGAGGTGGCGGAAGTGTATGGTGGGCAAGGTTATGTGGAAGTGGTGGTGGTAGTCGATGAAGAAGCAACCGTCCCTAAGTAGCCGAAACACCTTAGGAGACTCAAGTCACAACTCAAACAACCACATATACAATGGGGATCGAAATGGGTTAGGTTGCGAAAGTCGGTGGTGGTAATGCGGATGATATGGTGGAGGGCCTAGGCAAACTTGCCAAATTTCAGAAAATTTGATGGAGTCAAATGATGTTGGTGGTATTTTTGTGGGAAGGGGGATGTCAAGAGCTTCAAAACGAGCTAAAGAATGTCAAAAACGGAGTTCGGATGAATTAGATATGGCCAAAACAAAAATTTGCCGTGTCAGTTTCAGGGTTAGCCGGACATCCGGGAGTAGGTCCAGCTGATCCTGGTGGATCCGGATGATCCCGGAGCACTTCCGGATGATCCAGGCAGGTCAAACTGCTCGGGATTTTCTCTCGGGGATGGATTTTTGGGCGGAAATTGGATGGGTTCGGGGGCAAAATTGATGAGATTTCGTGGATGGAAGGTGGGGAAACTTGGGGAGATGCTAGATCCACTCGAAACCAAGCAAATCCAAGGATAAAAATCAACAAAACATCATCAAACCAACAAATCACAAAAAAATTTGGGGCTATTTTTGGTGGGGATTTTCGAATTTAGGACGAAATCAAGCAAAAGAAGGCTAGAAAAAGAGGTGTGGGGGCTCCAAATTCATGATCAAGCTTGCTCTGATCCAAGATGATGTAGGGTAGGAACCCTAGGGGCCGATCTTTCACGAATGGAGCGGATCCCGCGAAGAACACGAAGAACACGGGGAAGAAAGGAGAGAAATCACAAAGGGAAACACTCAAGAACAAGTCCAATCACACATCCACTAGACAATCAAACACACAAGATCCACAAGGTACATGAACAACAAAGGGAAAGATACAAGGTAAGGTTCATCTCCATGAGGAGGTCTTGAAGGGGGCCGCCCAAGAGGGGGTCTTGAATCCGCTTGGAGGATCTTCTCCGGTGGAGTCTCGAATCTCCGTGGAGAAGGTAACCAAGTGGATGAGTAAAGCTCTCACACAAACATGAGCTAAACTTTGCTAACCCTAGAAAGGAGGTGGAGGAGGTCTATTTATAGTCTAGTGGGCAAAAGGGTAAGTGAGGGGGCGAAACAGGTACATGGGCCTCGGCCCGGAGGCATGCACGCAGGCAAGGCCAGATGATCAGGATGAGGGTCCGGATGATCCGGGCGTCGTCCGAATGATCTGGGTCCTCGTCCGGATGATCCGGCTTCGCCAAGCAGATTCTTCCCAGTGTATGGATTACCTGGATGATTCGGGGGTCGGTCCAGATGATCCGGCTGGGCCCGGATGATCCGGCTCTGCGTCCGAATGTCCCGCTAGTCTTCAGCAGCCGCCGTCTTCTTCTTCTCCTCCTTTCTTCCGTCTTCTCTTCCACGCTTCCCTCGCAGATGGTGTAGACATACACTTGCCCTCGCACTCCTCCTCGACACCCGTGATGTTCCGACAATACCTACACATGCACACGGAAGGAGTGTCAAGTAATACCATCCTCGAGAGGATCAAGTGAGCATGTGTAAAGGAGATGATTCACCTTTGTGTATGTGAAGTAGATGTCGCACGTGTGACTTGCCAAATGGTCTCTTAACATGGTGATGTCCGTAGGATGCTCCGTATCAAGCCCCCCCCCCCCTTGATCAACCCGATATCGCCTATTGTTCTCTCTACTGCTTGCATTAGAGTAGTGTAGCATGTTACTGCTTTCCGATAATCCTATTTTGTTGCATAGCCTGTCATTGTTCCTACAGTTATTGATACCTTACCTGCAATCCTAAATGCTTAGTATAGGATGTTAGTTTATCATCAGTGGCCCTGCATTATTGTTTGTCTACCATGCTATAAGATATCGGGCCGTGATCACTCGGAGGTGATCACGTGCATATACTTATATACATATTATATGATACTTGTGGTCCGTAAAGTCGGGTCGACTCGTAGAGTACCCGGAAGTGATTCATGGATTGGTCTAAACAGGACGTTTGTCCCGAGGCTCTGGGTGGAATCTTTGTGGCGGAGCGACAGGGTAGGTTGAGACCACCTAGGAGAGAGGTGGGCCTGGCCTGGTCGGTGTCCGTGGATATTTCCAAAATAAAACGCTTAACGAGATCTAGGGTATTTGATCTGAGTTTGCCCACTGGCCTATACGCTCTAACCAACTACGTGGGAACAGTTATGGGCACTCGACGTCGTGGTATCAACCAAAGCATTCGTGGTTGTCAGCGACTAAGCGGCGCGCGCCGGTGTTGGACTAGAACGCCTGTATAAGGGAGGCTAGGTCTACCTCGCCGGCCGCGTCGCAACGTGCAGGTGTGCAATGGGCGATGGGCCCAGACCCCTGCGCCATAGGATTTAGAACGGCGTGTTCACCTCTCTAGTTGTGCCTACGTAGGGCTGCGACGTGTTGATCTTCCGAGGCCGGGCATGACCCAGAAAAGTGTGTCCGGACAAAGGGGATCGAGCGTGTTGGGAAATGTGGCGCACCCCTGCAGTGAAGTTTGTCTATTCGAATAGCCGTGTCCCTCGGTAAAAGGACGACCCGGAGTGGTACCTTGACCTTATGGAAACTAGAACCAGATACTAATAGAACACACCCTTCCAAGTGCCAGATAGAACTCGGTGATCGCTCTCTCACAGGGCGACGAGGGGAGGATCACCGGTAGGATTATGCTTATGCGATGATACTTGGTGAACCTTACCATCTACTCTCTCTTCTACTGCAAGATGAAGGTTACCAGAAGCGTAGTCTTCGATAGGACTAGCTACCCCATCTTATTCTGGCATTCTGCAGTTCAGTCCACATGATACTACCCGTTTCATTGATTCCAATGCATATGTAGTGTAGATCCTTGCTTGCGAGTACTTTGGATGAGTACTCACGTTGCTTTCCTACCTTTTTTCCCCTTTTCCCTGTTACTGCGATCTTATGATGGAGTCCAGGAGCCAGAGGATCCCGAGGATGATTCTACATGGAGTTCGGCTTCGAGGAGTAGTTAGGAGGTCCCAGGCAGGAGGCCTTGCCTTTTCGATCGTTGCTACTTTTGTGCTAGCCTTCTTAAGGCAAACTTGTTTAACTTATGTATGTACTTAGATATTGTTGTTTCCGCTGACTCCTACGTTTTCGAGCTTATGTATTCGAGCCTTCGAGGCCCCTAGCTGGTAATATAAAGCTTGTATTATTTTATTTGTGTCTAGAGTTGTGTTGTGATATCTTCCCGTGAGTCCCTGATCTTGGATCGTACACATTTGCGTGTATGATTAGTGTACGGTCAAATCGGGGGCGTCACAAGTTGGTAACAGAACTGACTGCCTGTAGGAATCCCCCTTCGACACTCTTTGGCCGAAGTTGAGTCTAGTCAATGAAAACTATTTACTAACATGGTTGTGCGGCCCATGGGCCCACGTCGCCATTGGGTGGTATTAGGATCTTTTATTCCTCGTCTATACTCTGGGACTCTGATCCCTCTTCTATTCGGGTTAAATGATTTTGCTAACTCTAACTCTAGGTTCTCGTAAATACTTTCTCTTGGAGAGCCCCTTCATTCCAGATGATGGCCTGCTTCACCAGAAGATTGCAATGATACTCTTAGTTATTCTCTCGAGACCTGGTGCCCACCACTTTTGCTATTCCCATCCACCGATAAACCCTTATGGATAATTGCTTACACTTGTCGTTCTTACCTTTGTTCCCAGTTGCCCCTGTTATTACTTGATACCCTAAAAATTTCTTCGATAATTAAAGAATCCTTTGTGCTCACCGCTTTGTAGCTATTTGCCACAGAAATACCCCTACGGATAATCCCTCACACTTATCAAGGATTCATTCATCCCCAGCTGATCATGTGTTTCACAAAATTCTTTGAATGTTATTCGGTCTTTCGAAAATCCTCAGCAGACTTTTGCTCTTGAAATTCTTGCCTGCTTGCATTATGTTTAATTCCATATGCCTAGTAGCCTTCGTTGACATCCCTTGTCCTTGCCATTTTGAGCCTAATGAATTATTGTCTATGAATGCACGCAATCATTAGTTGACCCTTATAAATTATCCTTCCGGCTCAGATGTCATTTTAAACATGAGCTGGATCTCATCCAATCAAATTGCCATCGATTGTACCCCTAAGGCTATTCTACTTATCCTTCCCTAATCAGAGGTTTGCTTCTGAACCCTTGTCTTGGAATTCATAATTCCTTTGCATTTGAGCTTTGAGTTAGTCAGTTGTTTCTATATTATGATCTCCTTGCATTCTTTCTTCCTCTGGTTGAGTACCGATGCTCACATAAGATCCTTTGTGGCCACCAGACCCTTTGTCGGAAATTTATCCGACAACGTCCTTCATATTCAATAAGCTTGTGAGCCTTTCCTAGGATACATAATGCCTTTGGTAAATTGTATCCTCTGCTTTTGTCAACCATGCTCTACTTTCGAGCTTTTATAATTTACTATTGAAGCTTGTAGTATATGTTTCCACGATACCCTGACGGGTTGAACCTATGTCTTCTCTTATCTGTGTTAACCCAAAGGTTTTCACGAGTCATATTCTTCTGGTGCTTTGCCAGATAAAATTTCAACACTACAACTTCTTCATAAACGAGAAGTGAATGAAAGGTTATGCATTGCAGAAGTGGGAGTCGACCTTGAACTTTGTGTTCATGCCCATGGACCCGATGTGGAACTTATCATGGAAGTTTCTTGTAATAATAATAATCCCCCTATTATAAGTTCATCTTGTATCTATGCTTGGTCCTTTGCAACCGTGGTTTCGACCATATTTTCTCCTTAATACCATTTCTCGGACAAATTGGAGTACTTGTCTTCTGGAGATCAATATACCTATCCAACCTCTATTATGTCCTACCTTCGAGTATACCCTCTGGTATCTCGAGAATATCACAGAACTACATAACTTATGAGTTCTTCATCAACTATTATTCTCTCCGAATCCAATGGCCCCCCAGGGTTTTGTGTTAATAGTCACTCGAGAACACCGATAAGTGAATCAATTACGCACTCCGATTCAATAACTCTAAGTAATCTTCGTTGCTTATGAGTTTAATAACCCTTCAAATCATTCCTAGCCTTATTGGCTATATCATTATCGTGCTAAATTTTAACTCTGCCACCCGTTCCTTATTACGAGAGCACATCTTTCGACAATAAGCTAAGCTTACGTCGACTTTCCTCGTCATATCATTTCGCCTTGAACAACAATCTTGATTCCGAGTTTGTGTCATACCCGTGGTTCCAATAAACTTGCGCTTCATCATTCCTTTGACTTGATGCCATCGCTGATCAATTACATCTTCATGAAATCTCTCGACAAATGTGTCGTGATCATCATCAATATTTTGACTCCTTCTAGGATATCATTTGAATTCATGATGATAAGTACCATCTCGACCCTCTATGATTTGTGTTATCATCGACCACTTTATTACCTTCCGTTAAACACAAACTTGTTCGTGTTTCGTGTTATACCTTGAGATCCTTGCTATCCAGCATTTGTTCTTTACCTTGAAGTATTACCATCTTTTATGACAAGAATGTCATGAGAATTTCACCACCTCTTAAGAATTCTTGATACAGGTGATACTCCTTGCCATATCCGTTCACTCCTTGGTCCCCGTGTTGTTTCTAACCGGAAAACCGACAATTGTACTATGATGTGCGACTTCAAAACTTCTAGAAACCCTATTGCTTTCAAGTTAATGGTCGATATTTCATTCTTAGACCATTGGTTATCGAATCACCATTCTAACATTGATCATGCTACCTAAGCCCATATTTCGGGTGCACCTTTCAATCAATGTTAAATTGTGTATGTTTTCCTCAGGCATACATCATTGTATCATTGATCCGACAAAAGTTATCTCCTTGTTCACATAATTGTGGAAATCCATCTTATCAGAAATCTTGATGAATTGTCCCTGAGTCCCTCAATCACCTCTTCGTCCTCTCCTTGGTTTAATGATGAACTCTTGATTCAAAACTCGCTTCCATAGTTCATTTCCCGAGAATCTTACAATGTCATCTCGTCAATTTGTGTTGCACCTTTTCTTCTCGGGCATCCTGAGTCTGAGGTAATTTGACACCAATCGGATCTGAATCTCGGTCAGATATGATGGTTGGGACATATTTCCAAGAGTTATAACATTGGTCTTCATGTCACCCGGTAAGGTGATGTCATGCCTAGCACACCTGGCCGGAGGACCTGCTGTTATAGTTTCCTTTTTAGCAAGGTTAACCATTCTCCCATGAGGAAATTGAATGACTTGTTTAATAAGTTTTTCCTCATGGATCCTTTGTGTATCAAGGTCTGACCTTTTCTTGAAGACCTTGTCAATGCGATCTCGAAGCATGTCGGTGGTACTCCGATTTTCAATAAGAGCATTTGAAGAACAATGCTAAATCTTCTTTGTCCATTATCCAAACACCGTTGTTTGGGTTATGTCATGAAATTCCTCTCCCCTTACCTAAATGGTTTTATACTTTCTATCCTGTCATGGATATCATGCTCTGCTTGTCCTTGGGAAGGATATATCCTTGAAACATGTGTTTAAACATATTTTCCTTTCCATTGTTTGTTTAATCTGATGATCACATTTTCCTTTCCATTGTTTTGTTTAACCTTACTGGTGATCAGTATGATCTAAGTAGTAATATTCTCCTGCTTAGGTAAGCACCTCGTTGAACCACTCTGTTAGTAAGACCATGTTAATATTGTTGATAACATTCCGGTAACCACCGATGGACGAGAAGTTTACCTATTGGTCTGCCTCGTTCAACGAGCAGGAAGATGGTTCTCTTCGTCCCTCGCCCTTGGTACCGATATTGCCGACATAATTGATAGACTATCCTTTGACATGCCTTGTTATCATGGTTGTGCAAAATATCACCACCCTTTCTACTTTTACCGCATGGTGGGCCCATAACCCACAGTTCCAAAGGATCGAAACCTAACTCTCATGTACACCCCTATTGCCAAATTGACTCCTCGTGTTTGAATCCGTATGTAATTCACGGGTCACCTTCCCAGAGATGATCTAATCTGGTATCGAACACAACACTTATTCCCATTGGTCTGAACCGCTCTCTCATTCTGTTTTAGGCACTAAATGATTGCCTATCTGCTTTGAATTCTCTATTGCACCTTCTTACTTTACTCCTCGATGACTTTCTTGAATGTCAACTCGAGAAGATGCCTCTATACCTCGTACACTGAGATAGCCCCTAGGTACCTAACATGTGTTAAAACTCCGTCCTTCCTGGAGTTTTTCCCACTTAACCTTTTTCCCGTAAGTACCGATGGAGATTCCTGAAGAAAGGATGCCTGGCTTCATCATGATTGACCTGAAGCAGAGAAATAAACAATCACGTAAAATAGAATCGACCTCTTCGAGAAGGGCAAACTAGACCGAGAAACACTCGCTAGAAAATTTCGTAACCAGAACCCCTCCCCCTTTAACTCTGCCTCTTAATTCTCAGGACGAATTTCTTTTAGTGGAGGAGAATTGTGACGCCGGATATTTAAAGCTACAGTGACCTTCACACTATGGTGCCGTGTCATCACGTTTAACCTAAGACAAATTTCCCCACTTGATAAAAATCCAAAGCCCAATTTCAAATTTAAAATAAAGTTAAATACATTATTTTTCTTCAAACAAGTAAAACTAAAAAATTGTTCCCAATGTTGAAATACCATAGTTAATTGTGGTTGGAGAAAAACTATGTCACTTGTTTGCCTTAACTAAAAGTTGTCACCCAAAAACAGTACCTAAA
>NC_053026.1:589888953-590011716 GCF_003073215.2 Triticum urartu
AGCCCACCCACCCTTTTCCTTCAAGAACTCAGATTTCTGAATCAAGTATCCGTTTTATTCATGTGAAGTCTCTTCATTATTTTCTTTCAATATTCTTATCCGGTGATTCTCCTGAAGATTCTAACATAGCTTCAAAGTTCGTCATTCCTCATTCCTTTTCTTCTCCGGTGGTTTCAAGGCAATCTTTGTTGATCATATCTTTTCATCGTTTCAATGCTTACTTATGCCAGTGCACCTCTTAATCTTCCCCGCTTGCCATTCTATTGTTCTGGAGTGCTCAAGATATCTCGAAGATTCGTGTTTCCACTCTACATTCGCTCAAGTTCTTTCGAGGATGTTATCTCATTCAAGTCTTTTAATTCAACCGGTGAAATCTCTCTTTTTAATCATTCTAACAGTATTTTCTCTTGAGTGGGCCCTAACCCACAGGTTTTTTCCCAGGATCTTACCTGACTCTTCTTATTTTTCCGGAGCTTTTCAAATTCTTTTCTAAAGTTTAACGTAAGAATGAATTGTCATCAGTCAAATGTCTTTCTCCAAGATCGGTTAAATTCTTTTCATCGTTGGCTCAACCTTTCCATTCTTCATTCCGGAGTGTCTAAATAATTCATGGTGGTGTTTCTCATCGTCATTCTCGGAATTTTGAAGACCGAAGAAGAGTTTTACCTCCATGTCTTATCCGTTCTCTCAGAGATTCGTGGTTCTAATTCGAGGCCATCCTCTCATAATTGTTTTCTTTGTGACTATTCTTTTCACCCATCCGGTGCAAATTCAGGAGTCTTTTCAGTTTGATTCTCCGGAGGCCATCATCTCATTATTATTCATTCCAGCTTTCAGCTCTCGTTCTCCAAATCTTACCGGTGCATCGTTCAAGTGATCTCTAATCAGTTCGTGATCCCTTCGTTCTCATGTATCTAGATTCTCTCAAGCATCTTCGTTCATTTGCTAATTCTTCCCGGTGATCCGTTATCTTTTATTCGTTCTTTTTCAATTCTTATGGTGGTTCGTTCAAGACTTCTCTTCCTCATCAATTTATTCGTTATTTCAATTCTACCGGTGGTTCGTTGAAGACCTTCTCAAGTTTTGATATATCTCTTTTAATCCTTTCTACGAGAATAAGTAGTATGCCAAATCCATTGCTTGTCATCAATTTAATGGGTGAAGGATAAGCATAATGTAATTTTTATTCTTGTTTCATCGAGTATATTCAATTATTTATTACGGAGGCTCATCAAATTCTCGGTTTCACTTGATTCATTTTTTCTTTTCCGGAGCTCCAAGTTTCAACTTATCTCGTCGCAGAGCTCTTCCAATCATCGCAAGGTTTCACCTTGTGTTTTCAACTTCTCTTTCTTGTCGTTACCCTTTGTTACCGGAGTTCTTCATGGAGGCTCTACATGATGTTTCATAAAGGATTTAATTCCATCTCGAAGTTTTCATCAAGATTCTTTTCTGAGGAGCTCAAGTTTTCTTCATCTTGCTATCCGGAGTGCAATTCTTTCAACCGTATTATTGGAGATGGTACTATGTCATTCTTGATAATTTGAGTTCTTATTTCATGTTTCACAAGTTATCGAGAATGGGGTATTTTAAATCCATCAACCTCTTCGTTGGAATTATCTTGGGGTTATATTTCACCTAAAACTTTCCCTAAGGATTGTTGCTAATTATGGTGCTTATAAATGATCCAATTTCTTCATCTATCCTCCCGGTGTAATAGCTTTCCCGTCTCCTTGTTCATACCAATCCAATTCTTTTCCCGTGAGTGGCAGGTTGTCACCTCATAATTTGAGATGTACTCCATAAGACCATATCAAGCTTATTCTTTTCGTTGTTGGTGTTCCAACAACTCCGTTCGACCCTTCACCTAAAGATGCCTCTTCAAGCTCTTTTGTGGCAGAAGTTGGCATTTTCTTCTCAATTCTCCTATGGCAATTATCTATCTTCTATTCTTTTATTTCAGAGGCATTGTGATGTTGCTTTCTTCAACCATCATCTCGTTTCAGCAAAGATAATGTTCTTTTCGTGCTTACCGTTTTAACCGGAGTGTTGTGCCCTTTTGCTCAAGTTCTTTTCATTTTATCAAGTTTTTGACTTCTGTTTCAACCGGAGTGCTGTCCGAATTTGTTCTTCCTTGTTCCTCTTTCCTAATGGAGTGTTTTAAACTTCGTTCGTCTCCGTTGTATTATTTTCTCGAAATGGCTTAACCTTTTCAAGGTTCTTTGGTTTCACTCGTTTGTCAAAGGAGCAACTTAGTTTTACCTCTTCTCTTTCTTTTCCGTTGTCTCTCCGGGGCCATTCTAGATCTCGGGACGAGATCCTCTCGTAGTGGTGGAGTGTTGTGACGCCCCGAGACTGTTGTGCCAGGTCTCCTCCAGTTATTCGCTGTTGGTGCGTTGTTTTTTCTTGCATGTCGCATCTTATCATGTCATCATGTGCATTGCATCATCATGTTTTCAAAACTTGCATCCGTTCGGGTTTCCCAGTTCCTTCTGTTGTCCGTTCTGAGCCCAGACACACTTGCACGCGCCCGCGGCATGTCCGAAATAGTATGTTATAAGTGGCCGGAAAATGTTTTCGGAATGGGTTGAAAGTTGGTGTGCGGTCTTATTATAGTGTAGGTAGACCGCCTGTCAATTTTCGTCGCATTCGGAGTTCGTTTGATAGCCTAACCGTTAAACTATAACGGCATTATAGCCGGTCTAACGTCGGACATTTTCGGTCTCCGGAAACAGTCGCCGGGCCTCCCTCTCTTCTCTTCTCTCAGCACGAGACCGTCTACACAGCTCACTACTGAAGGAAATATGCCCTAGAGGCAATAATAAAGTTATTATTTATTTCCTTATATCATGATAAAAGTTTATTATTCATGCTAGAATTGTACTAATCGGAAACATAATACATGTGTGAATACATAGACAATCAGAGTGTCACTAGTATGCCTCTACTTGACTAGCTCGTTAATCAAAGATGGTTATGTTTCCTAACCATGGACAAAGAGTTGTCATTTGATTAACGGGATCACATCATTAGTTGAATGATCTGATTGACATGACCCATTCCATTAGCTTAGCACCCGATCGTTTAGTATGTTGCTATTGCTTTCTTCATGACTTATACATGTTCCTATGACTATGAGATTATGTAACTCCCGTGTGCCGGAGGAACACTTTGTGTGCTACCAAACGTCACAACGTAACTGGGTGATTATAAAGGTGCTCTACAGGTGTCTCCAAAGGTACATGTTGGGTTGACGTATTTCGAGATTAGGATTTGTCACTCCGATCGTCGGAGAGGTATCTCTGGGCCCTCTCGGTAATGCACATCACTTAAGCCTTGCAAGCATTGCAACTAATGAGTTAGTTGCGGGATGATGTATTACGGAACGAGTAAAGAGACTTGCCGGTAACGAGATTGAACTAGGTATTGGATACCGACGATTGAATCTCGGGCAAGTAACATACCGATGACAAAGGGAACAACGTATGTTGTTATGCGGTCTGACCGATAAAAGATCTTCGTAGAATATGTAGGAACCAATATGGGCATCCAGGTCCCGCTATTGGTTATTGACCGGAGACGTGTCTCGGTCATGTCTACATTGTTCTCGAACCCGTAGGGTCCGCACGCTTAAGGTTTCGATGACAATTATATTATGAGTTTATGCGTTTTGATGTACCGAAGGTTGTTCGGAGTCCCGGATGTGATCACGGACATGACGAGGAGTCTCGAAATGGTCGAGACATAAAGATTGATATATTGGAAGCCTATGTTTGGATATCGGAAGTGTTCCGGGTGAAATCGGGATTTTACCGGAGTACCGGGAGGTTACCGGAACCCCCCGGGAGATATATGGGCCTTAGTGGGCCTTAGTGGAAGAGAGGAGAGGTAGCCAGAGATGGGCCGCGCGCCCCTCCCCTCCCTTGGTCCGAATAGGACAAGGAGAGGGGGCCGGCCCCCCTTCCTCCTCTCTCCTCCGCGAATCCTATTCCAACTAGGAAAGGGGGGAGTCCTACTCCCGGAGGGAGTAGGACTCCTCCTGGCGCGCTCCTCTTGGCCGCCCCCCCCCTTTTGAGCCTTTATATACGGAGGCAGGGGCACCCCCTAGAGCACAAGTTGATCCACGTGATCATATTCTTAGCCGTGTGCGGTGCCCCCTTCCACCATAGTCCTCGATAATATTGTAGCGGTGCTTAGGCGAAGCCCTGCGACGGTAGTACATCAAGATCGTCACCACGCCATCGTGCTGACGGAACTCTTCCCCGACACTTTGCTGGATCGGAGTCCGGGGATCGTCATCGAGCTGAACGTGTGCTAGAACTCGGAGGTGCCGTAGTTTCGGTGCTTGATCGGTCGGGCCGTGGAGACGTACGACTACATCAACCATTAACGCTTCCGTTGTCGATCTACAAGGGTACGTAGATCACACTGCTTCGTAATCGCATGACACAAGATGATGATGGCATATCATATCACTTATATTGATTGCAGTGATGTTTATCTTTTATGCATCTTATCTTGCTTTGATTGACGGTAGCATTATAAGATGATCTCTCACTAATATCAAGAAGTGTTCTCCCTGAGTATGCACCATTGAAGTTCTTCGTGCTGAGACACCACGTGATGATCGGGTGTGATAGGCTCTACGTTCAAATACAACGGGTGCAAAACGTTGCACACGCGGAATACTCAGGTTATACTTGACGAGCCAAGCATATACAGATATGGCCTCGGAACACGGAGACCGAAAGGTCGAGCGTGAATCATATAGTAGATATGATCAACATAGTGATGTTCACCAATGAAACTACTCCATCTCACGTGATGATCGGACATGGTTTAGTCGATTTGGATCACGTAATCACTTAGAGGATTAGAGGGATGTCTATCTAAGTGGGAGTTCTTAGTAATATGATTAATTGAAACTAAATTTATCATGAACTTAGTACCTGATAGTATCTTGCTTGTTTATGTTGATTGTAGATAGATGGCCCGTGCTGTTGTTCCGTTGAATTTTAATGCGTTCCTTGAGAAAGCAAAGTTGAAAGATGATGGTAGCAATTACACGGACTGGGTCCGTAACTTGAGGATTATCCTCATTGCTGCACAGAAGAATTACGTCCTGGAAGCACCGCTGGGTGCCAGGCCTGCTGCTGGAGCAACACCGATGTTATGAACGTCTGGCAGAGCAAAGCTGATGACTACTCGATAGTTCAGTGTGCCATGCTTTACGGCTTAGAATCCGGGACTTCAACGACGTTTTGAACGTCATGGAGCATATGAGATGTTCCAGGAGTTGAAGTTAATATTTCAAGCAAATGCCCGGATTGAGAGATATGAAGTCTCCAATAAGTTCTATAGCTGCAAGATGGAGGAGAACAGTTCTGTCAGTGAGCATATACTCAAAATGTCTGGGTATAATAATCACTTGATTCAATTGGGAGTTAATCTTCCAGATGATTGCGTCATTGACAGAATTCTCCAATCACTGCCACCAAGCTACAAGAGCTCGTGATGAACTATAATATGCAAGGGATGAATAAGACTATTCCCGAGCTCTTCGCAATGCTGAAAAGCTGCGGAGGTAGAAATCAAGAAGGAGCATCAAGTGTTGATGGTCAACAAGACCACTAGTTTCAAGAAAAAGGGCAAAGGGAAGAAGAAGGGGAACTTCAAGAAGAACAGCAAGCAAGTTGCTGCTCAAGAGAAGAAACCATCTGGACCTAAGCCTGAAACTGAGTGCTTCTACTGCAAGCAGACTGGTCACTGGAAGCGGAACTGCCCCAAGTATTTGGCGGATAAGAAGGATGGCAAGGTGAACAAAGGTATATGTGATATACATGTTATTGATGTGTACCTTACTAATGCTCGCAGTAGCACCTGGGTATTTGATACTGGTTCTGTTGCTAATATTTGCAACTCGAAACAGGACTACGGATTAAGCGAAGATTGGCTAAGGACGAGGTGACGATGCGCGTGGGAAACGTTCCAAAGTCGATGTGATCGCAGTCGGCACGCTACCTCTACATCTACCTTCGGGATTAATATTAGACCTGAATAATTGTTATTTGGTGCCAGCGTTAGCATGAACATTATATCTGGATCTTGTTTGATGCGAGACGGTTATTCATTTAAATCAGGAGAATAATGGTTGTTCTATTTATATGAGTAATATCTTTTATGGTCATGCACCCTTGAAGAGTGGTCTATTCTTGTTAAATCTCGATAGTAGTACACATATTCATAATGTTGAAGGCAAAGATGCAGAGTTTGATGTGACGGCGGCCCGATCTTTCGATGAGAGTGGGGATAATTATCGATTTGGTGGATTTTGACCTTGACGATCCGGCTATACCGTACCCGACGATACGCCTCGACAATCGCTAAACCAATCTCCGATGGTTATTGACCTTGCCGTAGGCACGATCAACCTGAACAACGAGGTTCAAGTTCCTGCAAGCAACCGAAGAACCGGCAAGAACAAAGGTGAATTGCAACTGAAATTGCGGATAATAAACTGAGCACACGAACTAGATGAAAAGTTGGGGTTCCACTGTGGATCTGACAAGGCGGTAGTCCTACACGTCTCGTAGATGCGAATTGTAGCGATGGCTAGACAATACAATAAAACCCGAGTCTAAACCCTAAACTATAATAGCTATTTATTAACTGCTGCTTCCGGTCGAAGGCGGTATCTGTTGTCCACAAATCGGACTGCTCGAGGCCGTACGTGGCTGGTCTTCGTAGACTTTGCGGCAAGCACCTGGCGGCCTGGCCGAAAGCTCTAGGGCCCACCCACGTGGTAATGTTGGGCCATTAATCCAAGTCTCTTGTCCTGGTGCACTTCATGCATGCGTACGTGACATGCTTGGTGGATAGGACGTGTGACATGCATGCAAGAGCGTTGCTCCATTTGATCTGAACCCATATTGTCTTCATCTTTAATCTTTCCTTTATTCTCAAGTACAAGCAAATCCAAACATGAGTGTAATATTATATTCTTATTAGTTAAATCATATGTACGAAGAAGCGATAGTACCTGGCCATTAATTTGTCTCGCCCGCGCTCTAGTAATAGGACCAAGTGGAATAACTGATGTAGGAGTTGCGGTGGGTGTAACAATACAAGATGTCCTCATCATCCCCCCCTTCTTGAATCGAAGTCGTCCTCGACGGTACCTCGTCGTCATCACCCAAATAAGGCTTTAAATCTGCAACATTAAATGTGGGACTAACCCGAAATTCTGCAGGTAAATCAAGCTTATATGCATTCTCGTTAATTTTTTCAAGCACTTTAAAAGGTCCATCCGCACGAGGCATTAATTTTGACTTTCGTAAATCAGGGAAACGGTCTTTTCGCAAATGCAACCATACTAAATCAACTGGTTCAAAAACAACACTTTTCCTTCCCTGACTACCAGCAAGTTTATATTTGGCATTCATGCGTTCAATATTTTTCTTAGTCATCTCATGCATTTTTAATACTAATTCAGCACGTTCTTTAGCATCAAGGTTTACCTTCTCCGAAGATGGAATAGGTAATAAATCAATTGGTGCACGAGGTATAAATCCATAAACAATCTCAAAAGGGCATAATTTTGTGGTGGAATGAATGGAATGATTATAAGCAAACTCTACATGTGGTAGACATTCTTCCCACATTTTTAAGTTCTTCTTCAAAACAGCCCTAAGCATAGTAGACAATGTACGATTAACCACTTCAGTTTGACCATCAGTTTGAGGATGACATGTAGTACTAAATAAAAGCTTAGTCCCCAATTTTGTCCACAACACCCTCCAAAAGTGGCTAAGGAATTTTGTGTCACGATCAGAAACAATTGTATTTGGCACACCATGTAAACGAACTACTTCGCGAAAGAACAAATCAGCAATGTGAGTAGCATCGTCACTTTTATGACAAGGTATAAAATGTGCCATCTTAGAGAATCTATCGACAACAACAAATATACTATCTCTCCCCCGTCGTGTTCTAGGCAGTCCTAATACAAAGTCCATAGATATATCTTCCCAAGGAGTGCTAGGAACAGGAAGAGGCATATATAAACCATGTGGGTTCAATCGTGACTTAGCTTTTTGGCATGTCGTGCAGCGTGCAACATATCTCTCCACATCCCTTCTCATTTTTGGCCAGAAGAAATGACTAGCAAGGATGTCTTCTGTCTTCTTGACGCCAAAATGTCCCATAAGTCCTCCTCCATGCGCCTCCTGTAACAACAAAAGACGAATAGAGCTATCTGGGATGCATAGCTTGTTAGCGCGAAAAACAAATCCGTCATTAATGACGAACTTGTTCCAAGTTCTACCCTCTCTGCAATTGAGCAATATATCTTTAAAATCAACATCATTAGCGTATTGCTTTTTTATAGTTTCAAGTCCAAAAATTTTGAAGTCAAGTTGTGATAACATGGTATAGCGTCTAGACAATGCATCGGCAATAACATTCTCCTTCCCTTTCTTGTGCTTAATAACATAAGGAAAAGATTCAATAAATTCAACCCATTTTGCATGTCTACGGTTCAGTTTGCTTTGACTTCTAATATGCTTGAGTGATTCATGATCAGAATGTATAACAAACTCCTTAGGCCATAAATAATGTTGCCATGTCTCCAAAGTCCGAACTAGTGCATAAAGTTCTTTATCATATGTTGAATAATTCAGACTAGGCCCACTGAGTTTTTCACTAAAGTATGCTACCGGTTTGCCTTCTTGCAATAGAACACCACCTAAACCAATGCCGCTAGCATCACATTCTAATTCAAACATCTTATTGAAATCAGGTAATTGCAGCAAAGGGGTGTGTGTAAGCTTATCTTTAAGAATAGTGAAGGCTTCCTCTTGTGCGTCGCTCCAAACAAATGGCACATTTTTCTTTGTGAGTTCATTGAGCGGTGCTGCGATGGTGCTAAAATCCTTCACGAACCGCCGGTAGAACCCAGCTAAAATTGGTAGAGCACATGGACTAAGGGATTCACGAATGTAACCTTTTTCAAGTAGTTCGTGAACTTGTCGCTGAATCTCCTTAGTCTCCTCTGGATTAGTCCGGTACGGCGCACGGTTGGGTAATGAGGCGCCAGGGATCAAGTCAATTTGATGTTCAATTCCTCTCATAGGTGGCAGCCCTGGTGGTACTTCCTTTGGAAAAACATCATGATACTCCTGCAAAAGTTTAGCGACAACAGGAGGCAAAGAAGAAGGCATATCCTCAAATGAAAACAAAACTTCTTTGCAAATAAGAGCATAACATTCATCAGTATGAGCATCTAACTCAAAAATTTCAGCACGTGTAGCTAAGAAAGATACACCTTTCAATTTAATTTCTTTAGATGTGCTAGGATCAGATTTGTGCAGCTTATTAAATTGTTCTAACTCATCAACAACTTTCTGATTTTCAGATTGAGTACGCTCAATATTTGTGTTTCTACTAGCCCTAGCAAGATCATCTTTTAAAATTTGCTCAGGAGACATAGGGTGTAGAATGATTTTCTTTCCTTTATGTGTGAGAGTGTACTGATTAGTTCTACCATCATGTAAACATTGTTTATCATATTGCCATGGCCTTCCTAGTAACATAGAACAAGCTTGCATAGGCACAATATCGCAATCAATAGTGTCATGGTATGAACCTAAAGAAAAAGGAACTCTCACCATGCGTGTTACCTTTACCTTTCCACCATCATTAAACCATTGAATGTAGTATGTTGTGGATGTTGTCGCGAAGGTAGGGAGAGCTTCTCCACCATGTCAATGCTTGCTAAATTGTTACAACTCCCTCCATCAATGATTATGCGAACGGAACGCTCCTTGACGACTCCTTTGATGTGGAAGAGGTTGTGACGTTGATCCTTCTTTGCTTTGACAATCTGAGCACTAAGTACACGATGTGATATAAGACTCATGTACTTATCGGCGTCGTCAGCGGTCACATGTTCTTCCTCTTGCTCCGGTCTTGTGTCATCGTCTTCATTTGTAGCAAGCAAGGCATATGTGTCTTCATCAAAATCACTAGCAGAGTCGTACTCGCCGTCTTCACGAATGATCAATACACGCTTATTAGGACACTCCTTCATGACATGGCCAAATCCCTTGCAAGTGTGGCATTGGATATCCTTTGTTCTTTTGGAGGAAGCGGACGATGACGATGAACTTTTTGTTGGAATTTGTGTAGTACTTTTCAGTGGTGCCGAAGTGTGTGATGCTGAAGTTGATGAAGAAGGCCCCAGTCGAGAGGTTGCAGGTGCTGTTGTAGAGGTGCGAGTGGACGGGGCAGCAGGAGTGCGCGACACCCATGTGGAAGTACGACCTGCAGAAAAATTAGGACGCAGTCTGGAACGACCCTGCACTTCATGTTCAACATGTATAGCAAGATGGAATAAACGGGTCATTGAATGATAATCTTTATAAGCAAGTATGCCATAAATTTCTCTATTCAATCCACCCAAGAACCTAGCCATAGCGGCTTCCTCAGTCTCAACTAAACCACAACGTAACATGCCCATTTGCAATTCTTGATAATAGTCTTCCACAGATTTAGATCCTTGGTTCAAGCGTTGTAGTTTATTTAGCAAGTCACGTTCATAATATCCAGGAACAAAACGGTGACGCATTACTAATTTCAAAGCTTCCCAAGTGGCAGGAATATTATTAGGATGTTTACGACAATGTGCTCTCCACCAAACAGAAGCAAAATCACTAAACTCACTAGTTGCAGCCCTAACTCTTTTATCATCAGGAAAATCATGGCAAGCAAATTTTTGATCAACTAGTAATTCCCAGTCAAGATAAACATCTGGATCATATTTCCCATCAAAAGGAGGCATGACAAATTTAATTCTACCCAAAGAATCGTCATGGCCACGTACCTGAGGACGCTGGTGTCGTCCCATACCTTGTTGATTATTGCGTAGTCGACGATGATCACGATCATTGTTATCATTAACTGCATCAGGATCCTCAGAATCACCATCATAGTTGTCATCTTGGATGTCGTCGGCTATCGAGTTGGCGTTGCGAGGACGGGGCTGGTCGACGGCATCGGTGTATGAAAGAGGGTGCCCCGGGTCTCCTGGGAGGACCCGACGAGCTCATTGCAGACCTGTGTTGGTGGCTGGAAGATGCGGAGCGGAAGTGGAGGCGGCACCTGGACGGGCATCCTGGGCATCAAGACGTTTCATAATAGATGCAAGTGTTTGGGTGAACGTCTCATTGCTATCCTCGATCGACTTGAGACGCTTATCAAGTGCGCCCTCGAACGATGTGAACCGCTCGGTGTATGCATGCACATCCTCCTCAAGGCGTGCCACCGTGGCTTTCATGTTGTCTTCGTCACCTGCCATGGTTAGGATGGAACAAGAACAAAATCACAAGTATATTGCTCCTACAGTAACTATAGTGAGGCGGTGGAAAATGTCTCTCAACTCTCGAGCAATTACCAAGCTCTTACCAGTTCTTACCGTGCTGCAGTAGTTGTCGGCCGTTGGCGATGTCAAAAGTGATCAAAAGATTGATATAGCGATTACCAAGGGACCGAACAAGATACGATACAGGAAGTGGAGCTTGGTGAAGGTTTCCTCAACTCACAATATGTGGCACAATTAAGCAAAAAGTAATGCAAGCTGAATAATTGCTCAAACTCCTAACTAGTGCTGGCGGTCGACTAGTAACAGAGAAACAATCTAAGCCTAGATACTGAGTCACGTGAGTGGGAACCGATGAAAAATTTGAGACAACTCTAATTAGCTAGATATAAGTCAGGTGTAAACGTAGCATATGGCGACCAAGAGCGACAAAAGAAAATGACCAACAAGTATCACGTGTATAGCAGAGGAACAATTCTGAACGTCAAAAGAGATTGCACCAAAAGTGCTAGCCGGCCTGAAAGTTGCAACCTTTTTTTTCTTTTTTTTTGTCTTTTTGTCTTTTCTTTTTTTTCTTTTGCTTCACTTTTTTTTCTTTTTCTTTTTCAAGCCGGTTACTAGCAGAAATTACGTACACCAAGATGAGGCTAAGAGAAATTAAATGCCAGTGTTGTAACTTGTGCTAATTGAGCTGCATGCAAAAGCTAACAAGACGCAAGGTGACAAATATTGGTACACTGGATGTATGGTGTATTGCGCGTGCAGGCAGACACAAGAGAGGAGTTGTCTGATGACCTGCGTGTGTGTGTATAGCGCGTGGATGGACAGACGCCCGCTGGCTGATGTCTGGGCGACTGCGCGAGATTAGACCGCTGTGTGTGTACGCGCAGAAAACAGCGGACAACAAATGATTTTTTGTAAACAGACGCGACTTCGGATTGCACGCAAGGATAGGCAAAACTATAAACAATCCGATGCAAACTTGCTTTGATTTTTTTTAACGAAAGTTGTGGCGGAAAATATGATGGACAAAAACAAGGTTAGATCTAGTAGACAAATTTTCTCTCAAACTAATCTAAACCAGCATGAATTCTAGGATGTATGCAACCAAAAATTCAACTACGCAAATACTAGATGCAAAAATTGCTAAAGGCTAAAAAGGTAGGTGTAATGGATGAACTAATCTAATTTTTTGGGGGGCTTTTTCGTGGGTTTATAGGACAGAAAAATAAACTAAACTATGAAAACTGTAAATCTCTCACCGATGAACTTGAAAACTGATA
Source organism: Triticum urartu (assembly GCF_003073215.2). Lineage (NCBI taxonomy): Eukaryota > Viridiplantae > Streptophyta > Magnoliopsida > Poales > Poaceae > Triticum > Triticum urartu. The sequence goes on from NC_053026.1 coordinate 589,901,611, forward strand.
CCACTTGATGTGACGGTGGCCCGATCTTTCGATGAGAGTGGGGATAATTATCGATTTGGTGGATTTTGACCTTGACGATCCGGCTATACCGTACCCGACGATACGCCTCGACAATCGCTAAACCAATCTCCGATGGTTATTGACCTTGCCGTAGGCACGATCAACCTGAACAACGAGGTTCAAGTTCCTACAAGCAACCGAAGAACCGGCAAGAACAAAGGTGAATTGCAACTGAAATTGCGGATAATAAACTGAGCACACGAACTAGATGGAAAGTTGGGGTTCCACTGTGGATCTGACAAGGCGGTAGTCCTACACGTCTCGTGGATGCGAATTGTAGCGATGGCTAGACAATACAATAAAACCCCAGTCTAAACCCTAAACTATAATAGCTATTTATTAACTGCTGCTTCCGGTCGAAGGCGGTATCTGTTGTCCACAAATCGGACTGCTCGAGGCCGTACGTGGCTGGTCTTCGTAGACTTTGCGGCAAGCACCTGGCGGCCTGGCCGAAAGCTCTAGGGCCCACCCACGTGGTAATGTTGGGCCATTAATCCAAGTCTCTTGTCCTGGTGCACTTCATGCATGCGTACGTGACATGCTTGGTGGATAGGACGTGTGACATGCATGCAAGAGCGTTGCTCCATTTGATCTGAACCCATATTGTCTTCATCTTTAATCTTTCCTTTATTCTCAAGTACAAGCAAATCCAAACATGAGTGTAATATTATATTCTTATTAGTTAAATCATATGTACGAAGAAGCGATAGTACCTGGCCATTAATTTGTCTCGCCCGCGCTCTAGTAATAGGACCAGGTGGAATAACTGATGTAGGAGTTGCGGCGGGTGTAACAATAGAAGAGATGTCCTCATCAAGTTGATAATGATAGTGCAACTTATTTGTGGCACTGCCGTTTAGGTCATATCGGTGTAAAGCGCATGAAGAAACTCCATACTGATGGACTTTTGGAACCACTTGATTATGAATCACTTGGTACTTGCGAACCGTGCCTCATGGGCAAGATGACTAAAACGCCGTTCTCCAGAACTATGGAGAGAGCAACAGATTTGTTGGAAATCATACATACAGATGTATGTGGTCCAATGAATATTGAGGCTCGTGGCGGATATCGTTATTTTCTCACCTTCACAGATGACTTAAGCAGATATGGGTATATCTACTTAATGAAACATAAGTCTGAAACATTTGAAAAGTTCAAAGAATTTCATAGTGAAGTTGAAAATCATCGTAACAAGAAAATAAAGTTTCTACGATCTGATCGTGGAGGAGAATATTTGAGTTATGAGTTTGGTGTACATTTGAAACAATGCGGAATAGTTTCGCAACACACGCCACCCGGAACACCACAGCGTAATGGTGTGTCCGAACGTCGTAATCGTACTTTACTAGATATGGTGCGATCTATGATGTCTCTTACTGATTTACCGCTATCGTTTTGGGGTTATGCTTTAGAGACGGCCGCATTCACGTTAAATAGGGCACCATCAAAATCCGTTGAGACGACGCCTTATGAACTATGGTTTGGCAAGAAACCAAAGTTGTCGTTTCTGAAAGTTTGGGGCTGCGATGCTTATGTGAAAAAGCTTCAACCTGATAAGCTCGAACCCAAATCGGAGAAATGTGTATTCATAGGATATCCAAAGGAGACTATTGGATACACCTTCTATCACAGATCCGAAGGCAAGACTTTTGTTGCTAAGTTCGGAAGCTTTTTGGAGAAGGAGTTTCTCTTGAAAGAAGTGAGTGGGAGGAAAGTAGAACTTGACGAGGTAACTGTACCTGCTCCCTTATTGGAAAGTAGCGCATCACAGAAAACTGTTTCTGTGACACCTACACCAATTAGTGAGGAAGCTAATGATAATGATCATGAAACTTCAGAACAAGATACTACTGAACCTCGTAGATCAACTAGAGTGAGATCCGCGCCAGTGTGGTACGGTAATCCTGTTCTGAAAGTCATGCTACTAGATCATGATGAACCTACGAACTATGAAGAAGCGATGGTGAGCCCAGATTCCGCAAAATGGCTTGAAGCCATGAAATCTGAGATGGGATCCATGTATGAGAACAAAGTGTGGACTTTGGTTGACTTGACCGATGATCGGCAAGCGATTGAGAATAAATGGATCTTCAAGAAGAAGACTGACGCTGACGGTAATATTACTGTCTACAAAGCTCGACTTGTCGCAAAAGGGTTTCGGCAAGTTCAAGGGGTTGACTACGATGAGACCTTCTCACCCGTAGCGATGCTTAAGTCCGTCCGAATCATGTTAGCAATTGCCGCATTTTATTATTATGAAATTTGGCAGATGGATGTCAAAACTGCATTCCTGAATGGATTTCTGGAAGAAGAGTTGTATATGATGCAACCGGAAGGTTTTGTCGATCCAAAGGGAGCTAACAAAGTGTGCAAGCTCCAGCGATCCATTTATGGACTGGTGCAAGCCTCTCGGAGTTGGAATAAATGCTTTGATAGTGTGATTAAAGCATTTGGTTTTATACAGACATTTGGAGAAGCCTGTATTTACAAGAAAGTGAGTGGGAGCTCTGTAGCATTTCTGATATTATATGTGGATGACATATTACTGATTGGAAATGATATAGAATTTCTGGATAGCATAAAGGGATACTTGAATAAGTGTTTTTCAATGAAAGACCTCGGTGAAGGTGCTTACATATTAGGCATAAAGGTCTATAAAGATAGATCAAGACGCTTAATTGGACTTTGACAACGCACATACCTTGACAAGATTTTGAAGAAGTTCAAAATGTATCAAGCAAAGAAAGGGTTCTTGCCTGTGTTACAAGGTGTGAAGTTGAGTCAGACTCAATGCCCGACCACTACAGAAGATAGAGAGAAAATGAAAGGTGTTCCCTATGCTTCAGCCATAGGCTCTATCATGTATGCAATGCTGTGTACCAGACCTAATGTGTGCCTTGCTATAAGTCTAGCAGGGAGGTACCAAAGTAATCCAGGAGTGGATCACTGGACAGCGGTCAAGAACATCCTGAAATACCTGAAAAGGACTAAGGATATGTTTCTCGTATATGGAGGTGACAAAGAGCTCATCGTAAACGGTTACGTTGATGCAAGCTTTGACACTGATCCGGACGATTCTAAATCGCAAACCGGATACGTGTTTACATTAAACGGTGGAGCTATCAGTTGATGCAGTTCTAAACAAAGCATCGTGGCGGGATCTACATGTGAAGCAGAGTACATAGCTGCTTCGGAAGCAGCAAACGAAGGAGTCTGGATGAAGGTGTCATACCTAGTGCATCGGGTCCAATGAAAATCTTTTGTGACAATACTGGTGCAATTGCCTTGGCGAAGGAATCCAGATTTCACAAGAGAACCAAGCACGTCAAAAGACGCTTCAATTCCATCCGGGATCTAGTCCAGGTGGGAGACATAGAGATTTGCAAGATACATACGGATCTGAATGTAGCAGACCCGTTGACTAAGCCTCTTCCACGAGCAAAACATGATCAGCACCAAGGCTCCATGGGTGTTAGAATCATTACTGTGTAATCTAGATTATTGACTCTAGTGCAAGTGGGAGACTGAAGGTAATATTCCCTAGAGGCAATAATAAAGTTATTATTTATTTCCTTATATCATGATAAAAGTTTATTATTCATGCTAGAATTGTATTAACCGGAAACATAATACATGTGTGAATACATAGACAATCAGAGTGTCACTAGTATGCCTCTACTTGACTAGCTCGTTAATCAAAGATGGTTATGTTTCCTAACCATGGACAAAGAGTTGTCATTTGATTAACGGGATCACATCATTAGTTGAATGATCTGATTGACATGACCCATTCCATTAGCTTAGCACCCGATCGTTTAGTATGTTGCTATTGCTTTCTTCATGACTTATACATGTTCCTATGACTATGAGATTATGTGACTCCCGTGTGCCAGAGGAACACTTTGTGTGCTACCAAACGTCACAACGTAACTGGGTGATTATAAAGGTGCTCTACAGGTGTCTCCAAAGGTACATGTTGGGTTGACGTATTTCGAGATTAGGATTTGTCACTCCGATCATCGGAGAGGTATCTCTGGGCCCTCTCGGTAATGCACATCACTTAAGACTTGCAAGCATTGCAACTAATGAGTTAGTTGCGGGATGATGTATTACGGAACGAGTAAAGATACTTGCCGGTAACGAGATTGAACTAGGTATTGGATACCGACGATCGAATCTCGGGCAAGTAACATACAGATGACAAAGGGAACAACGTATGTTGTTATGCGGTCTGACCGATAAAAGATCTTCGTAGAATATGTAGGAACCAATATGGGCATCCAGGTCCCGCTATTGGTTATTGACCGGAGACGTGTCTCGGTCATGTCTACATTGTTCTCGAACCCGTAGGGTCCGCACGCTTAAGGTTTCGATGACAGTTATATTATGAGTTTATGCGTTTTGATGTACCGAAGGTTGTTCGGAGTCCCAGATGTGATCACGGACATGACGACGAGTCTCGAAATGGTCGAGACATAAAGATTGATATATTGGAAGCCTATGTTTGGATATCGGAAGTGTTCCGGGTGAAATCGGGATTTTACCGGAGTACCGGGAGGTTACCGGAACCCCCCGGGAGATATATGGGCCTTAGTGGGCCTTAGTGGAAGAGAGGAGAGGTAGCCAGAGATGGGCCGCGCGCCCCTTCCCCCCCTTGGTCCGAATAGGACAAGGAGAGGGGGCCAGCCCCCCTTCCTCCTCTCTCTCCTCCGTGAGTAGGACTCCTCACTTTGCCGTCGTGCTGACGGAACTCTTCCCCGACACTTTGCTGGATCGGAGTCCGGGGATCGTCATCGAGCTGAACGTGTGCTAGAACTCGGAGGTGTCGTAGTTTCGGTGCTTGATCGGTCTGGCCGTGAAGACGTACGACTACATCAACCAAGTTAACACTTTTGCTGTCGATCTACAAGGGTACGTAGATCACACTCTCCCCTCTCGTTGCTATGCATCACCATGATCTTGCGTGTGCGTAGGAAATTTTTTGAAATTACTACGTTCCGCAACAACTACCACTCGCCGCCAGGTCCTGCCTAACCTCTCTCGTCAGCCCGCGGCCCCCCTCGCGCGCACGTCAGAAAAGCTGTCCCGGACCCGACGCGGACTATCGCCACTGTCGGATCCGGGTCATCCCCAAACATCTACAAAACATCTCCTTTTTTGCCTATTTGGTCTTCCTATCTTTTATTTCTCGACCGTCCGATTAAAATCGGAGGGACCAAATACCCCTAACCAAAATTCTCGTTGCTATATAAATAGATGGAACCCTAGTCATGTCCCATCGATCCATCTAATCCTTCCGCCACCGCCACCCATGTTCCTCGGGAGCTTGTCCCGTTGCCAACCAAATCCCCCTCGGGATCCATTCCCCACCAACCATCGCTCGCCACCAACTCCTCCTTGCCTCGATCCAGCCCACAAGAGAGGAGCTCCTCCTCTGTTTTCTGCTCGAGGCCGCAGCAACAACGCAGCTCCCGAGCGCACCTCACATCTCTTCTCCTCGCTGATGGCTCCGCCCGTGCTGGAGCACGCGAACTGTAGTAGCAACCGAGGCCCCCTACTCCTGCCTCCTCGTTGTCGTCCAGCAGCAGCAGCGGAGCCGTTGCCAGGCTAGCCCCTCGCGTCCCTCTCCTTCCCTTCGTTCTCCTCCTCCTGTCGTCTCTCGGTCCCTCTCGATCAATATTGCTCTCTCTCTCTCTCCCAGGGACGTCCGTGCAGGAACCGCAAGGAGGAAGTCGCCATCGCCAAGTCCCACGCCGCTGCTTCCATCGCTCGGATCAAGACCAGATGGGCCACCGCGCCGGATCCCTGCGCCCTGGACCTCCCTGGCTTCGCAGGGTCCAGCGCCGCCGCCGCTCATCACGCCTCGAGTCCACCACCGCCGCCCTTCTTGCCTCCTCTGCTTCCGGCCATGTCCAGCACCGCGTCGACTCCTGCATCGCCCTGCTGTCGCGTCGTTAGCCGCCGCTGCCGTGGTCTTCCCCTTCGCCAAGTCCCAGCACCCGCGGCCCTCCGCCTCTCGCCTTCTTGGATTTGCTGCGCCGCCGCGTTCCCCGTCGCCGTCGACCTCCATGCCCCGCCACCGGCCTCTGTGTTTTTTGCATCAAGCAGGAGCTCGAACCGCTGCCCTGTTCATCTCGATTCAACGAGACCGGGCCGGCCTCCTCGTGACCGTGTGGGTCGTTTCCTGCAGCGAGGCCCAGCGCGCCCCTCTCCTCGCCGTTGTGGGCCGAAGCCCATGGGTGAGGCCACACCCCAGCGTTTCCCTTTTGTTTTTTTACCTGTTGGGCCAGCCTGCCAGTTTTGGCCCGCGTGTTTTTTTTCAGCGTCTGCGAATTTGTTCTTTTATCCAGTTAAACAGAATTGCAGAAAAGTCCCTCTAGATCATGCATATAATAACTCATAAACCGTGCATCGGATTAAAATGATTTATATATGAAACTTGCTTAGAATTTTGTCTAGTTTAATAATTTCCAATTTTCATCCATGTTTAAAATGTTGTTTGCATATATTTGCCCCTATGCCATGTAAAATGATTTAATTCATAACTAAATAACCGTAACTCGGAATTTAATAAATTTTATATGTAAATGGGGTAGAAAAATGCCTAGTTTAACATGGTGGCTTTACTTTGCATGTTTAATAACTCTAAAATTGTGTTTAGGGCAGAACAGTACCACACCTAATATATGCATATGGGGACTTACCGGAATTGTTGTTCGTTGCTTCCGGCCTCATTTAAACTTGACTAGATAGGTAGTTTTATTTTGCTTCACCCTCTTGCCATGTTTAACAACATTTAATATTGTTGGGTACATAAACAAGATCGAACTAAATAAGTCACGTGGTGTTTCGTCAATATGCAACGGAGTTGCATATTGAGCTCCACTTAATTTGTAGGATTGCTTGTGCATCTTCCCATGCCATGCCTCATAATACCGGACATGCATCATACTTGTTTGTGCATCGTGCCATGATTATGTGGTGGTTGTTTACTATGTTGTTTGCTCTTTTCTGGTGTTGCTTCTTTGGGTTGGTTCCGATAACGTCGTGTGTGTGAGGATCCGTTCGACTACGTCCGTTTATCTTCTTCATGGACTCGTTCTTCTTCCTTGCGGGATCTCAGGCAAGATGACCATACCCTCGAAATCGCTTCTATCTTTGCTTGCTAGTTGCTCGCTCTTTTGCTATGCCTATGCTGCGATACCTACCACTTGCTTATCATGCCTCCCATATGGTTAAGCCAAGCCTCTAACCCACCTTGTCCTAGCAAACCGTTGTTTGGCTATGTTACCGCTTTGCTCAGCCCCTCTTATAGCGTTGTTAGTTGCAGGTGAAGATTGAAGTTTGTTCCTTGTTGGAACATGGAGATGTTGTTCCTTGTTGGAACATGTTTACTTGTTGGGATATCACAATATATCTTATTCAATTAATGCATCTATATACTTGGTAAAGGGTGGAAGGCTCGGCCTTATGCCTGGTGTTTTGTTCCACTCTTGCCGCCCTAGTTTCCGTCATACCGGTGTTATGTTCCCGGATTTTGCGTTCCTTACGCGGTTGGGTTATAATGGGAACCCGACAGTTCGCCTTGAATAAAACTCCTCCAGCAATGCCCAACATTGGTTTTACCATTTGCCACCTAGCCTTTTCTTTCCCTTGGGTTCTGCAGACTCAAGGGTCATCTTTATTTTAACCCCCCCGAGCCAGTGCTCCTCTGAGTGTTGGTCCAACTGAGCGATGTCCGAAGCTACCAGGGGCAACTCTGGGCTGGCCCACCCGACGTCTTGCTCATCCGGTGTGCCCTGAGAACGAGATATGTGCAGCTCCTATCGGGATTTGTCGGCACATCTGGGTGGCTTTGCTGGTCTTGTTTTACCATTGTCGAAATGTCTTGTAACTGGGATTCCGAGTCTGATTGGGTCTTCCCGCTAGAAGGAATATCCTTCGTTGACCGTGAGAGCTTGTGATGGGCTAAGTTGGGACACCCCTGTAGGGATTTTGAACTTTCGAAAGCCGTGCCCGCGATTATGGGCAGATGGGAATTTGTTAACGTCCGGTTGTAGAAAACCTGAAGTTGACCTTAATTAAAATACATCAACCGCATGTGTAACCGTGATGGTCTCTTTACGGCGGAGTCCGGGAAGTGAACATGGTGTTGGAGTTATGCTTGACGTAGGTTGTTCTAGGATCACTTTTTGATCATACTTTTATCGACCGTGCTTTGCCTTCTCTTCTCGCTCTCATTTGCGTATGTTTAGCCACCATATATGCTAGTCGCTTGCTGCAGCTCCACCTCATACCTTTTACCTTACCCATAAGCTTAAATAGTCTTGATCGCGAGGGTGCGAGATTGCTGAGTCCCTGTGGCTCACAGATACTTCCAAAACTAGTTTGCAGGTGCCGATGAGTCCGTGCAGATGACGCAACCAAGCTCAGGAGGAGCTCGATGAAGATCTTGTCCTTTATGTTGTTTCTGTTGGGGAACGTAGCAGAAATTCAAAATTTTCCTACGTGTCACCAAGATCTATCTATGGAGAGACCAGCAATGAGGGGAAGGAGAGTGCATCTACATACCCTTGTAGATCGCTAAGCGGAAACGTTCAAGAGAACGGGGTTGATGGAGTCGTACTTGTCGTGATCCAAATCACCGATGATCCTAGTGCCGAACGGACGGCACCTCCGCGTTCAACACACGTACAGCCCGGTGACGTCTCCCATGCCTTGATCCAGCAAGGAGAGAGGGAGAGGTTGAGGAAGACTCCATCCAGCAGCAGCACAACGGCGTGGTGGTGATGGAGGAGCATGGCAATCCTGCAGGGCTTCGCCAAGCACCACAGGAGATATGACGAGAAAGAGAGGGAGGGCTGCACCAACAGGGAGAGATCAAATCATGTGTTGGGCAGCCCCTAGGCCTCACTATTTATAGGAGGAGGGGAGGAGGGTGCGCCCCCTCTAGGGTTCCCACCCTTAGGGGGGCGGCAGCCCTAGATGGGAAAGGGGAGGCGGCCAAGAGGGGAGAAGGGAAGGCGCCCCCTAGGGTGGGCCTTAGGCCCATCTAAGCCTAGGGTTTCCCTTTTTTTTCCTCCTAGCTGCCCCTTGGGACTTGTGGGAGGCGCACCAGCCCACTCAAGGGCTGGTCCCTCACCACTCTCGGCCCATGCAAGCCTCCGGGGCTTGTGGCCCCACTTGGTGGACCCCCGGGACCCTCCTGGTGGTCCCGGTACATTACCGATAAACCCCGAAACCTTTCCGGTGACCAAAACAGGACTTCCCATATATAAATCTTTACCTCCGGACCATTCCGGAACTCCTCGTGACGTCTGGGATCTCATCCGGGACTCCGAACAACATTCGGTAACCACATACAAACTTCCTTTATAACCCTAGCGTCATCGAACCTTAAGTGTGTAGACCCTACGGGTTCGGGAGACATGCAGACATGACCGAGACGTTCTTCGGTCAATAACCAACAGCGGGATCTGGATACCCATGTTGGCTCCCACATGTTCCACGATGATCTCATCGGATGAACCACGATGTCAAGGACTTAATCAATCCCGTATACAATTCCCTTTGTCTAGCGGTATTGTACTTGCCCGAGATTCGATCGTCGGTATACCGATACCTTGTTCAATCTCGTTACCGGCAAGTCTCTTTACTCGTTCCGTAACACATCATCCCGTGATCAACTCCTTGATCTCATTGTGCACATTATGATGATGTCCTACCGAGTGGGCCCAGAGATACCTCTCTGTCACACGGAGTGACAAATCCCAGTCTCGATTCGTGCCAACCCAACAGACACTTTCGGAGATACCCGTAGTGTACCTTTATAACCACCCAGTTACTTGTGACGTTTGGCAACCCAAAGCACTCCTACGATATCCGGGAGTTGCACAATCTCATGGTCTAAGGAAATGATACTTGACATTAGAAAAGCTTTAGCATACGAACTACACGATCTTGTGCTATGCTTAGGATTGGGTCTTGTCCATCACATCATTCTCCTAATGATGTGATCCCGTTATCAACGACATCCAATATCCATGGTCAGGAAACCGTAACCATCTATTGATCAACGAGCTAGTCAACTAGAGGCTTACTAGGGACATGGTGTTGTCTATGTATCCACACATGTATCTGAGTTTCCTATCAATACAATTATAGCATGGATAATAAACGATTATCATGAACAAGGAAATATAATAATAACTAATTTACTATTGCCTCCAGGGCATATTTCCAACAGTTTCGTTCTAGTTGATCAGTAGTGGAGCCCAGTTGGGGTCGATCGGGGACCTTTGTCGCATTTGGGGTTCTTCTTTTATTTTGGTTCCGTAGTTGGACCTTGATTGTATCTGATTGATGTAATGCTTTTATTCATATAATTGTGTGAAGTGGCGATTGTAAGCCAACTATGTATCTCTTTCCCTTATGTATTACATGGGTTGTGTAAAGATTACCTCACTTGCGACATTGCTTTCAATGCGGTTATGCCTCTAAGTCGTGCTTCGACACGTGGGAGATATAGCCGCATCGAGGGCGTTACACCCCCCTCCCTAATGAACTAGTAAGTTTGCACGCGCAATGCACGTGTAACATTAGGAAGAATTTTGAGCTGCATGTCTTGCATCCAAACGTCTGCTGCACTTGTGAAGAACAAAACTTTAATAGTTTACTCATGTCGTTCTCCACTTCATTTGTATCCAAGTTTTATTTCCTCCATTTAATGATTAATAAAACATTTCATGAAAAAAGCTTTCTTTTTCCATGAAATTTTGTTGAAAAAATGTATCAGGGTTGTTCACCTTCAATCATCCTGTAATTTTTCATATTGGAATAGTATTAAGTTGTGAATTAATGTCACTGTATTTGATCCATGAGTGCTTATTTAATAGCAAGTGATACATATACCTTATTTTTACACGTAATTCCAACCTCGACAGACTGATTGTATGATACCACAAAAGAAAATCCATTTCATCTATTACACGCAAGACATGCCTCTCAAGTATTTAATATTAGCAAAGCAAGCTGCTAGATTAAGTTCACATGAGCCATAACTTAAGGTTCTTCTGAAGAATCGAAATCTGTGAGTCGTAAAAAATCAACATGGCTTCGTCGGAGATAAAGCTCCACATTGTCCATGTAGTTAAAAACAATGGCCTAAAGGGATTGTACCTGAACACATTTCAACCAAGCAGTGAAATCAATCATTCATTCAATTTAGAGGTGTTTGCAAGATGGGATTAACACAAGTCAACAAAGCAAAAAACGTATCTCATATTGCATTGTGAAAACAAATATAATGTGCTAACTTCAACTTGTATAGAAGTTAATGTAAGTGTGTGAGAGAGGTGACAGGACACACCATGAACTCATTCCTTTTACCAAGCAGTGCATACTTTTTGTAAATGAAAAATGCCGGAGATTAAAATGAACATAGCTAAGCTCGTAACCAGGTGGTTGTACATTGTTTCTCAATAGTTCGAGCTATACTTTCAATGATTGACGACGCAACACACGCGAAGATCAGACAAAAAAATCTGCAAGAGTTCTTCTAGAGTTACAACACGTGGCAGATCTGAATAAATATAAATATATATCAAACATACAGCCATGTACGGTAATATGCATAAAAACAACAAAAATGAATTTGTAGAAGCTAGCCTTCACCATGCCCGTGCCAGGCTGCGTATCTGCTTCATATATTTATTTATTTTTGAAAAGGAAGAAAGAACCTCGACCTCTGCATCAAAACGATGCATGTGGACATTTATTAAAAGTATAGCAAATCAAGGTTCATCGTATCTGGTTCACGCATAAATCCCTTTTTTGTTATGTTATCATAACAAACTTGCTTCCTCGGTTTGCAATCTATAGAGATACTAAGCTCCCACGATTTGAAGCGCTCTAGTGCATCGGGGTTTGTGGGGTCGTTGTGGGACCCGCATGTAAGGTTGTCTGTTGCTTAGTTTTATTTCCCCTCCTCTCTTTATTTTCATACATGTTTTAATTATGACCGCTTAATAAAATTTGTGAACATTAAAAATAAAATAATAATTTATATTTTTAGCTTCATTAATATTTATTACATTCATGAGAATTTTGAAGTTCACGGGTATTTTTAAAGTTTGCGAACATTTTTAAAATCTGAAACTTGTTTAATTTGCAAATGTTTTTCAATACATGAATATATTTTAAACTCATAAACATTTTCTATAATTCATGATTTTGTGAATTCACATATTTTTAAAAAATCCTTGAACATATTTTAACTAAACTAACATATTTATTTTTTAAAAAAATAGTCTATTTTTCTGAGCGAGCAGTGGAGCGAGTGGAACATCTTCTGTTGATCTGGCCGCCAACACCCCCAGCCACTGGTTCCGTGACTCTGCCGCTGCCACCCGCCGCCCGATTCGCTACCGTGAAGCTCCCGCCCCGAGCCCCCACCCCACCGCCGCCCGCCACCAAGCCCCCACCCCACCGCCGCCCGCCACCAAGCCCCCGCCCCGATCCCCCACCCCATTGCCGCTCGCTACCACGTCCCCGGCCCGAGCCCACACCCCACCTCCACCCGACCAGATTTGACCGTCGCGCAGCCCCCCCCCCTCCCCAAGTTATGCCGTCAAAGAAGATCTTGAAGGCAAGACGGGGTCTTCGGCGTGCGGGCGAAGCCGTCCGGCAACTTTGGCATGGAGTTCTACAACGAGGGACACGACTTCTGGCTTGGCACGTACTCCACCGCTGACGAGGTCGAGCTTGCTTACATTGGAAGCAAGCAGTAGATGGGAAACATGCAAAGCTAGCAATTTACTCTCTTGCATCCAACCAGAGTGTAGCTATGATTAGAATTACCATTCTGTTCTTTCATTTTTCTAATATTCCACGTCTAATAAACATTGAGCAAGAAATTAAACTCGGGGATATTGAACGAAGCTCACACAACAATTGTTCATTAATTTAGCTAGATGGATACTTCTATAAAAATATTTAAGCATGATTATCACTGCTATATAGCACAAATAAATGACAAATACACACAACAAGCCAACCAATTGAAATAGACCGCATACAAAATAAACATAGGGGACTTAACCCACGACCAAAGAATAGGCGCGGCAAAGCGCGCGTCATGCTCTAGTACATAACCATATGGGCAAGTATAAAACAAAGAGAGAAACAATATGGTGGATCAATAAAAAATGTGAACTGTTTACTTGCATCAACAACACGAAGACTAAAGTGTGTACATCAGGAAGAAAACAACATTTTATGTACAAAATACCAAAAACTTATACTACCTTAAAAATCCCAGCAGATGAAACTACAAAAAAATGTGAAATTTAGCGTACACTCAATTAGCTAGGCCAATTGTACAATGTTGCATAAGAGAACATGTAGGACAGTACCCCTGCAGTCAACCATTCAAAAACCCTGCATGTTAGAATTTCAACACTAAAAAATACATCAAAGTTGAGTGGATATAGAGCTAGACAAAAGAACCAGGTGCCCTGAGAACTAATAAAGGATAAAAGAAGAGAAACAATCTCAACAAAATTGCCTAAGCTTTGGCTAATAGCAAATAACATACAATCCACTGTGGATTCCAACAAACAACTCCTCCTTACCTCCATACTGTTACTATTACGTGAAAGCACTTTTTTGAACGACCTCGTCTTGTATCTCATATTATACCGAACTGTAAGTAAGACCACTTGATAAATGTGCTATTCAAATCTATGAGCAAAGAAAGAAGATAAAAAATCATTCCTATATAGTCGTACATAGTGCCTGATTACAGTAATAACATCCTTAACAACAAAGACTATGGGTGTCCAGGAAGCTATCTGTTGAGTTGCATTGCATTATAGTTGGACCAGCCGGCGAGTCTTGAACTGCACAAGATAAATTGTGGTTCCTTCCTGAAGGCTTAATGCACAAGAAAACAAAGGAATGCTTGATCCCCTCCATGCGAGCTGCAAAAAAATGCAAACATAGTGGTTGGAGAATCTCTCGTCACAATGATCCCTTTCCAACCGCCATCACACCGTCGTGCTGCCGGAGGACTCGAGCTACAACTTCACCATCGCTTGCTGGATCGAGAAGGTGAAGGCGTCATCAAGCCGTATGTGTGTTGAACTCGGAGGTGCCGTCCGTTCAACACTAGATCGAGAGTTCGCGAGACGAATCATGATTGGATCGCGAAGATGTTCGACTACATCAACCGTGTTTCTTAACGCTTCCGCTTAGCGATCTACATGGGTATGTAGATCCAATCTCTCCTCTTGTAGATGGTCATCCCCTAGATTAGATCTCGGTGAGTGTAGGAAATTTTTTGTTTCCCATGCAACATTCCCCAACAATCTCCACAAACCTTCACACTACCCAATGCCGCCACATCCTCCTTTGCCCCCATTCGCCTCGTCGTCCTCCTTGATCTCGTTGAGGAGCTCCAACATGGTGCACGACTAGAATCCCTTGGCGTCACCTTCGCCTTCTCCTTCGTAGCGGCTCCTCCTCTTCCTCTCCCCTGTGGCATACCTTTAACCCTGACATCATACTGTGGAGGCGACTTGGGAGGCAGATAGATTATAAGGTGGCGGAGGTTGAAGTTGAGGCATAGGGTGCAGGTAGAGGGCTTTGGAGACGAGGTGCGTGAGAAATAGGCCCATGCCAACAATAACGCTAATTAGAGTAGGACACACAGGGATGACAACCACCCCATCGCTTCCTCCCGACAAGCGGGTCCACTGCTAGACCAAGGTTTCTGTTTCTATAAAAACCTAGATGACACGGGAATGAATTACCACATATTTCAATGTGCTTTGATTGTATGTAGGTTATCTTTTTTACTTACACTGGTCAAGAGGGTGAAAAAAGACACACGAGCACATGAAAGCGCTGTACATTCAACATTTTAATTTTCGACGTTACTATATTGGAGGAACTCTCACAAAATCACAATGATGTCAAACGAAAAAAAACTGGCAAAGTCGGCATGTTTTTTTTTTACATTAACGCAAAGTCGGCATGTTTTTCGTACTGACTTGCTAATTTTCTTCTCCGTTTCAGAGTATTGTTTGTCGTCGATGATGTGTTGCATCACGATGCGCGCCACCGTATGATGTGCGGCCTAGATACCGCCAGCCCTAACTTGTTCAGTTAATCGGCTCGGCTCCATCGGCACGCCAAAATCTCCACGACCAGCCGCCTTTCCCCCCCGTAGCCGACATGCCTAGGAAGGAGCGCGACGCCGAGGGCAGCCGGAGCTCGTCGCGGCGGCGGCGGCGGCGGTCGCCGTCCGACTCGGACCCGGACTCCGACTCCGGCGGCTCGCCCCGCCGGGGCCGGAGCCGCCACCGCCGCAGGAGCCGCCGCAAGGCTGCCCCGTCCTCCTCCTCCTCCAGCGGCGCGAGCGATTCGCAGGCGTCCGGCTCCGGCTCCGACTCCGGGGACCGCCGTAGGAGGCGGAGCGGGAGCGCCAAGCGCGGGGGCGTCACCGAGGAGCAGATCCTGGAGTACATGTCCAAGAAGGCGCAGAAGAAGGTGGGGGTTTCCGCCCGGCTGGCCTCCTGCCCCGCCCCTAGGGTTTCCGTTGCTGACTTGTTTGTTGATGGTGCTGGTTCTGCAGGCCGAGAAGGTGGCCAAGAAGATGAAGGCCAACGCGGTGTCGGGCTACTCCAACGATTCCAACCCTTTTGGCGATCCCAACCTCACAGAGAAGTATGCGCATTCGCCCCCTTCTTTCGATAATATCACACATTGCATTGGTGATGCTTGCTTTACCAGTAGAAACTTGGGTTGGCACCTGTTTGCTGCTGCTAGGATACTATTCCTTTGATGCCCTAGAACCGAGATACCTCTACTGGATCGGTGTGCCTATTGCTCTGAATCTGTTATAACCGTTTAAAGTTTGGGCTTCTGGCTTCTGCGCATTGACAGTGTGAAATTTTTGATGGCTTGTTCTTGATAAGTAAACAAGTAGTAATAAACAAGCTCGATTAACACATATGACCTCAAGACATGCATATGCTGTAGGAAATAACAAAATGTTCTTGGCTAGTGCACTCCAATCAGATTTTCCAAATTCGAGTAGCATCTACCTAAGCTGGATTAATTGTATTTATGGAAGGTGCCAAGGTGGTTTATCTTTTTAATGCTTCTGCAGAATCACTTGTACTTGGCATAGGTGTTATTTGTCAGTTGTGAAATTCATAAGTTTGCTGGATGCAGCTCATAGCTCAGGGTTAGAATAGATGCCGTGATTAATTAGGTTTCATATTCTACAAATTCATGACGAATTGTGTACTTAGTTTAGTGATGCATCAACTTGTGTGTATTATCAGCGATGCTGCCATGAACAATTCTCTTGAAGTACTAACTAAGTAGATCAAGTTTATTTCCTCAGTTTGCGATATGCATCTTCTGATGGGGTTGTGACTGTATATTGATTCAATAGGGTCCACTCTTTAAGATTGTCTATGATTGCAATTACAGCAATGTGAACTTCATTAGAACTGTATTTTATACATTTGTGTCCTCAGAAGACCCGTTTCGGAATTTACCATACAAATTGACAATTCACATGGTTAATGTTATTTGTCCAAACTTACTCATACAATTTAGGATGCACCCTGTGATTAATTTTGTTCATGTTAATTTGCCAGTAAATTTGGTTGCAGGTTATGGTCTAACTGCTGTATAAGATTTTTTGGTTTTCAGCTATTATTATGCCCGGTGTTATGTTCTGGTGTAGTTTTTTTGCACACAGTTTTTAGACCACTGAAAACATAATTTGAGTGATATTTTTATTTTTTATGTTCAGTTCTATTGGTGAGTACAACAAAATATTGACTGCATTGCAGATCATAGATTGTTCGATATCCCAAACTGTTACATGCTACTCTTAAGGTTTCTCTGGATAGTTGTTTTAGTATGACATACCTAAAGAAGGACTCTCAAAACTGAACCTTATATCGTTGCAGCTTTGTTTGGCGAAAGAAGATTGATCGCGCTGTAACTGAAGGGCAGAAGGTGGACATCTCTGTCAAAGCTGAAAAGAAAAGGCAGAGGGAAAGAATGGTACTCTTATAAACTGTAAATTTGACTAGCACTATTTCTTATAGTACGAATTTGAACTTTGAAGCCTATATAAGTATCACTGCTATATTTCCTGAACATGAGAATGAATCTTCATGCAATTAACAAAGTCTAGATTTTAGATTTGTGATTATTTTATTTCCAGATGAACAACCTTTGCCTTGTGATTGCTCACCAGATTAGCATTATGTTCTTATCATCTTCTGAAGAAATAGGAATACCCACTGTTCATTCTGACTTGGTGGTGGTGGAAGTGCCTGTTCTTATATTAAACTAGATGATACCCCGCACGTTGTTGCGGGAATATTTTGCAACATATTTCAATGTGACTCGTTGTATGAAACATGAATATTTGAAGTAATAATATAAAAAGCTAACAATAAAAATACATAGTATAATTTATTGTGCTTGATTACTATATAGTTGTAAAATGTTTATTAAATGTATATAGCATAATAGAATGAAAACCCTCATGTATGTTACATGTTGAGATAAGTCTTTTTTTCATGCATGTCATGATGAAGTGGCATGCTTGCATGTTGAGAGACATATGATAGTGGGGGTGGGCCTTTTCTCATGCATGTTGTGCAATGATGTGGCATGCTTGCATGTTGAGAGAAATAGTTAGTGGGGGCTAGCTATTTAGATATAGAAGATAAAGCATTACCTGCTGAAGTATTCACCAGATCATGTTCTAAACATGAGTATAACTGCAAACACCCTCTCAAAAAAATAAAGCATATTAATTGTAAACATGTGCCTCCACACATTCGTGAACATCATATGTGTTGATCTGTTCCCTGCAAAAAGGGGCCATTGGTCTTATGCATTGTACAAGTTTTTTTGTTTGATGGCTACCACAAATATATATCCTCCCGTTTTTTTTTTTTAAGAAAGGTTAAAGTCTATGACTCTCTGTTTTTGTTCTGGTGCCTAATACCTTTTCTTGCACTTTAAATTTAGGCTGAAATAGAGAAGGTTAAGAAAAGAAGGGAGGAAAGAGCAATTGAAAAAGCACAGCATGAGGAGGAAATGGTCAGTATATATCCCTGATTTTCATAAGTCATATCTGGTTTCAAGTAATATTGCTTGTGCAACTAAATACCTACTTTGTATTTTGTAGGCATTGTTAGCCAGAGAAAGAGCACGTGCTGAGTTTCAAGATTGGGAGAAGAAAGAGGAAGAGGTTCGTACTTCACATCCTGAAAATAGGATATAACTTTTGTTGAACTAACATGTGTCCATTATTAAACAGTTTTGTATGTTGGAATGCAGTTTCATTTTGATCAAAGCAAATTTAGGTCTGAGATCAGGTTACGGGAGGGACGTACAAAGCCTATTGATGTTCTCCTGAAGAATCTTAACTTTGCGGACGAATTTGATGTTGAGTTAAATGAGCCCTACTTGGTGTTCAAGGTATATACCTATTCTTCATCCTTGTTTGATACCATTCACGAAAGGGTTGCTGTATGCTTGCACTTAAAAGAAACCTCAAAATAAGTTTCATTATTCGTTCTACATTTTAAGTGCTGCACTCAAGCACATCATATTTTCAGACCTATTCAGCCTTGACAATGGAATAATGTATACTTACGGTGATGGTTCAGTCCTCTGGGCTGCCAAATTCTCACTACTCCGTGTATTTACCAGTGAATTGATTTTCTTATAATGATTAACATTTAAGTTATATCACTCCATCCATTCTGTGTGCCGTTAGTTTGCAGTATGTTTTTTTTTCTGAAATTTATTCGGCAACGGGGGAGTAAGTCCTTGTTCCACTGAAACTACACCAACACTTTTTGTTGTTTTTCTGCTCATTAGGGCTTAGGCTTTTGTAAGTTTTTGTTATGTTTTGGACAAATGAGATTGTTATTTTTTCTTTATGAGCGTTCATGTTTCCACGTTGTATGCTCCCTAGGAGAATATGCAGTACTAAACTTAATTAAGTAATCTTCTTCTCTTGAATTTCTCCATCATAGAAGTATTGGTTTATTCCCATCTATGGGATTCATAGGTATCTTATCAAGCTCTAAAACTAAAATCCATTCATACATATCTTGTTTCTCTTTATTTTCACTCACAAAATTGTCTGCCAGCCATGAGTATTATATTAAATTGAAGGCCAGACATGTTGGCATGCAAGTGCAGTACAATCAATTCCAAACTTGACAGATTTGAGATCTCATTGGTCACCAAGTATTGAACAAATTGTTGCACAAGTTCAAGCTTGCGTCTGCATTAGGCCATTGCACTGGCAAGTAACAATCCATCAGCAATTAGTGTGCAAAACGAGAGAAAATGGATCTCCCTGTTTATAGTTCTTTCAATGTATTAAAACATAGCTGTGCCATGTGGCCCCACTACCTTCATAGAACAAGCCCACATTTTAAGGGGATCCATCTTTCTTCGACAATTACTGAAGCATATGTAATTTGCTAAATTGCAGGGATTAACAGTGAAGGAGATGGAAGAGTTACATGATGACATTAAGATGCATCTCGATCTGGACAGGGAAAGCCAAGTAAATGTCAAGTACTGGGAGGTACATGTCTAATGTCTTTGCACACCTTCCTGAATATTGTTTGTCCCATAGCAATCCTGAGTCATCTATTCCAATGATACACACCGTATTACTGCTGAATGAGCTAAATAGTAGTTGGCAGCCTCAGCTGACAGTATTTGGTATTTTGTTCTGTCATTTTCTATTTTCGTATGGTATGTCAGGACATGTTCTTTAGCTTTGGTATATACAATCTAACCCTTAATTTCTCACTGAAACGAAACCAAACTTGAGAGTGAGTTTGTAATATGGCAAGAAATCTCGCTAATATTAAGTTTATTTCGTTTCATGGCTGTATGTTTATCGATAATGTTTATATGTGTTGACACAATTTAATTTGGAACTCATCAGGCACTCATGGTAGTGTGTGATTGGGAGCTAGGCGAGGCTCGGAAAAGAGATGCCGTGGACCGGGCTAGGGTCCGTGGTGAGGAACCACCCCGTGAGGTTGAAGAGAGAGGCTTGCATGCAAGTATTGAGGGGGATGTAAAAAATCTCTTGGAGGGTAAGACTTCCACAGAGCTAGAAGAGATGCAAAATCAAATTGAGTCCCAGATGCGCTCTGGAACTGCAAAAGTTGTTGAATACTGGGAGGCCATTTTGAAACGCCTTCATATATACAAAGCAAAGGTATGTCATGTTTGTAGTTCGCAGTTTTTGTGATAATAGCTCTTAATTTGACCAAAGCAAATGTGGTTTCTGGTTATACCATTATAGATTCTTTGTTTTATTTGTACAACACAAGCATAATGGTGCACAACTACCTTAATCTGACCTTGTTTCTGTAACATTATCTTCGAAGCCACATGATTTGCAGTCTGGTTCGTCATGTGGAGCTGCGTTCTCTAACTATCTGAACATACAGTTGATCAACGTTACCTCTCATATAAAAGAGTGGCTTATTTCTTATTTGTATCACAGGCTTGCCTGAGGGAAATCCATGCTTCTCTCTTACGTAAGCATCTGCATCGTCTAGAGAATGCTGGCGCTCCTGAACAGGCTGTAGAAGCTGATGAAGAATTAGACACTAAAGAGGAGGATGTGATGCACGACGAGGAAGAAGGTTTAAATTTACTTATGATCAGTTAACACCCCCTTTCTTTTAGATAACTATGGTTGTCTGTCTTTCTGATACCTTCTCCATGTGCAGATGATAAACGATATTCACCAGAACCTATAGAACATATAGCTGAAGCAACAGAGAGCCATTTGGATGAGGAAGATGGCTCCTTCTCGCCTGAGCTAATGCATGGCAATGAAGATGAAGATGCAATTGATCCTGATGAGGACAAGGCAGAACTGGTACAGAGTCACTCTCAGTAACATTGTGCTTTTTACAGTAATAGAATGCTGGCCCGTATAGTAATGGTTATGTATGCAGTCAAAACTATCTTGTTATTAATTAGATTATTATATACTACTCGATAGCAATTGAGTACACCTTGTTGTGCCACTAGCAAGTTAAATCAACAGCCTATGATAGAAATAATTGTAAAGTTGCGATAGGGCAACATTCCACCAAGATCTTAGGATAATCTTTCGAGCAGTTCTAGGCCTTCATGCATGTTTACCCTGAAAAAAGCTTAGTTTCATTTATGGGTAACTTCTGATGGTAATGCTAATGCATCCTAGGACCACAGACTTCTTTTAGCAACCAGCTGGAGCTCTGCCTCTTCATTAAGTAGAAATTTTTGAGCGGTTAATAAGAGAAACCAGCTAAAACCTAGTTCTAAGGTTATTTTGGAACACTTAAAACGATTTTCTTTCCCTGGGGAGGGGGGCTTTTTTCTCTCTCAATTTGTTGCATGAGTAGGTACATTTCATGTGTTCATTACAAATTTGAAATGAGGTTGGCTGGCCAGTCTCACACATGTGCTCTGTCCTTTGAAATATTCTCCAGGATCGGCAACGTGAAGCTGTAGTTACCGAGCATCAAAGGAAAGTTAAGGAGGTCATGACAGCTAAGGCAAAAAAACCAGATGAGTTGGAGCTGAAGGCAATGAAAGCGATGGGAGCAATGGAGGAAGGGGACGCTGTGTTTGGTTCAGGTGCTGAAGTGAACCTGGATTCACAGGTTAGACTCACTTACCTTCTGGACACAAAGAATACTACAGTCTTCTTTATTATCTGAGGAATGTAGGAGTGCTACCATATCATTATTCTTCCTAAACATATATCACTATATGCATACCCGTAATTTCCAGCATTATGCTGATATGCTGGATTCACTTGTAGTCAGGAACCAAGGATTGCAAATTTCATTGAATTTGAAGTTGTGTATATATTAATATTACTTTTTTGAGTTGGATATTTATATTATTCTGAAGCTATATTTGATATCATCTACTTAGCAATTTGGATGATAATATGCTTTTACATGCTAGAAAATTCTAGCAAGTTTGACGCATCAAGCTATTGCTAGTGAACCTCCATTCTCTCTCAAGCTCTCAGCTGGATTCTCACATACTTGCTTAATGTGCTCACAGGTTTACTGGTGGCATGACAAGTACCGACCAAGGAAACCAAAGTACTTCAATCGTGTGCATACTGGATATGAGTGGAACAAATACAATCAAACTCATTATGATCACGACAACCCGCCTCCTAAAATCGTCCAGGGCTACAAGTTCAACATATTTTACCCTGATCTTGTGGATAAATCAAAAGCACCAATATATACTATAGAGAAAGATGGAAGCGCTGGGGAGACATGCCATATAAGGTTTCATGCTGGCCCTCCATACGAGGATATTGTAAGCCTTTTGCCTCACCTTTTCAGTTTTGCTGTCGCAGTTTCCATGGAAGATCCACTTACCTACTCTGGTTTTCCTTGGCAGTCTTTCCGCATCGTGAACAAGGAGTGGGAGTACTCACACAAGAAGGGCTTCAAGTGCACATTTGAGCGTGGGATTCTTCATCTGTATTTCAACTTCAAGCGATACCGCTACAGGCGATAGATACCCACACAGCAGAAAGAACTGGACCATTGATTGGGCTATTAGAAGTTGGTTCTCTGTTTCTCGCTTATAGTGTGTTCTTACAGGCTAGCTCCCGCATCACAGAAGTCATCCGAGTCAGCATGCTCGAATTAGTTCCTGTACCAAAATATGAACATACCAAACAATTGGATAGTTTGTATCAAGTTTTTGTGGCACTTGCTACCTTGATTTCAATGGAGATAACGGTGTAGCACAAATTCAAAGCATCTGTATATGTATGCTATGCATTCTTATGCCCTTCATGCGGGATGGATATTTTTGAAATCAACAAAAGAGACAGATATATTATGTGTAGTTTGAGCTAATTATTGTTAGAAGAAACATAGGCTCGCACAAATTTCAGGCTGTTAGCCAGGTATACATCTTCAAAGTGGATGAGAAAAATAAAGTGGTAAACCACTTCATTTTTGTAGCTTATATCTGTGTTGTGAAGCTTGTCATCTTTGTATCTTATCTGTGTTGTGAACCTTTTTGATTTTTGACAGAGATTTCATTCACCCTTGATGCAAAAGTAGAGCCTGAAGCTTCCAGAAAGGAACAAGTTTAGAACGGCACACAGTAAAGTGTGCTGTGAATCTTGTGACACAGCGGTTAGGCTTTTGCGATCGGTTGTATGCCTACTAACTACTCCCTCCGTTCAAAAAGTATAAGATTTTCTAACTATTTTCAGAATCGGATGTATACAGACATGATTTCAGTCTATGGAGCCCATATTGAAATTTCCAAAACAATTTATATTTGTGAACAGAGGGAGTGTGTAATTCATTGTTGGGAGTAAAATCTTGCCTTTTGAAGTTCATTCATAGGAAAAAGAAAGGTGCAGTCTGATGCTTTTGAGAAGTTTTACTCCTTCGAAGCAACATGGAACTTGTGCTATCAGAACTTGTCTATGACGACACAACATGGAACTCTGTCTACAAGACTTCTGTGCAATAAGACCAAAGATGTATTATGCAAACGCCAATTCCTGGCTGACCAATTTGGATGTGAAACTTCAAGCTGAGCAACTCAAACAGCCTCAATAGGAACAAGTTTAGAAGGACACACAGCCAGTGTCTTGTAACCACAAACTCCATGAAATTCATACTAACTATGATAGGTTGGCACTTGTGAAAAGTTGGCACAGTGGTAACTAAAAATCCCGCCTTCTTTCATTGGGCAAAAGAAGATGCAGACTGGCACTTGTAAAAAGTTGTCCTTGGAAGCAAACTCTCTTTGAGAAATCTAGTGTTAAAAATTCCAAATGGAACAAGACTATGCAGATGACTCTGGAAACTCTTCTGCAGTAGTGAAATCAAAGATCAATTGTTCAAAGGCCAATTCGGCTGTGGAAACCAGCTTGGTTTTGGATTCTGGACAAGCCCGAGTGCAAGCCAAGAGAAACTCAAACAAGTTGCTCCTCTGACTTGCACCTGTTACAAACCCAAAATCCAGAACCAAAATAGTTCACCAGATCCCAGCCACAAAGCTAAGAAGAATCAAACTTAAAGAACCCAAAGATAAGAATAGCACAGAACAATATGGCAACTAGCAAAACCACTTGTTAACTTAAACCACTTGCATAGGATAGGTCTCAAGTAGAGTTGAAGGTAACAAATACAGTCATAGATATCCTCCTGGCTACTACGAACTGAACAAGATAACTACGAGCAACAGGCTCCACGGCAAAACAGGGTAATCGCCATCTCAGGCTTCTCTCACACACAACTCAGGGTAGGGTAGGGTAGGGCAGGGCTCCACAGGAGCTCAGCAGTAGAACATGACGTCCTTGACGTTGTCCTTGATCTTTGGGAGCTGGCGCACCTCCACAGGGCCCTCACGCGCAATCGCCGCCTGACCGCTGCTTCCGGGGGTCGATCCGCCGTCCGAGCTGTCCCCTTCCACGTAGTAGCGCGCACGGAATGCGGCAAGATGGGCGTAGTAGGCCGGTGGGACTGCATAGCAAGTTCAGCCAAGTTAGCTTCTTCTGGAAGTAAATGCCACAGGTTGTATAAATAGAACAACAGCTAGGTTACCAAGTCTTAAAACAGCAAGGGGGAAAGATGCTGTGTTGTTCATTTCAATGTAAACATAGATGACACAGAACGAAGGAATGGAAACTACTCAGTGTGTTCATCAATAAACTAGCAGAGGGTTGATTTCAATGTAAACATATATAGATGACACAGAACAAAGGAATGAAACTACTCAGTGTGTTCATCAATAAACTAGCAGAGGAATGCAAACTACTCAGTGTATTCATCAATAAACTAGCAAAGGAATGAAACTACTCGGTGTATTCATCTATAAACTCAGGTTCATTTTGTCAGGAGTACATGCTTATTTAGAGTTTTAGACCAAAGGCCCTCAAGCACAGATCCATTAAGGAGTTAAAGAAACCAGTGTGGTTGGATTGCTAACTTGCATCAGAGAAGGCACAGTGGCACACACAGGCGGGTACAAGGTAATACTAATGCCAAATACAGTACAAGTCTGCAGCTGCTAGGACTATCAGGATAAGCAAAACATAATAATTTAATAGCAGAGGCATAAGGCAGATGATGCCCCTAGTCTACTAGTATTAATGCCCACAGAAGAATGCTCTACTTGGAGAGAAAAAGTACAGATGAAAGTTGAAGCAAATCAAGGCAGAAAACTGAAAAAGGGAACTCACCAACAGAGACCGCACGAGTGCAACGAGCATAGCTGCATATGGATCATAATTAAACCATCATCAGAGTCATAACACAACAGAGAGATTAAGAGAGAGCGGAAGAGAGGGGATTACGTGTAGCAGAGATTGTTGGTCAGTGACTGAAGCGCATCGGCTGTGAAGTGATTCTCATCATAAAGAACATGGTAGTGTGTTGGCCTGCTAGTTCCCTGAGGAGCATTTTGCAAACACACTCAGTATGCAAGCACTGAAGATAAGCTGCATAGGAACAAATGGACATGTGGACAAAGTGTCTACCTGAATGCCAGCATGGCTGCACAAGTAGAAATCAAACTCCGTAGGGTGGCAAATCATGAGGTCAACCACAGTTCCTGCAGGACAACAGAAACAGAAATGCACCCAATCACAGTCAGCAATGTTTCAACAAGTAGCAGATAGGTGTAAATCAGTGACATTGAAATACCAGTGTATTTGCTAACCTGGAAGTATGTTCCCACTCTTGTCGGTCATATCACGCCTCCCATGAACCTCAGGGAATAGCCTGGTGTGATGCCTTTTCTGGACAACCACAAAGGTGACTGGGGGCATATACCCCTCCTCTAACGAGGCGCAGGCCTTGCAACAGCAAAATTAAGAACCATCAGAATGAGAAAAGCCAAGGATAACATCAGAAGAGGTAGACAAAACAGATATTTGCACGTTATCATATGCTGCAGGCTTACCTTCCTGATTGCGTCCATTTCATGAAGCAGAACATGGCTGAATTGGCCTTCACTTACGCCATCCCTGTACATGAGAATGATCCGTCAGGCAGTTTCATTGAATGGACAGGATGAAAAGAGTGTCATGAATTTGTGCACACACCTGTAGAAGAGTATCCTCTCAGGCCTAAGGCCTGTCTTCCTGCGGAAGGCAATCAGCAACTCCCTGTAGAGAAAATTATGTCAGGTTCGCAGTTGATCCACAGGGCAATTGCTAGCAATCGTCTCTGACTAATCACAAAACTCACCTGATCATGCCACCATTGACATTACCCCTCTGCGGATCTTTGGTGACACTGAAGAGGTCTTCGATTATCTCCTGCCTGTGTGGTTGGGCAGAGACAAGACCTCTGTACTTGGTGATCTCTGGCCAGTCCATTGATGCCACCACCTACATCAATCCAATATAAGAAACGGTTAAGCCTATTTGTACTCAACAGGTATGTGCATCAAGATGATAATTCCATTTGAAAGATAAAATCAGAAAGAAACAAATAACGAGTTGACAAACTGTTAGCTACGGGGAAGAACTAACCGCAGCAATTGATGATGCAGAGTCCTCTCCAGGTGGGGGGTGTGTAACATCAGCACCAAAGATGATTGTTGGGACTTCGGACACAAACGGTATGCCATTTCGCACAAAAGCTCTCTCCAGAACTGTGTTGCGTCCTCCGACCTAGTCAAGACACAGAATTATCACATTCAACAGAAACCGAAGTAGACAATGAATCAACATTCCATGGAAACTGAATGTAAAACATAGACCAGGTGGTTATGTTACCTTCACATTGATTTTGAGTGCAACATTCTCCAAATATTGCTTGTTCGGTCTGGAAGCATGCCTTGGCAGGCAACACTGAGACACGATCCCAAGGTCAGTCTCACAAACCTTCTTGATTTTCCCTGCAAAATTAAATGTGGCACACACATAAATCTACAGAAATCCAAGAGAAGGTGGAAGGGGATTAACCAGAGGAGCCATATGCATACCATAAGAACCACTGACTTCAGGTAGGATTACAATTAACAGTTGTAGCTGTTTTTCGCTTCCCTGTTTTCCAAGCATTTCGGTGGTCCTCCTGTATACATCCCTCAAGGCATTCTCGATGTGGTTGGGGCTAGCTGATCGGTTGTCTACAAGTGGCCTTGGATTGACAGACTACAGGGTTGGAAAACACAAGTCAGTCAGCTATAACATACACACATAAATAATAAATGCCTGAGAAACAGGAAAGAAATGCAAGCCTTTTACCATTCCAGTCATATTGCACATCTGAATCAGATCACAACAGAACCTGTATACCTCCTCAGGACGCATGCGTGAAAAACTCACACAGGCCCAGTTGTCTATGATTCCTCCATTGATCATTTTCTGCAGTAAAAAAACTCAAATGAGACCTATCATTTGTACCATCATCGATATACTACATACAAAATGACGAGCAAAGTCACAGACAAGCTCAACTGTTTCTCAATTTAAGTAACTAGTGTGAAAACTACATGATCAATAAAATGCAATCAAGCAAAATAATTTGAGTTGCTACATACAGTACAAAATAATGACCTGTCCAAGACATTAACAACAAACAAAGAAGAAACACAACAGGTTCTCCATGTATTTAGTTCCAAGAAAAAGTAATGCATAGTAAAATTGGGAGTGAAGACAATGAACAGGGAAATACCTTGTTAATCATGTTCCACTGTCCAACACTTGGCGCACAAGTTTTCTCCTTTCCAGAATCATGATATCTCAACTGAAACACATAGAAAGGATGTGATTACTACAAATCCTTCTAGTGAAGCAGCTCAGAGAAAGGAGGGAAATACAGCATTCTTACCATGGGGGGAGGCAGCACACGGGCTGGAACAGAGACAAGGTCACTGCAGACATTGATCCCGAACTCCTGAGCAAACTTGTCCTCAGCATACTTGTTGTGCAGAACCATCTACAGTGTGAAAAAGAGTGTCATGAGAAAGACTACACATTACAGGCAAACATGACAAATATGCCTTGAAAAGGACATTCCTAACTACATGAGTTCGAACAGATTGGAATGAACTACCACATGCGAGAAGACATGGGCAGGTATTTCCAGAATGCAGTTGACAACAGGTACATACCTCACGAATGCTTTGCTCCCTCTGCTGGGGACGTTGACAGGTAGCTCTAAGTATGTTGGTGACCTGCTTGTCATTCAATTTCTTAGAGTACCTTTGCCCTTCAACAATCTTGCACGCCTACAATCAATTTGTAGAGAACCATGAGCAAACAATGCATAATTCAAATATGACGAAGCAGGCATGGACACAATACCTCCATAGGCAGATACACAGGCCGAGCATCACTTCCAGACTGCAAGCAGGGCCAAGAAGTATACTGCAGATTGTATTTGTATCTTTGCATGAAGTACTGAACAACTGACATTCTTGTTCCTCTCTCATCAACAGGAAATCTAACAACAAACAAAACAACATGAGTAGAGTGCTATTAGAAAGGGAATAACAATCATGGATAGATGCTAAAAAGTTAACTGTGGTCTAGACATTCCTAAGGAAAACTGTGAACAGGAAACAATTTGGCACAAACAGATCTTGCTATGCTGCAGAAATCAAAAGCATATGCCACAGGAAGAATGTTGTAAACAAAATTAATCCCCTAACCAGTTCCTGACACACCAACATCAATGAAGATGCAATAAGCCAAAAATCTATACAACTACACATCTTTTTAATATTCCAGCAACCCTGATTAGTTGGACCAGAACATAGAGAGAAAATACATAATGGAAAATATTATAGCATTTGAGGGAAGTTATTTACATGAGCTGGCTCATGGGAACAGGAGTAATCCCTGTTATCTTGTATCTTCGGATTTGGTCTTCCTGGTGGTTTGTTTCGACACGCACCCCACGGAGTGCTTTCTTTATCTGCATACAGTGCATACAATGAGATTAGTCAACTATTTCAAGACAATAACATGGTGCAATCTACAGAACATGAATTCTAAAACTAGCTTAGCATAGACGAATAGTACCTTAACACGGTCCCTGTCTGTCAGAGGCCGCGAGGCATCACGTAAGTTGAGGAACTCTAGCACAAACTGGACCACTGTCACAGGCTTGAAGAAGGATGTCGCAGATATGTCTGAAAAATGAAGTGCAGATCATCAGATAAACAAGGCTAGGACACACTGCAATCGGAAAACAGTAACAGTAACAGACAGGGGAGGGGAGGGGAGTACCTATATTGAGTGACAGCCCCATCTGGGTTGGACGTAAGCTCTGGTAGTAACCTCTCCAGCACTCTAATCCTTCACCAATGTCTCCTCTGTGACCAAAGGTGGTGGAGAAGAAGGATCTGGACACTGTGACATAGCTGCAATGAAAAAAGTGCAATAGTGTTAGGGCTCTAGAGAACTAGTTAGTATGATCAAGAAAAACTGATGGCAATAAACTGCTGGAAAGTGGATGTCATACTTCCAGGATGGTGACTCCCTGAGGACAACATCAAGAACTTGGATGGTTTCTTGAGGCATATCCCTCTGTCTTCCTTTGAGGAACTGCTGGAGGTGGTACAGGTCTGTCCTCCCAGCAATCCGAATGGTGATCTTGTACTCCCTTTCAGCCCTGCAAATGAAGAGGGAACAAGTCAGTAGCTAAAAAACAAATACAATGGGTAATCAAGTTGGACAAGATTGAAGGTAAAGAATCCAATCATACTTTTCTTTGTCTTTCTTTTCGGGATCAACCAGTGTAACAGAAAACTCCTCAGACTCAAAAGGGAGTGAGCCTGCAGTGTAAAGACTCTTTCTTCCATCGTAGGCAGGCAATTTGCCCCCAAGGGATGTCTTGCCGTGCAACTTGATTAGCTCACTGAGTACCTCCCTGTTCACAGCCCTTGATTTTGACTCCGGGTTAATGGAGACCTACAGCAACACATTTCAACATCAGTATGTATGCACAAACAAGAGAGACTCTGTTCTACATTCAGTACACAGAATAGAGACGATTAGCCCTCTGATTAGTGTCCAATGAATTTAAAAAAAATCAAATGAAATATTTTAATTCTCAGTACTTATGCTATACTTCATTCAATCTGTGAGGGAAAAGAAAAACTAGCGGATCTTAAGAAACCAGTAAACCAAAATTAGGCAATAAACAAATTAGCTGCTAGTGGCATCGCAGGACTGGAAATGTAGCAGGCAAACGGCAAGACATACCATGTGCCGGCCTCCATTTCGACTTACAGAGACCAGAAAAAAATCCAGTTGAAACGGAAGAAGCCCTGTAGTATAGAGTCAATCAAGTGGGGGAAGAAGTCTGGATCCCAAATCGAACTCCCAATACTCAAGGGGGCACAGCACAGTAGAGTAATTTTCTGGCACGGCCATGCTAGGGTTCCTGACGGGCCGCGGGCGAGCAGGCCGGAGGCGGAGAAGGGGCGGCGGCGCTCCGTCCGGGTGAGGAGGGGTTGAGTGGGAGGCTGCGACGGCATGGTGGGGGTGGGTGCGAGGGCACGAATCTTGGTGCAATCATGCGGTACAGAATACAATAAGCGGACCTGTGTACCGTGTGTATAGTATAGAAAAAAGGACCTGCGTACTGCGTCTAGTAAAAAAAAGGACCTGCGTGCTGTTTGTACTTTAAAAAAGGAACTACGGACTGTATACCAGATAGGAGTACTTGTTACGAGGAGTAGCAAAATAATTCGCCGCCAATTCACCATTTATAAATGGACTAGACGAATATAAAGTAGTTTTTTTGCATTTGGAATATAAAATAGTTTGGCAACAAAGGAGGTACGCATACATGTATGAGCAGAAGAATGAGATTTTAAAGCAAAATAGAGCTCACTGTAAAAAGCTGAAAAACAATAATATTAAACCTCACGTCAAAAACAGTACTAATATTTAAATCCCCGTACGTGTCGACCATTCAGCGAAAAAAAAACAGATCCACCACTGTTGTTCCACCCACATACATACACAAAGAGGAAACGTCCAAGGCTGGACCGAGAGGGGGAAAAGAATCTCTCCCAAAAAAGAAAGTTGACGGACTAGATGCAAACACAGAGAGCCACACGGAATTGCGCTCGAGGTGCGCGACACAGGAGATCCGAGCACGGCCTCGGCGTTGCATGCTTTGAACCAAAGACAAAACCAAAAGCTGCCGCGGGACCTCATGCATGCAGGCAGGGCAGAGCCAGAGGAATCACAAACAAAGGTGGCAAGGGCAACAACACCAACAGGCCTCCTGCTTTGCCCAAAATGTATGAAAGACACGTACACGGACGGACGGATGCGTCTGCCATGTCCCAACGGACGGATGGTACGTTCGTTGCTTTGCCCTTCTGTCCCCGAACGAGGACAAGGACCAGACGGAAACCACAAGACCAAGACCATCCCCGAAAACACTTTCACAAAAGAAGAACGCCGGGAAAAGACACAGGAGATGAATCAAAGAAAGAAAAAGGTACGTGGCTTTGCATGGGACGGGATCTCACGGCGACCCCCTGCCGTCTATAGCCAAAACGGATCCCAAGAATCTGCAGCCTTGACCGCAAAGTTGCCGAAATAATGTCTACATCTACTGCTGCTAGTTTCCAAGATAACAACGACAGCGACGAAACAAGAAGCGATAGCTACTGTCTGCAGGATGGCTTTTGCATTCCAAGAACTCACTGTTCATGCATGAGAACAGGAGAAAACCATCCATGCATGTAGCGGGAGAAAACGCAAAGATTTTATAACGGCAAAAGAGAGAAGCACCGAGGCGTCACTACGTGTAGCGACAGCGCTCGACCAAGCATCCATGGATGGATGGATGGGGTCGGAGACGCACGTCGCATGGAGAAAAACGAAAGCAGAGCGGGAGAAAACTGCACCATCACAATCGTATACTGGTAGATCTACGAGCAAGCTAGCGCGGACAACGTAAAAACGACGTACGATACGACAACATGCATGGAACGCCAGATCCGAACAAGAACTAGCTAGTACGTGAACGGAGATGGTACGTAAGGGAGCGGGATGGGGTTCAGCTCACATCGTAGTGGAAGAGGTTGTTGTCGGCGACGTTGACGAGGAAGTGGTTGGCGCGGATCATCACCTTCTTGCCCACGGTGCCGGCGCCGGGCCGCGCCGGGTGGGCGAGCCCCTTCTTGGACACCGGCGCGAGGTCCACGTCGGGGGCCTTCTCCTCCTCGGGCTGCGTCGCCGCGATCGCCGCCGCGGCCGCCGCGGCGGGCGGCGCCAGCGCGGTCTCCGTGACGAAGAGCTTCTGCTCGAGCTCCTTGGCGACGGACGCGGGGGTCGGCGGAGCGGGAGCGGGGGCGGAGACGCGGGCCGGCTGGAACGGGGCCGCGGCCGGCGAGGGCGTCGGAGCAGGAGCGCGGATGGTAGCCGGCGTGGGCGAGGGCGCGCGGATGGTGACCGGGGGCGAAGGCGCGCGGACGGTGACGTAGGGTGCCGGGGCGGGGTTGCGGACGACGACGCCGTGCTGGTAGGCGCCCTGGTGCGGCCCCGTGGCGTTGGGGTTGTGGTAGATAGCGACGGCCGGCGCGTACTGCGCCGGCGCGGCGGGACGCGGCGCCGACGGAGCGCCCGGAGGCGGCCATACGAAGCCCGTGGGGCCGCGGCCGCCCCCGCGCCCTCCTCCAGCCGGCGCACCGCCCCGGCCTCCGCCGTACTGCTGGTCGCCGCGGCCTCCCCGGCCTCCGCCTCCGCGGTAGGCCATGGCGGGAGAGAGGGAGAGCGGTGGTGGTGGTGGGAGGGCTAGGCTAGGGTGGCGGCGGCGGTGGATTGGAGAGGAAGAAAGGAGCGAGTGGATGAGGACGGCGGTGAGTTGGTGGGAGGATCGGCGCGGACGAGGCGGCTTTTATAGGCGGAGCGGGGTGGTGAGCGAGTGGGCGAAACCCTAGCCCAGCGGGGTGGTGAGCGCATGGCGTGGTCCGTACGTGGGAGAGGGAGGGGGATGTGGCCCGAATTACGCGATTCCGTCAGGACCGGCGTGTAAAATGCCGTCGTACAGAGGAGAAATATCTGGGTTCGCTTCGGGTGCGCGGATCAGAACGCGCGCGCGGGGGGGCGTCCTCGGGAATGCGCTGCGGCGCGAGGGGCTTTTCTGCAAACTGTGCGGCTGTCCGCACCTGGTTTGCTTTGGTAAAGTAACCATGGTAGAGCGGTTTGGGTCAGGTGGGATGGTAACCACGGTTGGGTTTGGGTTTGGGTCAGCTGCAAACGGTGCTGTACACGGGGGGTTCTTTTTTTTCTTTTTTTTTTGAACAAGAAAAGGCGCTCGAAGCGCCAAATTCATTTCAGCTCAGAAACAGTGTACAGCGTGAATTACAAACTCCTGTACCTGAAAATTTGAGAGAAGAGACACCACAGGACAGGAACTATGTCTATGAGCTGAAGCGAAGCAACAAACTTGAGGTTCAACCTTAGAATGAAGAACCTGATGAGCTACATTGTGTGCTATGCCATTAATTTCCCTAGAAATGTGAAACACTCGAGGTTGCAAGCTATTAGCATGCTTGAAGAAATCAGCCAAAGGCTTCCTGATGCTCCAAGGGGTGGTAGATTCCACAATCTTGCCGATAGCAGCCACCGAAGATAAAGAGAGGCAATCCATGAGAAAGGTTGGCTGAAGAATATTGAGCTTATTAGCCACTTGAGCTGCAAAAGAAAGAGCCAGAGCTTCTGCATGTAGAGGAGAAGTAGTGGGAGGAGCTGATGCTTGAATTTGCACATTGATTTCAAAACGATCTTGAGGCAAAACAAGATAGACCCCTATTTCAGTAGCAACTGCTCCCTGTAATAGACCAGGAACTTTTGAACTTCTGAAAGTAGCGTCAGAAAATATTTTGGTCCCCGTAATGAGCAAATCCGATTTAAGAGTTCGACCCTGCGTAGGAAGATGATCAGGAGGACAAAGAACTTTTGGCATCACCTGCATCTTAGAGAAATGAGGCAAGTCCTTATAAGAATCAGAGGACAAGGCCATAGTAGCAATGTGCACATGATGAGGTAGAGCGTTTTTCCTGTCAAAAAGAAAATCATTTCTAGCCTTCCAAAGACACCATAAGAAATTAAGAATGTTAGAGATAGAACCATTAGGATGTCCCATTTGAAGCAAGGCAATAAGGATAGAATGCATGGAAGTATGACCTTGGATTAAAACATCAGACCTAATAAACCAAGGATAGTCAAACCAAGCAGCACGAGCAAAGGGACAAAGAAAAAATAAATGGGATTCATCCTCCTGATGGCCACACCTACAACAGTTTTTAGATATATGAACAGAGAATCGACTAGCTCGCAAACCTGTAGGCAATGCCCTTCTAAGAACCCTCCACGCAAAAGTTTGTACCCTAGGCAAAACCTATTTTTGTTTCCAAACCATTTTGAGAAGATTCTTCAATTCCAAAGAAAGAACAGAAGGAGCATTTCTGGTTACTGCATGAATGTCCTGCAAACAAAGCTTATAAGCAGATTTGGAAGAACAAATGCCATTCGGAGTGAGATCCCAACAAAGCAAGTCTGGACCATCATCATTGATAATATCAGTTTGGAGAATAATTGAGGCCATAGGTTGCTGGAAAAGTAAATGAACAAGCTCATTATTCCAAATTTTTTGTCCAGGGAGCCAAAGATCCTTAACTAAAGAAGGATATCTAAATCCCGGTTCTTGAATAATGAGATGTTCATGAATGGAAGTCCAAAGGGAGCACCAAGGTGTGCTCCAAATAGAGATATTACCTTGAGTTAATTGGTAAAAAGAATGAGCTTTCAATTTAGGAATCATTTTTAAAACCGAAGCCCAAAAAGCAGATTTAGGAGCAGAAGAATGAGCAACCCAGATGGAGGAGTCATGAAAATATTTAGCCTTAAGAACTAAATATAGCTGAGAAAAAGGGGATTTAGCAATTCTCCAAGCAGCTGCAAGAACAAGACTCTCATTGATTGCCTTCAAATTTCTTATGCCCACTCCACCTTCTTTTTTAGAATTGCATATGTCTTTCCATGCACGAATACAAAGACTCCTTGAAGAATCATTCTCCCTAACACCTGTCCACCAGAAATTTCTAATGACAGCAGTGAGCTTTGCAATAAACTTCTTTGTGAACAGGATGTTAGACATATAATAAACAGGAATAGCAGAGAAAATAGAGCGAATTAATTCAAGCCTCGCAGCATGAGAAAGCATATTGGCTTTGTAAGCAGGCAATTTATTCATAAATTTATCAAGAACAAAGTTATAGGCGGCAGTTCTATTTTTAGCAGGAAGAATAAGCGGATGACCAAGATGAGTGAAATTGGTATCCATGGAGGAAACAGGAAAAACTTGCTTAATCTCCTGTCTAGTAGGTTGACTAACTCGAGAACTAAAGAGAATGGCAGATTTAGCCCAGTTTGGAGTTTGACCTGAAATAGAACAAAAGTGGTGAATGAGCTGAGCCATAGTAGTGGCTTCCTGAATAGTGGCTTGCCCACAAACCAACAAATCATCTGCAAACAACAGAGAATGAATAGAAGGGCAATTTGGTCCAAGCGAAATTCCTTGAAGATTTTGAGCAGCAAGAGCTTCATTGAGAGCAATAGACAATTCATTGATAGCAATAACAAACAAATAAGGCGACATGGGACAGCCTTGACGAATGCCTCTGAAACTTCTAAATTTATGTGAAGGCTGCCCATTAACAAGCACAGAGAAAGTAGGAGAAGAAATGCACGAATACACCAAATTAATGAAATGACGATGCAACCCTTTACGTGCAAGCGCAGACACAATGAAGTTCCACTCTAAACGATCAAAAGCTTTAGCCAGATCTATTTTTAGCATGAAAGCATGATGATTCCATGAAGCAAGAGAGAAAGAGTGAGTAATCTCTTGAGCAATAATAATGTTGTCACTAATTCTTCTACCCTCAATAAAGGCTTGCTGAGCAGGATCAATATAGTTCGGAAGATGTGGCTTAATTCTATTAGCTAGCGATTTTGCAATGATTTTATAGACAACATTACAAAGGCTAATGGGACGATAATCCATAGGAACCTGAGGAACTAACTTCTTTGGGATTAGAGCAATATTAGTATCATTAATGTGGGGAGGTAAAATACCAGTTTGATAAAAGTTAATCACAAGTTGAGTGACCTCCTCCCCTATCCAATCCCAAGCAGCCAAATAAAATTCCACATTAAAACCATCTGGACCTGGAGAAGCATTCAACTTCATTTCTTTAAGAATCTGCAAAAGTTCATTTTTATCAGGAAGAAAATAAGTAGGATCCAAAGAGTTGACAGGCAAGTGAGTATTGAGAAAAGGTCTTCCAATGTCATTGTTAGGCGAGGAGAAGATGTACCTAAAATAGTTGACAAAAGTATTAGTGATAGCACTAGGCTTAAAATGAATCACATCATTCTCATCCTTAACAGAACAAACAGTATTCCTTTTTCTTCTTTTGATCACGGCCTGATGAAAAAATTTAGTATTGCGATCACCAGCCGTGGCCCAACCCTTTGTACTTCTTTGTTTGTAAAACTGATTAAGTTTGGAAAGAGTTTGCTCATACCTAAGAGTGAGAGAACCTTCCAAAGTATGATTTTGCTGCTGCAAAGGAAGCTGCTGTATCTGATTGATACTTGATTCAAGTTCCAAAAGTTCTTGCTGAAGAGGCTTTTTCTTCTTGCACCACTTTTTCAACGAACCTGCCAAAGAAGAAGACTTTGTTGCAAAGGAGTGAGATGTACAATTATTCCAGGCAGATTTAGCAAAGTTGCTAAAATCTTTCTCAAGTAACCACCAGTTTTCAAATTTAAATGTTTGCTTAGGCTTAACAAAATTACCATCAGTGGAGACAAGAATGGGAGCATGATCACTGAGAATAATAGGAAGATTAAGCACTTTAGTATTAGGATAATGCATACACCACTCAGAGTTAACCAGGCATCGATCTAGGCGTCTATAAATAGGATTAGCTGTATGTTGTTTGTTACGCCAAGTGTACGCAGGACCACTGAAACCAATATCAAAAAAACCACAATTTTTAACAAGAAAACGAAAAGCAGACAAACGATAATAATTAATACTACCATTACAACCATCCGTTTCATACAAAATGTCATTAAGGTCACCCATACACATCATGGGCTTCCCCAGGTTATCATACACAAAAGCAGCAACTTGACTCCAGATAGTACTAGTCTGCCTATGATAGGGGTCACCATATATACAAATCAAGCAAAAGTGGACACCTGAAGCTAGATGAACTACATTAGCAAGAATATAGTGAAAGGAGGCACTATGAACAGAAACTTTGAGTTCATCATTCCACATAAGCCACAGCCCACCGGAAGCACCTCTAGAAGGAACAACAAAGCTATTAGCAACATCAAACCTATTAACAAGATCAATTGATCGAACCTTAGAAGATTTGATCTCAGAAACAAAGGTTACCTGGGCTCTAGTAGAACGTATCAAATTAGCCAGAAAAAGCATACGATCATTGCCGAGACCCCGACCCATACCCCGACAATTCCAAGCTATCGCTTTCATGGCATCCGAGGCTAAAAAGAATCTGCCATACTCATGTTTGTTTCAGCATCAAATTTCATCTCCTCTCCCAACTGACCCCCCATGAGATCCACTCAAATTGATGATAAGGGTTGATTGATGGAGTAAACTAGAAAAATCAGACAAGCATCAGAGGTTGGGGAGAGCCAGCAGCAAGCCCCGCTAGGATTTAGGTGGAGAGCGAGGCGAGACCACGGGCCTTAACAGAGGCGGCAATACAGGCGGGTCACGGCAGGCGGTGGTTCAGCCCCGCTACTGCTGAGGCAGGCGGAGACAGAGGTGTCGAAGGCGGACGGCAAGGCCGGCTTGCTGCCAGCCAAGAATCTCGTTGAAGAAAGGAAACGAGAAAAGGGGATCTGGGAGAGGCAACAGCTATGGGCAAGAGAGGTGAAGCAGATGGAGTTCAGGGGAAACAAGGGATGGAGAAAGGAGATAGAGGAGGAAGGGGGAGAAAGGAGATAGAGGAGGAAGGGGAACTGCACCGAGGAGGAAGAAGACGGCATCACGCCAGTCGTCGGACATTTGCCGGAAGTCGCCCAGCAGGTTTAAGTTATTCTCTTCCTCCTCTATGAATGGCTGGGAGGTTATTTAGATCCATAGGAACTTGAGCGAGCAAGTTTGGGCGGTGAGAAGAAGGCTGGGATAAGAGGAGTGAGGGATTGAATATTTGGATTGATGGTTAGACAAGAAGGATGGAAGATTAAGAAGAGCGGATGAGATTAGGATCTACGCAAGAACAGAGCACCAGATGAAAAATACGCGAAGGAAGGGAAGAACTGGAGTGGAAAAATTATGGAAACGATTAGATCAGGAGAGGAGGTAGATAGGGAAAGAGAGATCAAGCAAAAAGGAAGCACATCACCACACTAATCTCCGGCATCTCGCCATTCACCGGCATGTCGCCAGCCACTTTCCTAGCTTGCTCTCAAGCCGTCCATGTTGCTGGTAGTGGAATAAGTCTGCAGGAAGCAATCCTCATCTACACGGGGGGTTCTCGAATTTCGATTCAAATTGTGGCCGCTGCTGCGGTTCCGATCGACGGAGAATGATTGAGCTGCCAACGGGTGAGAAATCTTTGATTTTTGGTACGTACATGCACTTTGTCGATCTTCGGTTTTATTTGGTGCATTTAATTTAAGAGTACGTATGCGTGTAAAAACATTTAAATCAATTCTGATGCATTGGTAAAACCAATTAAAGAGTAAGTATGCGTCTCTCCTCGGTCTTTTCGTTATCAAGTGAGATTTCTACACATATGTCTACATGATAAATAGACTTCTCCCACACGAGATTGATTTAGAAATGGCAACATCATCACAAATAGAACTTATTCGAGAAATGTGTCAAGTTACATCTGATCTGGGTAGATTTCTTCAATTAACCTTTATCAGTTCACTAATATCTAACCTATGAATACAACAAATGTTGAGATGGTTTCTTGGATCAAACTATCTCACAACCGGTCTGGATAGCTAGCCAACCCACTCTGCATCAACAAACTACAAACTACCGACTTGCTCTCTCTTTTCCCCCTTTCCTATCTCCACCGAAGTTCGGCCTAGGGCCGTTAAATTCAACCACCACCACCCCCTTTCCTATCTCCACCGAAGTTCGGCCCAGGGCCGTTAAATTCAACCACCACCACCCCCTTTCCTCTCTCCTTCATCGATGTTATCAGCCGAAGTGGGGGAGGAAGGAGGTGTATTCGCTTGTAGTTGTAGGGTGGGTGCCTGCCTTTGGTTGCCACCGTGGTGATGGAATAGTCATTGGCCAAGGCCCTGGTCACACCACCAGGCCGCGTGGGGCCCCTATGGCTCCTCTCGTGCCCCTCCGGTGCTTTTCTGGAACCTCCGTGCCCTGAAAACCCCGTATTAAATTCTTAGAAGTTTTTGACCTCCATAGATATTGATTTTCTCTAGAAAACAACAACTGAGACCAGACACTAAATTAATAGATTAGTCCAGAAAAATAATAAAAATTGGCATAAAAAGTATACGAAAGTAATAATATGGTAGCATGAAACAATAAAAAAATGGACATGCTATGGAGCGGCATGCTATCATGGAGCGGCATCAACATGCTGTGGTACAAATTTTGTCCCATTTGGAGCAGGTTTGGGTATATGCTTCTCACAAACCGGAGCTTCTCACAACAAGCATTATGGTTTTCGGTAGGAAACGTCCCACCTTTGGGTACGAAACGATATCCATTGCCTCTTATTGCTTTCAGTTTTTTTTCTCGTGTCAACATAGAACAACAGGAGTGTTGTGTGATTTTTTGTGATTTTTCAGGGTTCGTTTGGACATTTTTATGCATTAACTGAGTTTTCAATACATTTTATGTGCATAATTCAAATTTGAACTACATGCACATGCTCTAGTGCATATAAATTGGTTGAAAAATCAAATCTGTGTCCTTGGGTGCATGCTTAGGTCCCATGCAAGAAATGGGAATGAATTTCAAACACCGGGGCACCGTTGATTGCCGGCAAAACATTGAGATGCGTAGTTTTTAAATTCTAATAAATTCAAAACTCGTCTGAAATTCATGAAACTTGGCATGCTATCATGAGGCGCCATCAACATGCCGTTCTACAAATTTTGTCCCATTTGGGGCAGGTTTGGGTATATACTTCTCATAAACCGGAGCTTCTCACAACAAGCATGATGGTTTTCGGTAGGGAACATCCCACCTTTATGGACGAAACGATATCCATTGCCTCTTATTGCTTTTAATTTTTTTTCTCGTGTCAACATAGAACAACAGGAGTGTTGCGTGATTTTTTGTGATTTTCAGGGTTCCTTTGGACATTTTTATGCATTAACTGAGTTTTCAATGCATTTTATGTGCATAATTCAAATTTGAACTACATGCACATGCTCCAGTGCATATAAATTGGTTGAAAAATCAAATCTGTGTCCTTGGATGCATCCTTAGGTCCCATGCAATAAATGGGAATGAATTTGAAACACTGGGGCACCGTTGATTGCCAGCAAAACATTGAGATGCATGGTTTTTAAATTCTAGTAATCCAAAACTCGTCTGAAATTCATGAAACTTGGCATGCTATCATGGAGCGGCATCAACATGCCGTGGTACAAATTTTGTCCCATTTGAGGCAGGTTTGGGTATATGCTTCTCACAAACCGGAGCTTCTCACAACAAGCATGATGGTTTTCAGTAGGGAACGCCTCACCTTTGTGGACGAAACGATATCCATTGCCCCTTATTGCTTTCAATTTTTTTTCTCGTGTCAACATAAAACATCAGGAGTGTTGTGTGAATTTTTCTGATTTTTCGGGGTTCGTTTGGACATTTTATGCATTAACTGAGTTTTCAATGCATTTATGTGCATAATTCAAATTTGAACTACATGCACATGCTCCAGTGCATATAAATTGGTTGAAAAATCAAATATGTGTCCTTGGGTGCATGCTTAGGTCCCATGCAAGAAATGTGAATGAATTTCAAACACCGGGGCACCGTTGATTGCCGGCAAAACATTGAGATGCATGGTTTTTAAATT
Organism: Triticum urartu; assembly: GCF_003073215.2. Taxonomy (NCBI): domain Eukaryota; kingdom Viridiplantae; phylum Streptophyta; class Magnoliopsida; order Poales; family Poaceae; genus Triticum; species Triticum urartu. Next base: position 589,942,849 of record NC_053026.1, read on the forward strand.
ATAGTAAATCCAAAACTCATTTGAAATTCATGAAACTTGGCATGCTATCATGGAGCAGCATCAACATGCCGTGGTACAAATTTTGTCCCATTTGGGGCAGGTTTTGGGTATATGCTTCTGACAAACCGAAGCTTCTCACAACAAGCATGATGGTTTTCGGTAGGGAACATCTCACCTTTATGGACGAAACGATATCCATTGCCTCTTATTGCTTTCAATTTTTTTTCTCGTGTCAACATAGAACAACAGGAGTGTTGTGTGATTTTTTGTGATTTTTCAGGGTTCGTTTGGACATTTTTATGCATTAACTGAGTTTTCAATGCATTTATGTGCATAATTCAAATTTGAACTACATGCACATGCTCCAGTGCATATAAATTGGTTGAAAAATCAAATATGTGTCCTTGGGTGCATGCTTGGCTCTCATGCAAGAAATGAGAATGAATTTCAAACACCGGGGCACCGTTGATTGCCGGCAAAACACTGAGATGCATGGTTTTTAAATTCTAGTAAATCCAAAACTCGTCTGAAATTCATGAAACTTGGCATGCTATCATGGAGCGGCATCAACATGCCGTGGTACAAATTTTGTCTCATTTGGGGCAGGTTTGGGTATATGCTTCTCACAAACCGGAGATTCTCACAACAAGCATGATGGTTTTCGGTAGGGAACGTTCCACCTTTGTGGACGAAAAGATATCCATTGCCTCTTATTGCTTTCAAATTTTTTTCTCGTGTCAACATAGAACAACAGGAGTGTTGTGTGAATTTTTGTGATTTTTCGGGGTTCGTTTGGATATTTATGCATTAACTAAGTTTTCAATGCATTTATGTGCATAATTCAAATTTAAACTACATGCACATGCTCTAGTGCATATGAATTGGTTGAAAAATCAAATATGTGTCCTTGGGTGCATGCTTAGGTCCCATGCAAGAAATGGGAATGAATTTCAAACACCGGGGCACCGTTGATTGCCAGAAAAATATTGAGATGCCTGGTTTTTAAATTCTAGTAAATCCAAAATTATGTTAACCATTCACATGACGCCACGTGTCTTGGTTTTAATGGCTGTAGGAGGTGCTGTGCGGACAGCTGCTTGACCTTGACTGAACGGGAGGCGTGCGAGCGCCATCCGGTGCGCAGGCGTGCAAGCTGTCCTTGAGTGCGCAGGCTCACCGGGAAGAATGCGAGCTATACGTTGTGTTCCTTTTGACCCATAAAAATTCTCCATAAAGTTTCATGGCATTTGGACTCTGTCTGATATTGATTTTCTGCGATGTAAAACATGGAAAAAACAGTAACTCACACTTGGCACTATGTCAATAGGTTAGTACCAAAAAATGATATAAAATGACTATAAAATAATTATAAAATATCCAAGATTGATAATATAACAACATGGAACAATCAAAAATTATAGATATGTTGGAGACGTATCATTCACCACAGACATACGAGTCCATAGCTAGTATCTAGATGGCTTCTTCTCTCTCTTTGATCTTCAATACCATGTTCTCCTCGACCTTCTTAGAGTTCTATCCGATGTAATTCTCTTTTGCAGTGTGTTTGTTGGGATCCAATGAATTGTGGGTTTATGATCTGAATATTTATGAATATTAATGGAGTCTTTTCTAAACTTTATTATGCATGATTGTTATACCTTTGTATTTCTCTCCGATCTATCCATTTAGTTTGGTCAACTAGATTGATTTATCTTGCAATGGGAGAGATGCTTTGTGATGGGTTCAATCTTGCGGTGCTCTATCCCAGTGACAGAAAAAGAACAAACATGTATTTGTATTGTTGCCATTAAGGATAAAATGATGGGCTTTATTCATATTGCTTGGATTTACTTTATCTATATCATGTCATCTTGCTTAAGGCGTTACTCTGTTTTATACTTAATACCCTAGATGCATGCTGTATAGCGGTCAGTCTACTTGTCTCAGATGTGATGCCTATATACATGATCATTGCCATGAATATTGTCATAACTATGCGTTTTTCTATAAATTGCCAACAGTAATTTGTTTACCCACCGTATGCTATGTGTTTGAGAGAGAAGTCTAGTGAAAACTATGGCCCGAGTCTACTTTTATCATATATAAAAATCTAAAAATACATCGTTGCAATTTTATTTCCTTTATTTTGTCTAGTATTTTATTTTATCTATGTACCACTACGAGATTTAATCCTAGCAATAACCGTCAAGGGGATTGAGAACCCTTTTGTTTGCGTTGGGTGCAAGTATTTGCCTTTGTGTGTGTAGGTGCTGCTAACAAGGTTCTGTGTGGTTCGCCTACTGGATTGATAACCTTGATTCTTAACTGAGAGAAATACTTATCTCTACTGTACTGCATCATTCTCTCCTCTTCGAGGAAATCCAATGCTGCTCACAAGTAGCACCTACCTCCCTGGGGGCGTGCGGTGGGCGTTTGGGCTCCTCGTAGCTCCTCCCGCACTCTGCTGAAGCTTCTAGGGTCCCTTGTTGCCCAAAAAACGTATTAAATTAGTACGTGATTTTGACCTCGGTATATATTGATGTCCTACAAAGCCAAAAACAAGCAGAAAACAGGAACTGGCGCTGGACACTGATGTCTACTACACAACCTTCTTCTTGTAGATGTTGTTGGGCCTCCAAGTGCAGAGGTTTGTAGGACAGTAGCAAATTTCCCTCAAGTGGATGACCTAAGATTTATCAATCCGTAGTAGGCGTAGGATGAAGATGGTCTCTCTCAAGCAACCCTGCAACCAAATAACGAAGAGTCTCTTGTGTCCCCAACACACCCAATACAATGGTAAATTGTATAAGTGCACTAGTTCGGCGAAGAGATGGTGATACAAGTGGTATATGGATAGTAGATAAAGGTATTTGTAATCTGAAATTATAAAAACAGCAAGGTAACAAGTGATAAAAGTGAGAGTAAACGGTATTGCAATGTGTGGAAATAAGGCCTAGGGTTCATACTTTCGCTAGTGCAAGTTCCCTCAACAATACTAACATAATTGGATCACATAACTATCCCTCAACATGCAACAAAGAGTCACTCCAAAGTCACTAATAGCAGAGAACGAACGAAGAGATTATGGTAGGGTACGAAACCACCTCAAAGTTATTCTTTCCAATCAATCCGTTGGGCTATTCCTATAAGTGTCACAAACAGCCCTAGAGTTCGTACCAGAATAACACCTTAAGACACAAATCAACCAAAACCCTAATGTCACCTAGATACTCCATTATCACCTCAAGTATCCGTGGGCATGATTATACGATATGCATCACACAATCTCAATTCATCTATTCAACCAACACATAGAACCTCAAAGAGTGCCCCAAAGTTTCTACCGGAGAATCACGACGAAAACGTGTGCCAACCCCTATGCATAGGTTCATGGGCGGAACCCGCAAGTTGGTCACCAAAACATACATCAAGTGGCACATGGTATCCCATGGTAACCACAGATATCCACGGCAAGACATACATCAAGTGTTCTCAAAACTATAAAGACTCAATCCGATAAGATAACTTCAAAGGGGAAACTCAATTCATTACAAGAGAGAAGAGGGGGAGGAGAAACATAATATCCGACTATAATAGCAAAGCTCGCGATACATCAAGATCGTATCATCTCAAGAACACGAGAGAGAGAGAGAGAGAGAGATCAAACACATAGCTACTGGTACATACCCTCAGCCCCGAGGGAGAACTACTCCCTCCTCGTCATGGAGAGCACCGGGATGATGAAGATGGCCACCAGAGAGGGATTGCCCCCTCCGGCAGGGTGCCGGAATGGGTCTAGATTGGTTTTCGGTGGCTACGGAGGCTTCTGGCGGCGGAACTCCCGATCTAATCTCTATTCCGGAAGTTTTAGGGTATATGGAGTTATATAGGCAGAAGAAGCACATCAGGGGAGCCACGAGGGCCCCACGAGGCAGGGGGCGTGCCCCAGGGGGGTGGGCGCGCCCCTACCCTCGTGAGCTTCTCCTTCCTTCCTTGACGTGGGGTCCAAGTGTTGGGGAACGTAGTAATTTCAAAAAAATTCCTACGCACACGCAAGATCATGGTGATGCAAAGCAACGAGAGGGGAGAGTGTTGTCTACGTACCAATGTAGACCGACTGCGGAAGCGATCACACAACGTAGAGGAAGTAGTTGTACGTTTTCCCGATCCGACCGATCCAAGCACCGTTACTCCGGCACCTCCGAGTTCTTAGCACACGTACAACTCGATGACGATCCCCGGGCTCTGATCCAGCAAAGCGTCGGGGAAGAGTTCCGTCAGCACGACGGCGTGGTGACGATCTTGATGTTCTACCATCGCAGGGCTTCGCCTAAGCACTGCTACAATATGATCGAGGTGGAATATGGTGGCAGGGGGCACCGCACACGGCTATGGAACGATCACGGGGATCAATTGTGTGTCTAGAGGTGCCCCCTGCCCCTGTATATAAAGGAGCAAGGGGGGAGAGGTGCGGCATGCCTTGGGGCGCGCCAGGAGGAGTCCTACTCCCTCTGGGAGTAGGATTCCCCCCCAATCCTAGTTGGAATAGGAATCCTCAAGGGGGGGAAAGAGAGAGAGGGGGGCCGGCCACCTCTCCTAGTCCTAATAGGACTAGGGGAGGGGGGAGGCGCGCGGCCACCTTGGGCTGCCCCTTTCTCCTTTCCACTAAAGCCCACTAAGGCCCATTTAGCTCCCGGGGGGTTCCGGTAACCTCCCGGTACTCCGGTAAAATCCCGATTTCACCCGGAACACTTCCGATATCCAAACATAGGCTTCCAATATATCAATCTTTATGTCTCAACCCTTTCGAGACTCCTCGTCATGTCCGTGATCACATCCGGGACTCCGAACAACCTTCGGTACATCAAAATGCATAAACTCATAATAACTGTCATCGTAACGTTAAGCGTGCGGACCCTACGGTTCGAGAACAATGTAGACATGACTGAGACACTTCTCCGGTCAATAACCAATAGCGGGACCTGGATGCCCATATTGGCTCCTACATATTCTACGAAGATCTTTATCGGTCAGACCGCATAACAACATACGTTGTTCCCTTTGTCATCGGTATGCTACTTGCCCGAGATTCGATCGTCGGTATCCAATACCTAGTTCATTCTCGTTACTGGCAAGTCTCTTTACTCGTTCTGTAATACATCATCTCACAACTAACTTATTAGTTGCAATGCTTGCAAGGCTTATGTGATGTGCATTACCGAGAGGGCCCAGAGATACCTCTCCGACAATCGGAGTGACAAATCCTAATCTCGAAATACGCCAACCCAACATGTACCTTTGGAGACACCTGTAGTGCTCCTTTATAATGACCCAGTTACGTTGTGATGTTTGGTAGCACCCAAAGTGTTCCTCCGGCAAACGGGAGTTGCATAATCTCATAGTCATAGGAACATGTATAAGTCATGAAGAAAGCAATAGCAACATATTAAATGATCGGGTGCTAAGCTAATGGAATGGGTCATGTCAATCAGATCATTCAACTAATGATGTGATCTCGTTAATCAAATAACAATTGTTTTGTCCATGGTTAGGAAACATAACCATCTTTGATTAACGAGCTAGTCAAGTAGAGGCATACTAGTGACACTCTGTTTGTCTATGTATTCACACATGTATTATGTTTCCGGTTAATACAATTCTAGCATGAATAATAAACATTTATCATGATATAAGGAAATAAATAATAACTTTATTATTGCCTCTAGGGCATATTTCCTTCACCAAGTCCATCGGGTGACTTTCGTTTCAAAAATAACTTCTCTAGTTGATTTCGTTCCGTTTCGACTCCGTCTGATATTCCTTTTCTTCAAAACACTGAAATAGGCATAAAATAGCAAATCTGGGCTGGGCCTCCGGTTAATAGGTTAGTCCCAAAAATAATATAAAAGTGGATAATAAAGCCCAATATTGCCCAAAATAGTAGATAATATAGCATGGAGCAATCAAAAATTATAGATACGTTGGAGACGTATCAAGCATCCCCAATTAATTCCTGCTCGTCCTCGAGTAGGTAAATGATAAAAAGATAATTTTTGATGTGGAATGCTAGTTGGCATAATTTTAATGTAATTCTTCCTACTTGTGATATGAATATTTAGATCCATAAGATTCAAGACAAAAGTTTAATATTGACATAAAAATAATAATACTTCAAGCATACTAACTAAGCAATTATGTCTCTTCAAAATAACATGGCCAAAGAAAGTTATCCCTACAAAATCATATAGTCTGGCTATGCTCTATCTTCACCACACAAAATATTTAAATCATGCACAACCCCGATGACAAGCCAAGCAATTGTTTCATACTTTTGATGTTCTCAAACTTTTTCAATCTTCACGCAATATATGAGCGTGAGCCATGGATATAACACTATAGGTGGAATAGAATGGTGGTTGTGGAGAAGACAAAAAGTGAGAAGATAGTCTCACATCAACTAGGCGTATCAATGGGCTATGGAGATGCCCATCAATAGATATCAATGTGAGTGAGTAGGGATTGCCATGCAACGGATGCACTAGAGCTATAAATGTATGAAAGCTCAAAAAGAAACTAAGTGTGTGTGCATCCAACTTGCTTGCTCATAAAGACCTAGGGCATTTTGAGGAAGCCCATCGTTGGAATATACAAGCCAAGTTCTATAATGAAAGGTTCCCACTAGTATATGAAAGTGACAACATAGGAGACTCTCTATCATGAAGATCATGGTGCTACTTTGAAGCACAAGTGTGGTAAAAGGATAGAGCATTGTCCCTTCTCTCTTTTTCTCTCATTTTTTTTATTTTTTTATTTGGGCCTTTTCTCCTTTTTATGGCCTCTTTTTTTGGGCTTCTTTGGTCTCTTTTATTTATTTTTCGTCCGGAGTCTCATCCCGACTTGTGGGGAAATCATAGTCTCCATCATCCTTTCCTCACTGGGACAATGCTCTAATAATGCTGATCATCACACTTTTATTTACTTACAACTCAAGAATTACAACTCGATACTTAGAACAAGATATGACTCTATATGAATGCCTCCGGCGGTGTACCGGGATGTGCAATGACTCATGAGTGACATGTATGAAAGAATTATGAATGGTGGCTTTGCCACAAATACGATGTCAACTACATGATCATGCTAAGCAATATGAAAATGATGGAGTGTGTCATAATAAACGGAACAGTGGAAAGTTGCATGGCAATATATCTCGGAATGGCTATGGAAATGCCATAATAGGTAGGTATGGTGGCTGTTTTGAGGAAGGTATATGGTGGGTTTATGGTACCGGTGAAAGTTACGCGGCACTAGAGAGGCTAGCAATGGTGGAAGGGTGAGAGTGCGTATAATCCATGGACTCAACATTAGTCATAAAGAACTCACATACTTATTGCAAAAATCTATTAGTTATCAAAAAAAAGTACTACGCGCATGCTCCTAGGGGGATAGATTGGTAGGAAAAGACCATCGCTCGTCCCCGACCGCCACTCATAAGGAAGGCAATCAATAAATAAATCATGCTCCGACTTCATCACATAACGGTTCACCATACGTGCATGCTACGGGAATCACAAACTTCAACACAACTATTTCTCAAATTCACAACTATTCAACTAGCATGACTCTAATATTACCATCCTCATTTCTCAAAACAATCATCAAGTATCAAACTTCTCTTAGTATTCAACACACTCATAAGAGAATTTTATTATTCTTGAATACCTAGCATATTAAGATTTTAAGCAAATTACCATGCTATTTAAGACTCTCAAAATAATCTAAGTGAAGCATGAGAGTTCATCTATTTCTTCAAAATAAAACTACCACCATGCTCTAAAAGATATAAGTGAAGCACTAGAGCAAATGACAAACTACTCCGAAAGATATAAGTGAAGATCAATGAGTAGTCGAATAATTATGCAACTATGTGAAGACTCTCTAACATTTAATATTTCAGATCTTGGTATTCTATTCAAACAGCAAGCAAAGCAAAATAAATTGACACTCCAAGCAAAACACATATCATGTGGCGAATAAAAATATAGCTTCAAGTAAAGTTACCGATGAACGAAGACGAAGGAGGGGATGCCTTCCGGGGCATCCCCAAGATTAGGCTCTTGGTTGTCCTTGAATATTACCTTGGGGTGCCTTGGGCATACCCAAGATTAGGCTCTTACCACTCCTTGTTCCATAGTCCATCGAATCCTTACCCAAAACTTGAAAACTTCACAACACAAAACTTAACAAAAAAACTCGCAAGCTCCGGTAGTATAAGAAAACAAAAGACCACTTCAAGGTACCGTAATGAACTCATTATTTATTTATATTGGTATTAAACATACTGTATTCCAACTTCTCTATGGTTTATAAACTATTTTACTCACCATAGATTCATCAAAATAATTAAACAACACATGAAAATCAGAATCTGTCAAAAACAGAACAGTCTGTAGTAATCTGGATCAAACGTATACTTCTGGAACTCATAAAATTCTCAAATAAATTGCTGGACCTGAGTAATTTATCTATTAATCATCTTCAAAAAGAATTAACTAAATAGCACTCTCCAAATAAAAATGACAGCAGTTCTCGTGAGCGCTAAAGTTTCTGTTTTTTACAGCATGATCAACAAGACTCTCCCCAAGTCTCCCCAACGGCTCTACTTGGCACAAACACTAATTAAACACATAAAACCACATCTAAACAGAGTCTAGATGGATTATTTATTACTAAACAGGAGCAAAAAGTAAGGAACAAAAATAAAGTTGGGTTGCCTCCCAACAAGCGCTATCATTTGACGCCCCTAGCTAGGCATGATGATTTCAATGATGCTCACATAAAGGATAAGAATTGAAACATAAAGAGAGAATCATGAAGAATATGACTAGCACATTTAAGTCTAAAATGCTTCCTATGCATAGGGATTTTGTGAGCAAACAACTTATGGGAACAATAATCAACTTGCATAGGAAGGTAAAACAAGCATAACTTCAAAAATTTAAACACATAGAGAGGAAACTTGATATTATTGCAATTCCTACATGCATATATTCCTCCCTCATAATAATTTTCAGTAGCATCATGAATGAATTCAACAATATAACCAGCACCTAAAGCATTCTTTTCATGATCTACAAGCATAGAAATTTTATTACTCTCCACATAAGCAAAATTCTTCTTATTCAGAATAGTGGGAGTATCATAGGAAACTTGAATACTATAAATTATTTCCACATTAAAAGAGTAATGTTCAGAGAAGGGGTAATCATAACCATGACAAGTTTTATAAATATAATCTCTACTTTTTATAGCATAAGTATCATCACAATAATCATCATAAGTAGGAGGCATGCTATCATCATTATAAACTTGCATATCAAAACTTGGGAGACTAAAAATATCATCTTCATTAACCATAGCTTCCCCAAGCTTGGGAAAAAAATTAATTGCAGCAAATATATTCTCAAATATGTCATCCTCATCAAAAATAGCTTCCCCAAGCTTGGGCCTTTTCATATCATAATCATAATCACTCTCATCATTAATAGTATAGATAGCACCGATAGTATAGCAATTATTATATTCTTCCAAGAAAGTGCCAAAAAGATTTTCAAGATCATAAGAAGTATCATTATCTTCCACAATTATATTTTCCTGAGGCACAATAATAATAGGAGCAGCATTATTTGGGAGAGATATCTTTTTACCTCTCTTCCTTTTTCTTTTCTTCTTCTTCACCACATCATGTGTGGGTTCAATCCTCTTTTTGGAGCTCCTTATTAATGAGATTGGTTGAATAGGAGGCTCTTCCTCGTTACCTGATTCATCATAAGAAATAATAGGAGGGTATTGGGAAGTCTCTTCCCTTTTATTAGTATTCTCTTCATCTTCTATTTGTTTTCTTTTCTTTATGTAGTTGGCAATATAAGGATTTTCAATGCAATTCACCGCGCAATACATATAAATTTTCTCTAGATCAAAATGAAGAACTCTATCAAGATGAAATTTTGGAATACCCTCAGTTATACGTTTCATTTCTTCATAACCCAAAAGAAGGCTAAGCTCTTTATGATGCTCAAGGGTAATCAAATTATCACAATGTTTGGACACGACTTGATCATGAAACAAATAGCATTGGAGCTTTAAATGACCATGTTCATTGCAAAGTTCACAAGGGGCGCGAAAAATATTGAATTTTTCAGCACAATCATCAAGACTTTCTTGCAACAATTTGGTTTCTAAGTACTTATGCCTCTTGCAATATCTATCTTCCCTATTTGGTGTGTACTTGCAAACCCAGTCTACTCCACAAAAATTGACATGTTTATAGGAGGCATTTTCATCATAACTAGTGCAATCATCATTAGCATCATGGATATTCAAAGAATTCATACTAAAAACATTGCAATCATGCTCATCATTCAAATATTTAGTGCCAAACATTTTAGAGATCTCTTCTTCTAGCACTTGAGCACAATTATCCTTTCCATCATACTCACGAAAGATATTAAAAAGATGAAGCGTATGAGACAAACTCAATTCCATTTTTTTGTAGTTTTCTTTTATAAACTAAACTAGTGATAAAACAAGAAACTAAAAGACTCCATTGCAAGATCTAAAGATATACCTTCAAGTGCTAACCTCCCCGACAACAGCGCCAGAAAAGAGCTTGATGTCTACTACACAACCTTCTTTTTGTAGACGTTGTTGGGCCTCCAAGTGCAGAGGTTTGTAGGACAGTAGCAAATTTCCCTCAAGTGGATGACCTAAGGTTTATTAATCCGTAGGAGGCGTAGGATGAAGATGGTCTCTCTCAAGCAACCCTGCAACCAAATAACAAAGAGTCTCTTGTGTCCCCAACACACCCAATACAATGGTAAATTGTATAGGTGCACTAGTTCGGCGAAGAGATGGTGATACAAGTGGTATATGGATAGTAGATAAACGTATTTGTAATCTGAAATTATAAAACAGCAAGGTAACAAGTGATAAAAGTGAGCGTAAACGGTATTGCAATGTGTGGAAATAAGGCCTAGGGTTCATACTTTCGCTAGTGCAAGTTCCCTCAACAATACTAACATAATTGGATCACATAACTATCCCTCAACATGCAACAAAGAGTCACTCCAAAGTCACTAATAGCGAAGAACGAACGAAGAGATTATGGTAGGGTACGAAACCACCTCAAAGTTATTCTTTCCAATCAATCTGTTGGGCTATTCCTATAAGTGTCACAAACAACCCTAGAGTTCGTACCAGAATAACACCTTAAGACACAAATCAACCAAAACCCTAATGTCACCTAGATACTCCATTGTCACCTCAAGTATCCGTGGGCATGATTATACGATATGCATCACACAATCTCAATTCATCTATTCAACCAACACATAGAACCTCAAAGAGTGCCCCAAAGTTTCTACCGGAGAATCACGACGAAAACGTGTGCCAACCCCTATGCATAGGTTCATGGGCGGAACCCGCAAGTTGGTCACCAAAACATACATCAAGTGGCACGTGGTATCCCATTGTCATCACAGATATCCACGGCAAGACGTACATCAAGTGTTCTCAAATCTATAAAGACTCAATCTGATAAGATAACTTCAAAGGGAAAACTCAATTCATTACAAGAGAGAAGAGGGGGAGGAGAAACATAAGATCCAACTATAATAGCAAAGCTCGCGATACATCAAGATCGTATCATCTCAAGAACACGAGAGAGAGAGAGAGAGAGATCAAACACATAGCTACTGGTACATACCCTCAGCCCCGAGGGAGAACTACTCCCTCCTCGTCATGGAGAGCACCGGGATGATGAAGATGGCCACCGGAGAGGGATTGCCCCCTCCGGCAGGGTGCCGGAACGGGTCTAGATTGGTTTTCGATGGCTACGGAGGCTTCTGGCGGCGGAACTCCCGATCTAATCTCTATTCCGGAAGTTTTAGGGTATATGGAGTTATATAGGCAGAAGAAGCACGTCAGGGGAGCCACGAGGGCCCCACGAGGCAGGGGGCGTGCCCCAGGGGAGTGGGCGCGCCCCTACCCTCGTGAGCTCCTCCTTCCTTCCTTGACGTGGGGTCCAATTCCATCGGGTGGCTTTCGTTCCAAAAATAACCTCTCTAGTTGATTTCGTTCCGTTTACACTCCGTCTGATATTCCTTTTCTTCAAAACACTGAAATAGGCATAAAACAGCAAATCTGGGCTGGGCCTCCGGTTAATAGGTTAGTCCCAAAAATAATATAAAAGTGGATAATAAAGCCCAATATTGCCCAAAACAATAGATAATATAGCATGGAGCAATCAAAAATTATAGATACGTTGGAGACGTATCAGACACTAAATTAATATGTTAGTCCAGAAAATAATATAAATTGCTATAAAAAAGTATATAAAAATGATAATAAATAGCATGGAACAATAAAAAATTATAGATGCATTTGAGACGTATCAGCATCCCCAAGCTTAATTCCTGCTCGTCCTCGAGTATGTAAATGATTTACAAAGACAATTTTTGGTGTTGAATGCTACTCATCATAATCTTGATCGAATGATGTAACATGGTGTAAACTCGAGACAAAAGTGATTCAAAGCAATAATCTATAGTTGATAACAAGCAAGTAACATTAAATTGTGTAAACAAAAATTACTATTGCTTTTCATGGACTAATGTTTTCATGTAATACCAATTAATACTCATATGCCATATTCACATCCCCATCACTCAAGGCTTTATCATATTCAAACATTTTATTATAACACAACCTAGATCTTTTATTGGATTGATAACATTGGTTCTTAACGGAGGGAAATACTTATCTCTACTGTGTTGCATCATCCTCTCCTTTTCGAGGAAATCCCAACGCAACTCACAAGTAGCACCTACCTCCTTGGGCGCGTGGGGTGACCGTTTGGGCTCCCTGCAGCTCCTCTCACACTCTCCTGAAGCTTCTAGGGTCCCTTGTTGCCCAAAAAACCGTATTAAATTGGCAAGTGATTTTAACCTCTGTACATATTGATTTCCTACTAAACCAGAAACAAGCAGAAAACAGGAACTGGCACTGGCACTAGACACTAAACTAATAGGTTAGTCCAAAAAATAATATAAAATGCTATAAAAAGTATATAAAAAGGATAATAAATAGCATGGGATAATAAAAAATATAGATATGTTTGAGACGTGTCAGCATCCCCAAGCTTAATTCCTGCTCATCCTCGAGTATGTAAATGATTTACAAAGATAATTTTTGGTGTTGAATGCTACTCATCATAATCTTGATCAAATGATGTAACATGGTGTAAACTCAAGACAAAAGTGATTCAAAGCAATAATCTATAGTTGATAACAAGCAAGTAACATCAAATTATGTAAACAAAAATTACTATTGCTTTTCATGGATTAATGTTTTCATGTAATACCAATCAATACTCATATGTCATATTCATGTCCCCATCACTCAAGGCTTTATCATATTCAAATATTTTATTATAAAACAACCTAGATCTTTGGTTAAATAATCAAATCAATGACGAACCCTTTTCAACTACCTAGTACTTTGCTTAATGCTCAATTTACAAGCCTTGGTCTTAGTACTTTAGATGACAAATAGAATAATGATGGGGATTTATAAGAAGACAACAAGTAAGAAAGTCCCACATCAATGCAGTAGATTGTTAGGCAATGGAGAGGTCGTACGATCGATATTGATGTGAGGAATCATAATTTCCACTCAATGGATGCACCAGAGCTATAAGTGTATGAAAGCTCTCCTAATGCAACTAAGTGGGTGTCCATCCAACTTGCTTGCTCATTCAACGAAGCGGCGAACCGTCGGTGTCGGCGCCAGATGTGAAGATTGATCAGGTGGAATCGCAGGCCCTCCTCCTGGGTGAACGCGAACCGTCGCCCGCCAAGACCTGCCTCCCCCTCTACATCGCCGATCGCGGCCGGGGAGAACCTGGTGTTGGGGAACGTAGTAATTTCAAAAATTTCCTACGCACACGCAAGATCATGGTGATGCATAGCAACGAGAGGGGAGAGTGTTGTCTACGTACCCTCGTAGACCGAAGCGGAAGCGTTGACGCAACATAGAGGAAGTAGTCGTACGTCTTCCCGGTCCAACCGATCCAAGCACCGTTACTCCGGCACCTCCGAGTTCTTGGCACACGTTCAGCTCGATGACGATCCCCGGACTCCGATCCAGCAAAGTGTCGGGGAAGAGTTCCGTCAGCACGACGGCGTGGTGATGATCTTGATGTACTACCGTCGCAGGGCTTCGCCTAAGCACCGCTACAATATTATCGAGGATTATGGTGGAAGGGGGCACCGCACACGGCTAAGAATATGATCACGTGGATCAACTTGTGTGTCTATGGGGTGCCCCCTGCCCCTGTATATAAAGGAGTGGAGGAGGGGAGGGCCGGCCCTCTCTATGGCGCGCCCTAGGGGAGTCCTACTCCCACCGGGAGTAGGATCCCCCCTTTCCTAGTCCAACTAGGAGTCCTTCCATGTAGTAGGAGTAGGAGACAAGGAAGGGGAAGAGGGAAGAGAAGGAAGGAGGGGGCGCAGCCCCTCCCCCTAGTCCAATTCGGACTAGGCCTTGGGGGGGGGGGCCTGCCTCTCCCTCTCCCCTAAAGCCCAATAAGGCCCATATACTTCTTCTCCCGTATTCCCGTAACTCCCCGGTACTCCGAAAAATACCCGAACCACTCGGAACCTTTCCGATGTCCGAATATAGTCGTCCAATATATCGATCTTTACGTCTCGACCATTTCGAGACTCCTCGTCATGTCCCCGATCTCATCCGGGACTCCGAACTCGTTCGGTACATCAAAACTCATAAACTCATAATATAACTGTCATCGAAACCTTAAGCGTGCGGACCCTACGGGTTCGAGAACAATGTAGACATGACCGAGACACATCTCCGGTCAATAACCAATAGCGGAACCTGGATGCTCATATTGGCTCCTATATATTCTAAGAAGATCTTTATCGGTCAGACCGCATAACAACATACGTTGTTCCCTTTGTCATCGGTATGTTACTTGCCCGAGATTCGATCGTCGGTATCTCAATACCTAGTTCAATCTCGTTACCGGCAAGTCTCTTTACTCGTTCCGTAATACATCATCTCGCAACTAACTCATTAGTTGCAATGCTTGCAAGGCTTATGTGATGTGCATTACCGAGAGGGCCCAGAGATACCTCTCCGACAATCGGAGTGACAAATCCTAATCTCGAAATACGCCAACCCAACATGTACCTTTGGAGACACCTGTAGAGCTCCTTTATAATCACCCAGTTACGTTGTGACGTTTGGTAGCACACAAAGTGTTTTTCCGGTAAACGGGAGTTGCATAATCTCATAGTCATAGGAACATGTATAAGTCATGAAGAAAGCAATAGCAACATACTAAACGATCGAGTGCTAAGCTAACGGAATGGGTCAAGTTAATCACATCATTCTCCTAATGATGTGATCCGTTAATCAAATAACAACTCTTTGTCTATGGTTAGGAAACATAACCATCTTTGATTAACGAGCTAGTCAAGTAGAGGCATACTAGTGACACTCTGTTTGTCTATGTATTCACACATGTATTATGTTTCCGGTTAATACAATTCTAGCATGAATAATAAACATTTATCATGAAATAAGGAAATAAATAATAACTTTATTATTGCCTCTAGGGCATATTTCCTTCACCTGGATCCTAGCGCAGGCAGTGCCATGACCACCAGAAGGGGAGCCATTGGCGTGGTTGTGAGCGACATGAGGGACCCCCATTTGAATTGCTTCGCAAGAATCCCCGAATTCGCCTTGTCCATGGCCCAAAGGAGGATCTCCAACATGTTCTCCGGTTCGTCCACCGGAAAGAACCGTGCCTCCTTCTCCTCTAACACCGAATCCACCACCGCATGCGCCTCCATCTTCATCTCATCCCTTGACTGAACCATGAGCGGCGCACGACCTTAAGAGTTTGCATGCATCCCCTGCCGCGAACCTCCCCAGCTTCTCGTCACTGACAACCATCTCCGCCATCACCGGCACCAGAGAACTCAGCACACAAATTGGGGGGGGGGGGATGTCGCTGAGAACGCAAGGGGTTAGAAGCTCGAAATGAATGATATCTTGAAACGACGTACCTTGTCGGGGCTGGGGGTGGGAAGTAGATGCTCCATTTACTCGCTCACCCTCTGCCATGCCCGCAGATCGAGGAGACCTCCTCGTGTCCAGTGGCGGAGACAGGCCTAGGCCTGGGGCGTGAGGCCCATGCATTTCCTTGTACACTGTAGCATTTTACTATATATTACTGCTATTCTATATGAAGGCGGCCCGGGGCGGGCCGAAAGGCTGGCTCCACCCTTGCTCGTGTCGACATGGCTCACATAGATGTGCAACGTGACACGGAAACTGCGCCATGGTACACGAAGCCAAAATTTCTTCCTCTCAACACGCCCACGAGTCCACCACAAACCCCTCGTCGTCGAGGAGGACGATCTGGTGTGTCTTCGATCGCCGGAAAACCGCCCCTGCCAATAAACAAGCAATCTCATGGCGGGACGTACCACGCGGAGACGTGCGATGCACAAAAAGCCATCCGCCGAAACTCGACATGATGAAGGAAATTTTTTTTTGAGTGGTATGATGAAGGCATGTATGAGCATGTAGATTGTAGGGTGGGCTTAGGTATGGTGAAGCTGGGTTTTAGCGGTCGTTGGGCGCAGAGTGCCACTAGGCAGGAGTAGTATGTTAATTGGGTTTCAAACCTTGTCAGTCTAGAACGCGGATGCACGTGGTCGGTGATCCGGTGGCCGAGCATACGGTACGGTCATGCATGCATGCTTGCATGCACGAGCTCTCAGGCCGATACGTGATCGGAGCGAGAGGGACGTACGGGCACGTGATCCGAGCGACGGAGCGGAAGAGAGAAACGGTGCGGCCATATACACACACGAGCGCGCGCGAGCGTTTGAAAATTGAAAAACCCACGGTGCGACGTACGGCCGATGCACGCACGCACGCACGCACGGCGCGCGCGCAGTTGCCGTTCCGGTGCTGGGCGAGAGAAAGAGGGGTGTGTGGGTGGGTGGGTTGGGTAGGAAAGGGACGTGGGCGGGCGCGCGGGGGGACATGCACGGCCTGGCGCCTGGCCACTACCATCCAAGCCTTGCTCTGCTCTGCTAGCTGATCCGGCTGCCCGCCGCTGCGCCGGCCGGGCAAAAGCAAAGCGAAAGCCGCGCGGTGAGGTGCGTTGTGACGTGCGTACGTTCCTGCGCGCGCGGCGCGGCCAGGGAGGGAGGGAGGGAGGTGGCGTGGGTCGTACGCGCTGCGCGGGGGTGGTGGTTGATCTGGCGCCGGGAGGGGTGGGTGGATGGATGCGCGCGTGGCAGGGCGTCCGTGGAGGTGGAGATCGAGCCGCGCGCGTGTGACTTGTGATGGCGAGCCGGTGGATGGTTGGTTCTAGAGGGATCTGGTCGTGTACAACGACAACGGTGGGACGCAACGGTCGGCACGCGCGCGTACGTACCGCATGCACGTCCGCCGGCTCATGCACCGTGCCGGACCTGCCTAGGTGGCTGGGCGGATCGGTGCCACGGATCCAAGGTTCAAAACGGCACGGCCAAAAGCAGCGGACCGGACTGTGGTTGGCATCCTATGCAGTGGGGACAGAGGGAGGGAGAAAGAGGACAATGAATGGAAGGGGCAGGTGTCTTCCCGGCCAAGAAAGGCACACCGCAACGGCCGGAGGCCGGAGGGAGGGAGTCGCCGGCTGGCGTGGAGACCCACCAAACTCCAGTTCAGCCAGACCCAGACTTGCTCGCTCGGCAGCGCATTGCATGCATGCATGCACCAGATGATCTCGTCCTCTCAGCTGTGACCACCTGCATGCATCCCTTCTCGGCCTGCCATTGGCGATGGGCGTTGTCGTGCAGCCCTTTCGCTCCTCCCCCACCATCTCTTTTCCCTTGCTTTCTTCCATTGGGATTGGGATTGGGGGGACACACAGACGCAGGCGACAGAGGACGGGGGTGGTGGGCAGGGCAGAATCGCGACGCAGCTCTGGGGCTGGGCTCCGGCGATCTCCATGTCGGCCCTGCAAAGCTGATTAGAGGATATCCCAATGCATGCATGCATGGTGGCCCCAGAACCCACACGACACGCCCATGACCATGACCATGACCAGGGGAGGGAGGGAGGGAGGGAGGGAGTGGGATCAAGTGTGGGGTGGCCATGTGCAAAAGCATGCATCCATCTTCTTTCTTTTCCAGCCACCAAAGTTTTCACAGTGCTGCCACCTTTTGTTTTACTGTCATCTTACCTTGCCGATCCGCTCGGTGATTTCTGTGCAATGATTTTTTTCTTCCTTCGAAACACAGCTTCTTATCAAATCTTGTTACAAACTACCTACTCTACTGTGTATCCCCATTGTAGTTTCATAACATGGACCTCTACTACATATCTTACGCCAGTGAAACTTCCATCTTGTAGTTACCACAACGACAAGTTTGTGGCATCAAATCCTAGTTACAGACTTCCATCTTGATAACCATCTTACGACTTGGATCTCAACCATCCACTGTTGCTACAAACCCAAGGGATTCAGCCAAACACAACATCTGTTCACTACTTCAGTTGTTCATAATCTTTGACGAATAACTGCAAGCAAAAGACTATGAGCTGACAGTTTACTGCACGGAGGGAAAGCAGAGCATAAATGGTCTTTGCAACTCATCAAACAGGCCTCGCAAGGGTTATTATAAATAAACTCCTTTCAACGGACCGCAAAAAATTTCAGTGTGGATTCATTCAGCTAGAGCATCATTTCGTATTCAATGACTTCTTCACACCCCGAAGGGCACTCCACATGACAGTTGATACAATGAAGAGAAGCACGCCGGTGCCAATGGCGTACTTCAGACCGAGGTTCATGAGCAAGTTTACCAGCAAACCTGCGAGGACGACTCCCACGAAGTTGGCGGACAGGCCTGACCAGAACGGCATGCCCAGGACGGACGCGATGATGGCACCGGTCCATGCTCCGGTGCCTGGGAACGGGACGGCGACGAACAGCATCAGCCCGAGCCACTGGAACTCCTCGACGGGCGCAGCCTTCCGTCGCGCCCGCTTGAAGAGGAGGTCCATTATCCGGGTCGCCCAAGCGCTTCTCTGCGAGAGGAAGGTTGCGAGTTTCTTCAGGTAGAGGATGATGAATGGCACAGGCACCATGTTCCTGGAGAAACAAATAGTAGATATCAAGTTCTGTGCATATATAGCATGAAACATTTTCTGAAGAGAGATGACAAGTTGCTGACACTAGAGTGACAACTAGCAATTTACATTTTAGTCGGCAAATTGTAAATGACAGTAAAACATCATCACGGCCCTATATATCAATCACCAGTATCAAAAACTACTAACACCGACGCTGAATAGCACTTGGCTTCCACATCATCCGGATTTTATGCACGTGGATGCCACATCACCTTCTTCCTGCCTACACCCTCCTCTCTCCCTCTCTTCTGTCTTCTGCACACTACAGAAATGGAAGTGCAGATTTTCTCCGAATGTTGATGTATCGGAATTCTTCTGCTGGGATGTGTCTTCTCTCGTGAGGTTTGGGCAGCGGTTCTGACGGCTTGGGGGAAGATAGACTGGATACCTGACCTAAGTACAGATTTGGTTGACTGGTGGAGCTCGCGAGTGACCGAGGGGCAGAGTGCCAGGGATACTCGAACGGCGGTCTTGCTCATTGACATAGTCTTCAACAGCGTGACTTCGTCCACGCGTGTGGTTCTTCAGAAGGTTTGTGACGAGGCAGAGGGACTGGAAGTCGGCAAAGCTACTGAGCTCTGCTCTTCCGATGGAGTTAGATGTGGGGTGGGCTGTTAGTGAGTAGTTGATTCGGGAACCTTGGGCCTCCGGCTGGCTGGAGGTGTTGTAACTGGTTTCCAGTGTTGTACTGGTCACTTTGACTTTGCTTCTTCTATGATACTGACACATCCGCTGGAATGTATCCTTGAAAAAAAAATGTATTGGAATTCTGCAGGGAGTTGTCAAAGACGTTTCAGATAGAGGTGACGCTGACCTTTGTAGTAGTGAAAGGTGGGCAGCAGTTGAGTCGGGTGGTTGGAGCTTAAGAGGGAAGAGCTTGATAGGATGATCGATATGTTCATCTCATCCTCTTACAAACTGAATACCTGTACTCCAATATCAGTACCATGTCCTAGTTTCTCTCATGGGAAGGGGACTCCTATGGCTTGTCCATATTGCACAACCAATTCTCCTGAAAATGGTACCAGTGTGGTGCATTTATCTTATTGATGTCAATTCAAAAGAAGAAACAAGTCACTGGTACCGTATAAGTTGTACTGCATTCATGCAATCCCCATAGCACATTGCTTCCAACCAAGAATTAATCGCTAATGCACGGATCTATAATGGATTGATGATCCCCAGAATTCCTCAAACGAGCAAAACAAAAGGAGAGGGGATGCAATCGTCTCACTGCTATTCAGAGGTGATAGGCAAAGTCGGTGAGAAGGAGGCGACGGAGAGCTCTCACTGGTAGGCGTGCTATGCAGCCGACTTATTCAAGGTGTGAGTGACACAGGATTGGATTCCGGGATAGGTCACTGATGATAGGATGAGGCGGAGGGGAGGGAGGACAGAGTCAGGAGGGAAGAGGAAGAGGAAGTTGAAATACCACCCGTGTGCAAAACCAAGGTGAGGTGCATGCCACTCGAGCAAAACCATCAACCACGCAATTAAAGCCGTTGCCAAAACCAGGCGGGGAGTATTGTGCCTTGTGGCCCTCTGTCTCCAGCTGTGCTGGTTATGTCGCCTCTGGTTGCTGAATCCAGTTGGTGGATGCTCAATACAATCTTCTTGTTTGTTCACCGCGTTGTTGAACATGAGAGTTGAACAACCTGGCTTGGAGGAGGTCGCTACAGAAATTTTTCTCAGCAAACCAGTGCAACATTGTACGCCTTCAAGAAACTAAATTGGTTGATGTTGATAAAAGTATGGTGCTGAGGTCCTGGGAAGCAGATTTTCTGAGGACTTCGTCTTCAAAACTGCTGTTGATACAAGAGGTGGGATCCTGGTTGCCAGCAGAGATGATTGTGCTATTTCCTTCGACTAGAATGCCTACTTGTACTACTACTGATCTGACCAATATTGCTGCTGTGTATGGGCCTCCGGAGGGCAGTGATAAGATTCTTTTTCTTAACGAGCTTAAGAGCATAAGGATGCTGTAAAGATTCTGCACACCAAGCTGTCAAGAACTGCTCATGGTCTGAAACTGTGATATACAAGATAAAAGAAGGAAGTGAGATTCAGAAAGGAGGTAGCCAATGATGTGATTTTCCAGCTGGACCTTCATCAGGAGGAACGTGAGCTATTTGCTAAGGAATGAAACCTACGTTTCTCTTGAAATTGAAGCTGCTTGGCTTTGCAGCGCTTGACAGAGTGAGATGGCGTCAGAGATCTTGTATTATTTGGATCAAATCTGGAGATGCAACCACAAAAGTTTTTCGCGTTAAACCGAATGACCTGGAGGAGGAAGAATCACATTCCTGTTCTGAAAAATCTGAAGGGTGAAGAGACGTCTGACCATGATGCTAAAGCTCAGGTGCTACTGCATCACTTCAATTCCCTGCTCGTAGAGGCTTGCCAGAGACCTTGTGGGGCTTAACTGGGATTCTTTTCTCCAGCAATTGACTGCCAACCTCTTTTGGACAGAATTGCTGGGAGGTTGAAGCCATGGAACGGGAAAACTCATGTCCAGAAAGGGGCATCTAATGCTTATCAATTCTCTGCTGACAGCGCTCACAACCTATTTCTTCACTGCTTTTCCACCGTCCAAGTGGATTATCAAAAAGATAGACAAGATCCGGAGAAGTTTTCTCTGGTGTGGATAAGAGCACAGTTCCATATCGGTCAGTCAACTGCCGATATGGTCAGTTAACTGCTATTCGGACCACTCCCGATACGAGAACATGCTGTTCAAGCCATTAACTGGTAGGTCCAGTTAATTTGTCTGACAAGCCTATTTATCAGCTGTCAGGACAAATTATCGGCTGGCCAATTAACTGCTAGGCATTTTCAGCGCAAAACTGGCCTGTTCCCTCCCTACTTTTCAGTGTGCAGGTTTATGGCCTTCCAGATCAGATGCCACATCATCAGAACATCAAGGCAACAATTTTCCTTGTTGCTATGTAGCCTAGGATTGCATCTTTAGACACTTAGTGCATTGCTTGTTGCTATATAGCCTAGGATATATAGATATGGCCATAGTTAACCTCGCGGTAAATGGGTTACCGATAAATTCAGCTAAATGGCCGATTTGCCAATTAATCCCTACTCATCACCTGACCGATATGGTACCAGTTACCAACATCCTGAACATTGGATAAGAGGTGCACAGGGGCAAGTGTTTCGTAAGCTGGGTGAAACTGTGCTCGTCTATATACTGTAGAGGATTAGGAGTGAAATATTTGGAGCACTTTAGCAGGGCATTGCGGTGAAGATGGCTATTGTTCAACTGGGACTGGACAGACTATTGAAAGGACTGATCAGCAGCTCTTTGCGACCTGCACTTCGATTCACATTGGGAATGGGGAAAAGGCCTCATTAAGGCCTCATTCTGGTTCGATGGTTGGCTTGATGGAGTCCCTCTGAAAGATATGGCGCCCAGCTTATTCCGGTTGGTCTCTAGGAAAAGTATCTCTGTTTGTGATGGGATCAGGGGAGGAAAGTGGAGAAAGAGCCTTCAAAGGATTAACTTGGAGGACGAAATTGACATGACATGTTGCAGCTATCTGAAAACCCAGACTGCGTATCTTACAAGCTCACAGCCTGCAACTCTTACTCGATGGTGTTTGCGTATGATGGGCAGTTATTCGGCAAATTCATTGTAATGACCTGAAGATTTGGAGTGTTTAAGCTGAAGGAGAAGTGCAGTTTTAACACTGGCTTCTCCTGCAGAACAGACTGTACACTGCGGGCAGGCTGTATGTGAGAGGCTGGGTTGCTCTTTCGGTAAGCAAATTTGGTTTGCCTTCTCCTCCTCTCATCCTAGAGCTTCTGCCAATGCCCTGAGGTCTTCCGTCGCTGTCCGGTGGAGACAACCTTCACATGGAGTCAAAAATCCCCAATGCCAGAAGATGTTGTCCATGGCGATTTATGTAGCCTGTCCCCTGTGGAAGGAAGGAGAAGTGGGATCTACCAAAAATGCCCAGGCCTCCTCTGATAAGGGCATGTGTTTAATTCATGCTGACTTTCCGTGTATAGGCCAGCTTGATTGAGATTAATAGGCATGTATAATTATTTGGTTTTTAGCTGGTTTTGAGCTATGTACAGACTTCCCCCTTCTTTAATTCAAAGCAGGGCTCCTGATGTTCCCGTAGAGAAACAGGCAGGGAAAGAGGTAACTATCTTTGGGGGGACTAAGGGTGAAAATTTGTTTATGTGATAAAGTGAGCATATCATATAAGTTAGGGTCAGAACGTAACCTTTTCCATTCAATTATAGTTGCTAGCTTTCTAATTTCAGCCCCTTGATCATAATGTGCTCTCCTCAGAATAAGCTCTAATACCATGTAGGAACAGCAAATCTGCAGTAACTAGTAAGCGGTAATAAAGTGTCACTATCTCTAAACCTTAGCAATGCACAACTAGAGAACTAATACCAATAACCTGAGCGAAAACAGACAATAGCTAAGTTGTGTTGGAGATGGCCGTCAGTTAAGTAGCAACCTCAGTTCCACGCACTAATTAAAATGATTCATACTCTATATTAATATTCACTTAGTTTGCATCTTAGGATAGATATCGTCTTGCAACAGACAACTTATCTGCCATTTAAACTTGTGTGTCAAAGGGCAGAAACACAAATTGATTTACCGTGTTGCCCTTTCTTTGGGGCTGTTCTAATTCTTCAGGTTTAGTACAAAATGTGATTTATTTCAACAAGCAAAAATAAAATGCTACAAAGTCAATCCAGTTCAACATTATTTAGAACTGTCGAACACCTTGAGGAACTGACACTAAAAAATGTACTAAATGAAGCATTGACACTGAGATAAGAAATATACCCCAAAACTGCCAGGACCGTCAGCCGGACGGGGTGAAGGCGCATCCAATACCCGGCCGGAATCGCTCCGCGCAGCTCGAGCACCGGCAATGTGGCCAGCGTGAACACGACGGCGTCGTCGGGCCAGCCGACGCTCCGCAGCGACGCCGCGACCCGCAGCCCGAACCCGGAGGCCTTGATGGAGTCCTCGGCCGCCGCGAGTGCCGCGCCGCGGCAGCCGAGCAGGGCGGCGGACCCCAGGAGCGCGCCCAGCGCCAGCCGCCCCGCAAGCGCGCCCCAATCGCGCTCCGCCGTCTCGTCAGCCCCGCCTCGCGCCGGCGCCGCCGCGCGCGCGGCTCTGGCGACGGGGGCGAGAGCCTTGCGGGGAGTCGGGGAGATTCCGGGAGGAGCGGAGGCTGGAGCCCTGAGGCAGCGGAGAGCGGGCGGCGGGGCCGCGAGGAGAGGCCTCCGTCTCCAGGATGCCGGCGGGAGAGGCGAGGGCGCGGCGGCGAGAAGTGCGGCCGCCATGGCTGTCCGGGTGGAGGAGAGAGGCTGCTCTTTTAGGCTTGCCGTGGCGGCCGTGGTGGTCCGCGGGGTTTGGATCGGCACGGACGGTGGTTACGAGGAGGGGCGGGGTCGTCGGAGGAGCGCCCGAGGCCGCTGCGGCGCCATACCACAGGACGCGACGAGAGGAGAGCCGGGTGGGAGTGGGAACTGGGAAGTGGGTCGCGAGCGGAAGCCGAGGATTGTTTTAACGCAAAATATATTAAAAAGAAAAAAATCTCTTGTAAATAAACCTGCCGCTGGATTGAAGCCACGCGTGCGTCCGGGATTGCGTTGACCGGTTCGTCCTTCTGGATCCTCGCGCCTTTTACTTCTCCCGCACAAACTGCTTCGCTCCTCACGGTTCCATTGCCAAGGCTTCGGGTCCTCGCCCGCCGCTCCGGAGATGCTGCTCCCGCTGGTCGGAAGGTTGGTCAAGTTTGTTCTTGGGGTGTCGTTTCGGTGGTGAGGACATTGTTGCGGCTTTGGAATAAAGTGCCTCTGCTCTTCTTCCACATCGGCGACGCACTGTTGACGAGGCATACGGCCAGGAGGAACCACATGGTGAGCTTACATTGAAATTGGAGACTGACACTAGTCAAGGAAGGAAAGCATGAGTGGAAGCTCACAACTGAAACCAGGTGGGAGAAGCTGAAAGCTCAAAGGTGTCGCCACTCGCGATAAAATCTTCAATCTCAAAGGTGATATTGTACCGATGGTAATGACCTCCTAGATTATTTTTCCAAGAAGAAGCGCTTCCTTTCCGATTTCCATTAACAGAAGCCATAATGTCTTCCCTAAAACAAGCTACCACCATCAAGACGAAAGAAATAAACGAATGCATGATTTGAATATGGACCCAGTCAAGCTATCCCCAACTATCCATCCAAACCACGAAATCGGCTAAACAGCAAGCCTGTCGATGACCTAAGAGAGAGCTAATAATTTTTTTTTTGAAAGCAAACATCATTCTAATCCTGGGACAACCACACTCCCGTGGTAGAGCTTGTGGGTCTCCGGGATGATTTTTTGATTTTTATGCAACCAGCTGACATCAACCACAAGCTCTACCACGGATAGTTTTTTTTTGCAGAGCAAAATACTGGAAGAAATCAAACAAAGCTCCACGAGGGGAAAAGGTTCTCCTTTCACCCAGCAGCATCTCTTCTCTATCTCTACTACTAATAAACAATCAAGCATAAGCTTCTTTAAACGCACCTCATAAATATACATAAACACATTACCACCGCAGGATTCGGGTCATTAAACTTAATCCAACCGCTAGCCTTGATCTAATCCGTTTACTATGTGCATTTAGCAATTTACCTTGACTGACCGTACTTCACCCCGCGTCCGCAACCTCTCTTCCGTGATTAGCGCTCACCTCTCCACTCAATCCACCGCGTAACAAACTTCACGCCTGAGTCCTCCACCCCTACAATCACGCACGTTAGGCAACAAACAAGGAAAAGAAACTAGCGGCCATCAAGCAAGGAAACAACCCAGAGGATGAGGAGTCTTCATTCTCGACCGCCCCTGAGATGAATTTCTTCAGGAGGGCCGTCGGGGGGCGGGAGTGGAGACACGGTGTTGGTGATGAACCGGAGCGCATGGAGCTCGGCCTGCGACGGCGTGGCCCTTGTCAACCAGCGAAGACGGTGTTAGTGTTATTCATAAACGTCCGAGCGGCGACGGCGGGCGACTAATGGTTGTTGACGATGGCAGGCGACGGCGGCGTGCTCCGTCCTGCGGGGCCGGGCGGCGCGTGTGGCATCGCGGGGAGGCAGGCCTTTTATGAGGGTGGTTGAGGCGGTTCACGGTGGAACTCGGGCTCCGCGGACTGCGGGCATGGCATGGCCATGAAGGCAACGGGTCCTGGGCATGCCTCGCGCGACGCAACGGGCAGCGGGTGGGATGCTGGGGCGATGGCGGGAACGCGTATATGTATGGCCAGGAGGCCGGGCTTGGCGCATCACCTGCGCAGGCGCATGGCAGCGGTAACTGACAGCGCGCTCAACCAGAGACCGGCGGCGGACATCGGTGCCGGCGACAGCGGCCAACACGCGAACCAGCGCGTCGTGGCGACACGCGCGGCCAACATGGCCAGGGTGCCTTGCGGAGCAGCAGCTGCCCGACGAGTGGTGGCGGTGTGCGGGCGGTGGCCAGCGCGCACGGGCGGCAAACTTGGCGACAGCATGTGTGTCGTGCGCAGGCCAGCTCAGCGTGAAGCACACGAACACAGGTGCGCATCCGACTGCTGCTACTTCACTACTGTATTTTGTAGTTGTTGCTACGTCATGAGCGCGGTGCTGAGGAACGAAGTCAGCCTGACTGCGGAGCAGTGCTGTCGAGAAGTCAATGGTGAAGTGCATTTTAGGTACAAACGTCAGGTTTCAGTTGCACAACTATAGAGTGGAGTATTGCTAATGGTGAAGTGCATTTGTATTATCTGCATTTTTATTTGAAGGCAATACTTTGTAAATGCTTTCACTGCCCGTGTACATATTTTCAACTTTGTCTAATAAAACCAAGGTTCAGATTATATTTGGGCAGCCAAAACTGAGATTTATAGAGTACCTTGCTCATGAGGCCAACTACGTCATGCTCTCCAACGTATTCACATTGACGCAGAGATGGAAGGAGAAGTCAGGGTTGCTCTGCAGCTAGCATCGGGTGTGAAATCAGATGATATAGAAAATGTGATTTTTTGGCTGCATGCAACTTGTTTTCTTATTTTTCACCTAATTTCCAGTCTTCTTTTTAGTTGCAAGATATGGCATTTTCTTTCTCACCCCTTCCCGTATGAACATATTTGAAAAGAAGCGGTGCTCTGAGTTGTTGATACGGTATTGTCATTACTGTATAATAACAAGATACGGTATGTTCTCATTTACTGGTATTTGTTCTTCCATACTAACATAGTTGTTGTCCACTATAATTCTTTGTGTTATGTAATTTAAAGTCCTGCCGTGGAATATGAGGTTTGAGTACCATAGCTGTTGAACTGAAGTTAATCCAGCTACAGATAATGAAGTATTGAATAAATTATCATACACCAGGGCCCCATGAGTGAATAACAGAACAATACATTTGACAAAATGAAAATGTTTAGTTTCAATACCAAGCAGGAAAATAGCTAGGCTCCTGCTATGAAATGAAAATGCTCTATGGTTTCCACATTTTCATTTTTATATGTGAATCTTAGGAAGTTTTCATCTTATAGCATGATGTACATCCATGTAATGCATCTGCACTATCTCCCACTGAACTGGTACCTCCACAATGACACCATAGTACAAGTTACCTACTCCCTCCGTTCCGAATTACTCGTCGTAGGTATGGATGTATATAGATGTACTTATGAACAACCATGTCATGGGTTCATCTCCCATGTCGATTTGCTTTCCTTGATGGTTGCATGTTAGAACTCAATGTTGCAAAAGAAGTTTTTCCCTAACAAAATATATATTTTGTTTATGTGAAAAAACACCTTGCTGTAAAGAGAAAGTGGAGAAGTGATAACTGCCCTTGCCTGAAGGTGCTTTGTCTCAACCTGGCTAATGCATGCAAATGGTTGATTTTCTCTTGCAGTAACATTGTAAAATATATAATTACTATTTTTCTTGTATATAAGGATCGAGCATGGAGGTTTCATTTCGACATATGAGTGTTTATGACATTCCAACTTTTGACATCACTATATTTTTATAAGTCCAACACCTGATGAAGATCTTCTTTTGACAGTTTTTGACATCACCAACTTTTGACAGGTTTTATAACCAACTTTTGACATCACTATATATTATTTTACCATTGTATAGCTTGTGCACATTCGAATCGGCACATCTTGAAAATGGGTAAATATGAACCCGCTTTTCAAAAATGTACTTTAAACACATTTTGTAATGTCAAAAAATTTAAAACAAAATTGTGTGCATACATGTTCGCAAAAATATGTCCGCGGGACAAAGTTTTATAAAAAAAGACTTTTATTTTATCCCAGCAAAAAAGACAAATTTTAGTGCTTCTAAATAGCGTTTTGCGACACAATGTTTTGTCTTTTTTGCACAAGCCACAAAAAATTGTCTTCCCGTCAAACTTGCTGCACACACATAGAATATGAAGATGTCCACACGCACCTTTTTCTGAATATTTTGACATTTTAAAATGTGTTTTTCAAAAAGGGTTCATATGTATCCGGGTTCATCCATGCACTTCCCATGCATATTCGTTCATATTTCGTTATATCCTGCACAACATTGCAAAATCAATCTAAAAAGATGAGTTAAGAAGATGCATCTAGGTATGGACCAGTTAACAACTGTGTTTATTTAAATAATTGTTTCATGACTAAGATGTACAAGAAAGTTTACTTTTACGCTCATTCGTGCACTGCACGTGCACGCTTACTAGTGACCTCCTAGATGGTATACCCATCCAAAAGATGCTTATCTATTGACTGTGGGACAAGCAATTAACATGTTATGGATGCATATATAGCTATTCTGCAACCAGTTGTAGAAAATTTTATTATGCCCTCGTGTGTTCTCACGCGGGATCCAACTACTTCACGAATCGCTACACAATCGGACGGGCGGCCAGGGCTGGACGGGTGCGTGCTTCCGCACCCGCGTGCCATGCAAATTTTCGTGTATATTGGCTAAATGTACTCCTTCCGGGTGTTTTTAGTCTGCATATAACTTTTGTCCAAAGTCAAAGTATCGGCAATAGAGCGTCACGGGTCTAGGACAATTTGCTGATTAGTGGGGGAAGGGACGCTACAAAAAAACAAAAACAAAGAGCAGGAAGTGTACGTGCACTAGATACCCTTCAAAATCATATAACCAACGAGATAGAATATGTACTGCATCATATAGGTAGGATAAATAAGGCAAAAAAATAAATACATCCATATCCAATAGAAACCTAAGCAAAGGCAATCATGCTGCATTGCTGCGTAATACAGTATGTAAGCGGGGTGCAAGCCTTTTTGGTAATACAGTGTATAAGTAAGTGCATACTAAGAGAGCTTAATTACCTGATGGCCTTTCAAGGTAGTGGTAGTATTTGGAGAAGACGGTTGGAAGCAGGGGCATATTGAAAAACTCGCATTTGTGGTCTTTCACATCCACAGACCGCCGATTGATATATGGAGTACATGACCGCAGAGATGCATGGTTCATGTCAACCATGATCATGGAGGCCTCGCCATGAAATGCCTGCTTCCTTAACAGGCAGCACAGAGCGTCCGCGTCATGGGCGCTGAGGATTGGGTACTCGGGAAGATACCGAGGTATACCAGGATTACTCACCCAAAGACGATCCAGGTCGATCACACGATGTGGCTCCCACTTGAACCCGGAGGAGTCACCAATACCACCATCCATCATGTTCAAGGTCCAAATGGTGATTTTTTGGCGAGGCTGCTGCCCTCGTTGCCAGCCGATGTGCAGGTCATTGTCGATGTGGACGAGGCGCATCTTGCCTTGGCTGATGGACACGCTTCGGTGTCTCTCCCCGAAGCACTTATCCGCCCGTACCTCCGGGCTGTACTCCTCTTCTCCGGGGAAAGGCACGAAGTGGAGCGCCGGGGTCGGGCGCGTGCCGGAGAAGTCGGCCAGCACGACGCCGCTGAAGTAGTCAACCCAGCACAGGAAACGGCCCTCTGAAGCGAGCACATGGTTGGTTGCCCGGAGCGTGGGGAGCCGGCCGCCGTTGCTCTGGTCCTGCGGCCGCGGGGCATCCTTGAGGAAGACCCTCCACTTTCGTGACTTGGAGTTGAAGGCGCAGAGCTCGGCACGCATGGAATAACTGCCGGTGTCCTCTTTTTCCCTGTAGAGGATGAGGTCCGCAACGATGTAGTGGTCGTCATGCCGCCGCAGGATGCCTGTGGTGAAGTTACTCATCAGGACCCGCCGCCTCCTGTCCTTGGTGTACAGAGGGAGCTGCTGCACCGACGGGGAAGGACCGGCGGCCGTGTAGACGAACAGATCCGGCGGGACGATGCGGTGCCGAGTCCGGCTCGGGATGGAGACGTGGAAGAGGACGAGGTCCTTGTCGATTGCCCGGACGTAGTGTTAGGACCCAGACAGTAATTTGGGATCTATCTATGAAATTGTAAAGGAAAATTGGACGGATCTCGTGTGAGTAAGAGGAACGCTAGGGTTCCAGTGTATTAGCCATGACGGCGATAGAAGAATTCATTAGAAAATGCATATTCCATCCAGCCACAACCCGGCTAGTTATAGGGAAGGGTTTTAACCCGAACGGAAAGAACAGTAACTCTCTGTTACTACTGTTACAACGGTAATAACGCTCAACGGTCTAGATGATCCTATCGTCACGGATTTGATCCTAGCCGTTGGATAACTGAATCGTCCTGGTGACTTACTGAACTATGACGGGTACATATCAGGGCCTGACATTGCTCCCTCCTTGAGACACAACGTGTCCTCACGTTGTTCGCTCTGCAGCACGCCAAGCTTGAGTGGTCTCCTTGGAGAACTCCAGAAATGCATATTTGATGAAATCTGCATCTTCCCATGTTGCTTCTGCTGAATATAAGTTTTGCCACTGAATTAACCATTGAACCACTGGAATGTTGTGTCCAGGCACTTGCCTAACTTGCAAAACTTCAGCTGGCCCAATTTTTATAGTGCCATCTTCATTGACCATTGGGAGATAAGGGCTGGGAATTGATTTTGGTCCAATATGCTTCTTGAGTTGGCTCACATGGAAAACTGGATGTATTTTTACTTCCTCAGAAAATTGCAACTTGTAAGCATATTTGCCAATTTTCTGACTGATCATGAACGGCCCATAGAACTTGTTTTGTAGTTTGAGAGCTCCTCTGAACCCAAATGCAGCTAACATATATGGTGCCATTTTTAGATAGACCAGGTCTCCCACTTCAAATGTTCTTTCCACTCTTTTCATATCAGCATAGTGCTTCATTCTATGTTGCGCATTGTGCAAGTTTTCCTTGATTTCTTCCAACATGTGTTGCTTAGAGGAGAGGAATTCTTGAGCTTCTGTGTCCTCTCACTAGTAGAAAGCGGAGCTTTAAAACCGGTTCGTAAGGGCCTTTAGTGCCGGTTCTGTAACCGGCACTAAAGTGTGGGCACTAAAGGCCCCCCCCCCTTTAGTACCGGTTCGGCACGAACCGCCACTAAATGCCCACCACGTGGCGTGAGCTCGCGCCGTGGTGTTACCAACCGGTACTAAAGGTTTTTTTTGATTTTTTTTGAAACTTTTGGGATTTTTTTTGATTTTCAATTTCCTGAATTGAATTATTTGATGATTTAGTCTCTAATCACCCCTCTTAACTGCTCAAGTATGGATCACTCATTCCAAATCGTCTAACTTCCCGATCGGTCACCCATCCTCTCACTCCCCCAGCCTGAGCACGCTTAACTTCGGAGTTCTATTCCCCCTACTTTCCAAGTCTGCACTTGTTGTTTTCCTGACAAATGTAAGCTGTCAACCCTATCAACCCTCAGCAGTTTAGCTTGAGCATTAGGTCACTCGTTTCACCATTTGAGTTTGAAACTATTATTCTAAAAAACAGTAATTATTCAGTAACACTAATATTTCTTGAATAAGTTTGACCATAGTTTGACCACAGTTTGACCAGATTTGACCAAAATTCAAAAAATGAAATAATTATTTAGTAACACTAATATTCTTGAATAATTATGTAGTAACATTAACACTTCTTGAATAAGTAGTTTGACCATAGTTTGACCAAAATTAAAAAAACTGAAATTTGAGCATATCTTTTTTCCCTTTTGGAATTTGAGGATTCTAAAAAATTGCAAACATGCCGTAGGCTGTCAAAATCGGATGCGGATTTTCGTGCTGAATTTTTTGATATATTATACGTTTTTCCAACATTGTATGCAAAACTTATAACCGTTTTACATTTTCCCTACACTTTTTGCAAAACATGTCCAAATTTAAGTTTTCAAATTTTCATAACTAGTAGGTGTACAAATTTAAGTTTTCAATTTTTCATAACTAGTAGGTGTAGTAATATAACTACCTCTCGAAGCATTTTATTTTCTGAAGTTTTTATCATTTTCTTTTGATTTTTTCAAAACTGAAATGGCGATACACGCCGGGGGGGGGTGATGTCTACTACAATCTTCTTCTTGTAGACGTTGTTGGGCCTCCAAGTGCAGAGGTTTGTAGGACAATAGCAAATTTCCCTCAAGTGGATGACCTAAGGTTTATCAATCCGTAAGAGGCGTAGGATGAAGATGGTCTCTCTCAAGCAACCCTGCAACCAAATAACAAAGAGTCTCTTGTGTCCCAACACACCCAATACAATGGTAAATTGTATAGGTGCACTAGTTCGGCGAAGAGATGGTGATACAAGTGGTATATGGATAGTAGATAAATGTATTTGTAATCTGAAATTATAAAAACAGCAAGGTAGCAAGTGATAAAAGTGAGCGTAAACGGTATTGCAATGATGGTAAACAAGGCCTAGGGTTCATACTTTCGCTAGTGTAAGTTCCCTCAACAATACTAACATAATTGGATCACATAACTATCCCTCAACATGCAACAAAGAGTCACTCCAAAGTCACTATAGCGGAGAACGAACGAAGAGATTATGGTAGGGTACGAAACCACCTCAAAGTTATTCTTTCCAATCAATCCGTTGGGCTATTCCTATAAGTGTCACAAACAGCCCTAGAGTTCGTACTAGAATAACACTTTAAGACACAAATCAACCAAAACCCTAATGTCACCTAGATACTCCAATGTCACCTCAAGTATCCGTGGGTATGATTATACGATATGCATCACACAATCTCAGATTCATCTATTCAACCAACACAAAGGACCTCAAAGAGTTCCCCAAAGTTTCTACCAGAGAATCACGACGAAAACGTGTGCCAACCCCTATGCATAGGTTCATGGGCGGAACCCGCAAGTTGGTCACCAAAACATACATCAAGTGAATCATGTGATATCCCATTGTCACCACAGATATCCACGGTAAGACATACATCAAGTGTTCTCAAATCTTTGAAGACTCAATCTGATAAGATAACTTCAAAGGGGAAACTCAATTCATTACAAGAGAGTAGAGGGGGGAAGAAACATCATAGGATCCAACTATAATAGCAAATCTCGCGATACATCAAGATCGTGCCAAATCAAGAACACGAGAGAGAGAGATCAAACACATAGCTACTGGTACATACCCTCAGCCCCGAGGGAGAACTACTCGCTCCTCGTCATGGAGAGCACCGGGATGATGAAGATGGCCACCGGAGAAGGATTGCCCCCTCCGGCAGGGTGCCCGAACGGGTCTAGATTGGGTTTTGGTGGCTACGGAGGCTTCTGGCGGCAGAACTCCCGATCTATGTTGCATTCTGGAAGTTTTAGGGTATATGGAGATATATAGGCGCAGGAGGTACGTCAGGGGAGCCACGAGGGCCCCACGAGGCAGGGGGCGCGCCCTAGGGGGGTGGGCGCGCCCCCCACCCTCGTGGGAAGCTCTCGTATCTTCTAACGTGGGGTCCAAGTCCATCAGGTGTGTTTCCTTCCAAAAATAACTTCTCCAGTTGATTTTGTTCCGTTTCGACAACGTCTGATATTCCTTTTCTTCAAAACACTGAAATAGGCATAAAACAACAAATCTGGGCTGGGCCTCCGGTTAATAGGTTAGTCCCAAAAGTAATATAAAAGTGGATAATAAATCCCAATATTGCCCAAAACAGTAGATAATATAGCATGGAGCAATCAAAAATTATAGATACGTTGGAGACGTATCAAGCATCCCCAAGCTTAATTCCTGCTCGTCCTCGAGTAGGTAAATGATAAAAAAAGATAATTTTTGATGTGGAATGCTAGTTGGCATAATTTCAATGTAATTCTTCTTAATTGTGATATGAATATTCAGATCCATAAGATTCAAGACAAAAGTTCATTTTGACATAAAAATAATAATACTTCAAGCATACTAACTAAGCAATCATGTCTTCTCAAAATAACATGGCCAAAGAAAGTTATCCCTACAAAATCATATAGTCTGGCTATGCTCCATCTTCACCACACAAAATATTTAAATCATGCACAACCCCGATGACAAGCCAAGCAATTGTTTCATACTTTTGATGTTCTCAAACTTTTTCAATCTTCACGCAATACATGAGCGTGAGCCATGGACATAGCACTATAGGTGGAATAGAATGGTGGTTGTGGAGAAGACAAAAAGTGAGAAGATAGTCTCACATCAACTAGGCGTATCAATGGGCTATGGAGATGCCCATCAATAGATATGAATGTGAGTGAGTAGGGATTGCCATGCAACGGATGCACTAGAGCTATAAATGTATGAAAGCTCAAAAAGAAACTAAGTGTGTGTGCATCCAACTTGCTTGCTCATAAAGACCTAGGGCATTTTGAGGAAGCCCATCGTTGGAATATACAAGCCAAGTTCTATAATGTAAGATTCCCACTAGTATATGAAAGTGACAACATAGGAGACTCTCTATCATGAAGATCAAGGTGCTACCTTGAAGCACAAGTGTGGTAAAAGGATAGTAGCATTGTCCCTTCTCTCTTTTTTCTCTCATTTTCTAGTTTTTTTATTTGGGCCTTTTCTCCTTTTTATGGCCTCTTTTCTCTTTTTTTATTTGGGCTTTTTTGGCCTCTTTTATTTAATTATTTATTTTCGTCCGGAGTCTCATCCCGACTTGTGGGGGAATCATAGTCTCCATCATCCTTTCCTCACTGGGACAATGCTCTAATAATGATGATCATCACACTTTTATTTACTTACAACTCAAGAATTACAACTCGATACTTAGAACAAGATATGACTCTATATGAATGCCTCCGGCGGTGTACCGGGATGTGCAATGACTCATGAGTGACATGTATGAAAGAATTACGAACGATGGCTTTGCCACAAATACGATGTCAACTACATGATCATGCTAAGCAATATGACAATGATGGAGTGTCTCATAATAACGGAACGGTGGAAAGTTGCATGTCAATATATCTCGGAATGGCTATGGAAATGCCATAATAGGTAGGTATGGTGGCTGTTTTGAGGAAGGTATATGGTGGGTGTATGATACCGACGAAAGGTGCGCGGTATTAGAGAGGCTAGCAAAGGTGGAAGGGTGAGAGTGGGTATAATAATCCATGGACTCAATATTAGTCATAAAGAACTCATATACTTATTGCAAAAATCTACAAGTTATCGAAACAAAGTACTACACACATGCTCCTAGGGGGACAGATTGGTAGGAAAAGACCATCGCTTGTCCCCGACCGCCACTCATAAGGAAGACAATCAATAAATAAATCATGCTCCGACTTCGTCACATAACGGTTCACCATACGTGCATGCTACGGGAATCAAAAACTTCAACACAACTATTTCTCAAATTCACAACTATTCAACTAGCATGACCCTAATATCACCATCTCCATATCCCAAAACAATTATCAAGTATCAAACTTCTCATAGTATTCAACACTCGTAAGAGAATTTTATTATTCTTGAATACCTAGCATATTAGGATTTTAAGCAAATTACCATGCTATTTAAGACTCTCAAAATAATCTAAGTGAAGCATGAGAGTTCATATATTTCTTCAAAAATAAAACTATCACCATGCTCTAAAAGATATAAGTGAAGCACTAGAGCAAATGACAAACTACTCCGAAAGATTTAAGTGAAGATCAATGAGTAGTCGAATAATTATGCAACAATGTGAAGACTCTCTAACATTTAATAATTTCAGATCTTGATATTCTATTCAAACAGCAAGAAAAACAAAATAAAATGACATCTAAGAATGGCAAACATCATGTGAAGAAGCAAAAACTTAGGATCAACCGATACTAACCGATAGTTGTTGACGAAGAAAGGTGGGATGCCAACCGGGGCATTCCCAAGCTTAGACGCTTGAGACTTCTTGAAATATTATCTTGGGGTGCCTTGGGCATCCCCAAGCTTGAGCTTTTGTGTCTCCTTAATTCCTCTCATATCTCGGTCTCCCTAAATCTCAAAAGCTTCATCCACACAAAACTCAACAAGGACTCATAAGCTCCGTTAGTATAAGAAAGTAAATCACCACTTCAAGATACTGTAATGAACTAATTATTTATTTATATTGGTGTTAAACCCACTGTATTCCAACTTCTCTATGGTTTATAAACTATTTTACGGGCCATAGATTCATTAAAATAAGTACAATGAAAACAGAATCTGTCAAAAATAGAACAGTCTGTAGTAATCTAGATCAAACATATACTTCTGGAACTCATAAAATTCTCAAATAAATTGCTGGACCTGAGGAATTTATCTATTAATAATCTGCAAAAATAATTAACTAAATATCACTCTCCAAATAAAAATGGCAGCAATTCTCGTGAGCGCTAAAGTTTCTGTTTTTGACAGCATGATCAACAAGACTTTCACAAAGTCTTCCCAAAGGTTCTACTTGGCACAAACACTAATTAAACACATAAAACCACATCTAAACAGAGGCTAGATGAATTATTTATTACTAAACAGGAACAAAAAGCAAGGAACAAAAATAAACTTGGGTTGCCTCCCAACAAGCACTATCGTTTAACGCCCCTAGCTAGTCATGATGATTTCAATGATGCTCACAAAAAAGATAAGAATTGAAACATAAAGAGAGCATCATAAAGAATATGACTAGCACATTTTAGTCTAACATACTTCCTATGCATAGGGATTTTGTGAGCAAACAACTTGTGGGAACAAGAATCAACTTGCATAGGAAGGTAAAACAAGCATAACTTCAAAGCTTTAAGCACATAGAGAGGAAACTTGATATTATTGCAATTCCTACAAGCATATATTAATCCCTCATAATAATTTTCAGCAGCATCATGAATGAATTCAACAATATAACCAGCACCTAAAGCATTCTTTTCATGATCTACAAGCATAGAAATTTTACTACTCTCCACATAAGCAAAATTCTTCTCATGAATAATAGTGGGAGTATCATAAGAGATTTGAATATTATAAATTGTTTCCACATTAAAAGAGTAATGTTCAGAAAAAGGGTAATCATAATCATGACAAGTTTTATAAATATAATCATCACTACTTTTTATAGCATAAGTTTCATCACAATAATCATCATAAGTAGCAACTTTGTTCTCATCATAATCACTTTTCATATCAAAATTTGGTAGACTAAAAATATAATCTTCATTAAGCGTAGCATCCCCAAGCTTGGGACAAACATTAATTGCAGTAAATATATTCTCAAATATGTCATCCTCATCAAGCATAGCTTCCCCAAGCTTGGGCCTTTTCGTATCATAAGCATAATCACTCTCATCATTAATAGCATGGATAGCACCAATAGTATATCAATTATTATATTCTTCCAAGCAAGTGCCAAAAAGATTTTCAAGATCATAAGAAGTATCATTATCTTCCACAATTATATTTTCATGAGGCACAATATTGATAGGAGCAACATTATTTGGGAGAGATATCTTTTTACCTGTCTTCCTTTTTCTTTTCTTCTTCTTCACCACATCATGCGTGGGTTCAATTCTCTTTTTGGAGCTCCTTATTAATGAGATTGGTTGAATAGGAGGCTCCTCCTCGTTACCTGATTCATCATAAGAAATAATAGGAGGATATTGGGAAGTCTCTTCCCTTTCGTTAGTATTCTCTTCATCTTCTATTTGTTTTCTTTTCTTTATGTAATTGGCAATATAAGGATTTTCAATGCAATTCACCGCACAATACATATAAATATTCTCTAGATCAAAACGAAGAACTTTATCAAGGGCAAATTTTGGAATATCCTTAGTTATACGTTTCATTTCTTCATGTAGCGACCAGACCTCAAACAGTCTGATCTCTGTGCTCAGGTGTCATCCCTGGATCAGTAATGCCGACACCACACAATACTTGAAGGATTTATAACAGAGTAGCAATCACACTCTTATTACATCGAGTGTCTCAATAGAGAACTTATTACAATAAATATGGCTTAAGGCCATCTAATAACGATAACAGCGGAAGGCTTGGAAGATAAGTGAGTCCATCAACTCCAACAGCATCACTGAATATAGAACCACGACCTAAACCTCCTTAATCGTCGTCTGAAAAGTCTGCAACATTAACGTTGCAGCCTGAAACTGGCCAGCACATGGAATATGCTGGCAAAGTAACACATAAAGAGTAATGGAATGAAATAGCTATACTATATGCATATTTGGCTGGTGGAAAGCTCTATGGTTATAGTTTTGCGTAAAGCTAATTTTTCCCTACTACAAAGGAATAAATTTTATTTAAATATCATGGTAGTTGTTAAACATTGAGAATGGTTGACAGCATTCTCAATCCCAATTAAGCATCATCTTTAAACAAAACCCATCAAAATTAAATTTTAGAGTAACATGTTGAGATTCACATGATAATCCAAGTACTAGATACTCAAGATGTCCATAACCGGGGACACGGCTAACCATGATTAATTTATACACTCTGCAGAGGTTTGTGCACTTTTCCCCACAAGACTCGATCGCCTCCGTTTGGTTTCTCGCACTTCCTAGTGTTTGAGAAGACGGATGACCGAGATATAGTCTTTCAGAAGCGCTAGCACCTTACGATGGATAGACCGCTACACCTACTTTCCCCTACATCTGCTAGTCTACCCTGTAAGAGTTCGCACGACTTAATCAACTATGCTAGAGCCCATAATAGCTTGTGGCTGCACACGGAAGTTTCTAGTATGAAAAATTTCATGATCCCTTTGGGCCTGGGTGGCGGTCCATAAAGAAAAACAGGCAATCCTGGAATACCCAGGTACCTCAATCCACCCAGATGTGTATTTAAGTTGCCACCTTAGATAAACCATTAATTAACAAACTCACATCTGTCATGGATATCACTCACCCAATCCACGTCTACTAGCATAGCATGGCATAATAGGCAAACGTAGAAGTAACTCCCAAAGGTTTGATAATACAACAGGTAATAGGTACTACCTCAACTACTTCCCATCCCACAATTTAATTAGATCCTAATCATGCAATGTTTGAGGATTGATCTAATGCAATAAAACTGGGTAGTAGGAGATATGATCAAAGTGTTACTTGCCTTGCTGATGATCCGCGAAACCTAGAGATTCGAAGTAACAGGCGGCGCATTCCGGGTATTCTATCGCAGACAAACAAACAAGCATACAATAAGTATTCAACTAATGCACAGGTAAAACTCAAATAAGAGATCTAACCAGAAAGTTCAACTTAAGAACTCCGGTTTGCAAAAAGAATCAAATCAAACGAAGCAACGAAAGTCAAATGGCAAAAGAAACAAGCTTCATTTTCTATTCTGGATCTAGGGCAATTTTTACAGTGGCAAAAACTTGTTTAAGTTGGTTAAACGGATAGAGGGTTTCGAGACGAAACTCCAGGCGCTTGAATCGCCTGATTTCGATAAACGAGCGAAAAGTTATACTAAAACGAAAATCGGATCACAAATCGCGATCAGAAAAATTACGAATTTATTCCGAGAAAAGAAAAAAAGGATGAACGTTCGCTAGATCGAACGAACGAACGAACACTCGCTATTTAAATAAATCGGAAAAACCGATCTATTTAAAAAAACCGAAACTAAAAAAAATGAACAAAACCGTCGGAAATCCCCAAAACTTTGAGAAAACTCAAATATGAAAATAACGAAATCCCCAACTCTCTCCGTGGGTCCTTGAGTTGCGTAGAATTTCTAGGATCAAAACCAAAAGAAAATAAATTATGATATGCAATGATGATCTAATGTATAACATTCCAAATTGAAAATTTGGGATGTTACACTTCATAACCCAAAAGAAGGCTAAGCTCTTTATGATGCTCAAGGGTAATCAAATAATCACAATATTTGGACACGACTTGATCATGAAACAAATAGCATTGGAGCTTTAAATGACCATGTTCATTGCAAAGTTCACAAGGAGCACGAAAAATATTGAATCTTTCAGCACATTCATCTAGCTCTTCTTGCAATAGTTTGGTTTCTAAGTACTTATGCCTCTTGCAATATCTATCTTCCCTATTTGGTGTGTACTTGCAAACCCAGTCTACTCCACAAAAATTGACATGTTTATAGGAGGCATTTTCATCATAACTAGTGCAATCATCATTAGCATCATGGATATTCAAAGAATTCGTACTAACAACATTGCAATCATGCTCATCATTCAAATATTTAGTGCCAAACAGTTTATAGATTTCTTCTTCTAGCACTTGAGCACAATTATCCTTTCCATCATACTCACGAAAGATATTAAAAAGGTGAAGCGTATGAGACAAACTCAATTCCATTTTTTTGGTAGTTTTCTTTTATAAACTAAACTAGTGATAAAACAAGAAACTAAAAGACTCGATTGCAAGATCTAAAGATATACCTTCAAGCACTCACCTCCCCGGCAACGGCGCCAGAAAGGAGCTTGATGTCTACTACAACCTTCTTCTTGTAGGCGCTGTTGGGCCTCCAAGTGCAAAGGTTTGTGGGACAGTAGCAAATTTCCCTCAAGTGGATGACCTAAGGTTTATCAATCCGTAGGAGGCGTAGGATGAAGATGGTCTCTCTCAAGAAACCCTGCAACCAAATAACAAAGAGTCTCTTGTGTCCCCAACACACCCAATACATTGGTAAATTGTATAGGTGCACTAGTTCGGCGAAGAGATGGTGATACAAGTGGTATATGGATAGTAGATAAAGGTATTTGTAATCTAAAATTATAAAAACAGCAAGGTAGCAAGTGATAAAAGTGAGCGTAAACGGTATTGCAATGATGGTAAACAAGGCCTAGGGTTCATACTTTCGCTAGTGTAAGTTCCCTCAACAATACTAACATAATTGGATCACATAACTATCCCTCAACATGCAACAAAGAGTCACTCCGAAGTCACTAATAGCGGAGAACGAACGAAGAGATTATGGTAGGGTATGAAACCACCTCAAAGTTATTCTTTCCAATCAATCCGTTCACTAGTAGAAAACATGGCTTTGGTCCAGGCCGGGTCAGCCCATTAGTCCCGGTTCAGTCCAGAACCGGGACCAATGGGGGCATTGGACCCGGTTCGTGAGCCCAGGGGGCCGGCCGGGCCATGTGGGCCATTGTGTTGGGGAACATAGCAGAATTTTAAAATTTTCTACGCATCACCAAGATCAATCTGTGGAGTAATCTAGCAACGAGGGAAGGAGAGTGCATCTACATACCCTTGTAGATTGCTAAGCGGAAGCGTTCAAGTGAATGGGGTTGATGGAGTCGTACTCGTCGTGATCCAAATCACCGATGATCCTAGTGCCGAACGGACGACACCTCCGCGTTCAACACACGTACAGCCCGGTGACGTCTCCTACGCCTTGATCCAGCAAGGGGAGAATGAGAGGTTGGGGAAGACTCCATCCAGCAGCATCACGACGGCGTGGTGGTGGTGGAGGAGCGCGGGATTCCAGCAGGGCTTCGCCAAGCACTACGAGAGTCGAGGAGGGAGAGGGGTAGGGCTGCGCCAACAGGGAGATTGAATCGTGTGTTGGGCTGCCCCTTTGCTCAAGTATATATAGGGGGAGGGGAGGGGCTGCGCCCCCACCTAGGGTTCCCTCCCTAGGGGTGGAGGCCAGCCCTAGATCCCATCTAGGGGGCGGCCAAGGGGGAGAGAGGGGGGCGCACCACTAGGTGGGCCTTAGGCCCATCTGAGCCTAGGGTTTCCCCCTTTTTTCTTCTCTCTTTGCCTTGGGCCTTGGTGGAGGGCGCACCAGCCCACCTGGGGCTGGTCCCCTCTCACACTTGGCCCACGCAGCCCTTTGGGGCAGGTAGCCCCACCTGGTGGACCCCCGGGACCCTCCCGGTGGTCCCGGTACCTTACCGATAGCACCCCGAAACTTTTCCAGTAACCAAAACATGACTTCCCATATATAAATCTTTACCTCCGGACCATTCCGGAACTCCTCGTGATGTCCCGGATCTCATCCGGGACTCCGAACAACATTCGGTAACCGCGTACATACTTTCCCTATAACCCTAGCGTCATCGAACCTTAAGTGTGTAGACCCTACGGGTTCGGGAGTCATGCAGACATGACCGAGACAACTCTCCGGTCAATAACCAACAGCGGGATCTGGATACCCATGTTGGCTCCCACATGCTCCACGATGATCTCATCGGATGAACCACGATTTCAAGGACTCAATCAATCCCGTATACAATTCCCCTTTGTCCATCGGTACGATACTTGCCCGAGATTCGATCGTCGGTATCCCGATACCTTGTTCAATCTCGTTACCGGCAAGTCTCTTTACTCGTTCCGTAACACATCATCCCGTGATCAACTCCTTGATCACACTGTGCACATTATGATGATGTCCTACCGAGTAGGCCCAGAGATACCTCTCCGTTTACACGGAGTGACAAATCCCAGTCTCGATTCGTGCCAACCCAACAGACACTTTCGGAGATACCTGTAGTGTACCTTTATAGCCACCCAGTTACGTTGTGGCGTTTGGCACACCCAAAGCACTCCTACGGTATCCGGGAGTTGCACAATCTCATGGTCTAAGGAAATGATACTTGACATTAGAAAAGCTTTAGCATACGAACTACACAATCTTTGTGCTAGGCTTAGGATTGGGTCTTGTCCATCACATCATTCTCCTAATGATGTGATCCCGTTATCAACGACATCCAATGTCCATGGTCAGGAAACTGTAACCATCTATTGATCAACGAGCTAGTCAACTAGAGGCTTACTAGGGACATGGTGTTGTCTATGTGTCCACACATGTATCTGAGTTTCCTATCAATACAATTCTAGCATGGATAATAAACGATTATCATGAACAAGGAAATATAATAATAACCAATTTATGATTGCCTCTAGGGCATATTTCCAACTCATTGGTCCCGGTTCATCTGGACCTTTTGGTCCCGGTTGGTGGGACGAACCGGGACCAATGGGCCTCGCTCCTGGCCCACCACCATTGGTCCCGGTTGGTGGCTTGAACCGGGACCAAAGGCTCCCCTTTAGTCCCGGTTCATGCCACCAACCGGGACCA
This sequence comes from Triticum urartu, assembly GCF_003073215.2. Taxonomy (NCBI): domain Eukaryota; kingdom Viridiplantae; phylum Streptophyta; class Magnoliopsida; order Poales; family Poaceae; genus Triticum; species Triticum urartu. The sequence continues at coordinate 589,986,569 of NC_053026.1, forward strand.
ATGAGGTGCCTATATATACCCCCTCGCGTAAGAGCAGAGCACACTGCTCTGTTTTTTTCTGGCCGAGGGGGAGAGGGCTTGGTGGTGCTCTAGCTCACCTCCTATGCACACAAGGTGTTCGATGGAATGCCCAAGCCACACTACTTAAGCTTTCTCCACTCCAAGCTCGACCTCCAAGCTCCATTTTCCTCAATATTTGTCTAGATTTAGCGGTCCATCACGCCCCGTCCCCGTCTTCAGCATCGTCGATCACCCGCGCCGAGCTCATCGCCGGCACCACCGTGGTGAGCCTCTTGTTCTTATCTTCTTTCTGAAAGGAAAAATATTCTTACTTGTATGTTTACATAGATACTTGTATTATTTTCTTACTTTTATTATTGCATCTTATATAGTGCGATGGTTTTGGTATCCGCCCCCGTCGGTCCTTGTCCTGTCTATGATTCGGATGTGGTATATATATTATCTTTATAACTATTGGTTCATTTATTGTTTATGAAAATTATGCCGACCAACATGACATAGATTTTATTTATGTAGGATGTATGTGAATCGGAAATGCCAACCGACACTATTGTCGAGAGGTTAAATTTAGTTGAAGAAGAAAACAAGTTGTTGAAGGAAAAAATAAAAAAAATTGAGGAGGAGAAGATGATATTGGAGTTGCATATGCGGATGTCGTCGATGATCACAAGATCAAGATGGATACAATGCGCTTGAAGATTAGAAAGATTAGAAAATATGCCATTCATACCGAGGCTTGGTATCATTATGCCGTTGGATCAATTGTTACCTTGGTTGCGATTATGATCGCATTTGTTTTCGCATTGAAATGTTTTACATAGTTTCAATGTATGGTTTAATTAATTAGATGCTGTGGAGAGCTATATGTTGTTAGATGAGAACTATGTATGCACTTTGGTTTTAATGTGATGATGAACTTCTATTAATTTGGACACTTAATTATATATAATGCACGCAGATGAACCGGCAATGGATGTACGGTGACAGACACACCTGCGAGTACATTAAGGGCGTGCATGAGTTTCTCGATGCGGCTGAGGCAAACAAGCAGAATGGTTTTATGTGTTGTCCATGCACTGAATGTGGGAATACAAGGTCTTACTCTAACTGGAAAATCCTTCACTCCCACCTGCTTTACAAGGGTTTCATGCCACACTATAATGTTTGGACGAGGCACGGAGAAATAGGGGTTATGATGGAAGACGACGAAGAAGAAGAGTACGATGACAACTATGTGCCCCCTGAATACGGTGATGCTGCAATGGGGGGAGCTGGTGAAGATCAAGAGGAACCAGACGATGTGCCCAATGATGCTGCAATGGGTGAAGCTGCTGAAGATCAAGAGGAATCAGACGATGGGCCCGATGATGATGATCTCCGCTGGGTCATTGTCGATGCAAGGACGCAATGCGAAAGTCAAAAGGAGAAGCTGATGTTCGATCGCATGTTAGAGGATCACAAAAAAGGGTTGTATCCCAATTGCGAAGATGGCAACACAAAGCTCGGTACCGTATTGGAATTGCTGCAGTGGAAGGCAGAGACTGCTGTGGCTAACAAAGGATTTGAGAAGCTACTGAAAATATTGAAGAAGAAGCTTCCAAAGGATAACGAATTGCCCGACAGTACATACGCAGCAAAGAAGGTCGTATGCCCTCTAGGATTGGAGGTGGAGAAGATACATGCATGCCCTAATGACTGCATCCTCTACCGCGGTGCATACAAGGATCTGAACGCATGCCCGGTATGCGGTGCATTGCGGTATAAGATCAGACGAGATGACCCTGGTGATGTTGACGGCGAGCCCCCCAGGAAGAGGGTTCCTACGAAGGTGATGTGGTATGCTCCTATAATACCACGGTTGAAACGTCTGTTCAGAAATGAAGAGCATGCCAAGTTGATGCGATGGCACAGTGAGAACCGAAAGAAAGATGGGAAGTTGAGAGCACCCGCTGACGGGTCACAGTGGAGAAAAATCGAGAGAAAGTACTGGGATGAGTTTGCAAAGGACCCAAGGAATGTATGGTTTGCTTTAAGCACGGATGGCATTAATCCTTTCGGGGAGCAGAGCAGCAATCACAGCACCTGGCCCGTGACTCTATGTATGTATAACCTTCCTCCTTGGATATGCATGAAGCGGAAGTTCATTATGATGCCAGTTCTCATCCAAGGCCCTAAGCAACCCGGCAACGACATTGATGTGTACCTAAGGCCATTAGTTGAAGAACTTTTACAGCTGTGGAATGGAAACGGTGTACGTACGTGGGATGAGCACAGACAGGAGGAATTTAACCTAAAGGCGTTGCTGTTCGTGACCATCAACGATTGGCTCGCTCTTAGTAACCTTTCAGGACAGACAAACAAAGGATACCACGCATGCACGCACTGTTTAGATGACACTGAAAGTATATACCTGGACAAATGCAGGAAGAATGTGTACGTGGGCCATCGTCGATTTCTTCCGACCAACCATCAATGTCGAAAGAAAGGCAAGCATTTCAAAGGCGAGGCAGATCACCGGAAGAAGCCTGCCATGCGTACCGGTGATCACGTACTTGCTATGGTCAATGATTTACACGTAATCTTTGGAAAGGGTCCCGGTGGACTAGCTGTTCCGAATGACGCTGAGGGACACACACCCATGTGGAAGAAGAAATCTATATTTTGGGACCTACCCTACTGGAAAGACCTAGAGGTCCGCTCTTCAATCGACATGATGCACGTGACGAAGAACCTTTGCGTGAACCTGCTAGGCTTCTTGGGCGTGTATGGGAAGACAAAAGATACACCTGAGGCACGGGAGGACCTGCAACGTTTGCACGAAAAAGACGGCATGCCTCCGAAGCAGTATAAAGGTCCTGCCAGCTACGCTCTTACGAAAGAAGAGAAAGAAATCTTCTTTGAATGCCTGCTCAGTATGAAGGTCACGACTGGCTTCTCGTCGAATATAAAGGGAATAATAAATATGCCAGAGAAAAAGTTTCAGAACCTAAAGTCTCATGACTGCCACGTGATTATGACGCAACTGCTTTTGGTTGCATTGAGGGGGCTTCTACCGGAAAACGTCCGATTAGCCATTGTGAAGCTATGTGCATTCCTCAATGCAATCTCTCAGAAGGTGATCGATCCAGAAATCGTACCAAGGCTAAGGAGTGATGTGGCGCAATGTCTTGTCAGTTTCAAGCTGGTGTTCCCACCATCCTTCTTCAATATCATGACCCACATCCTAGTTCATCTAGTCGACGAGATTGTCATCCTGGGGCCCGTATTGCTACACAATATGTTCCCCTTTGAGAGGTTCATGGGAGTCCTAAAGAAATATGTTCGTAACCACGCTAGGCCAGAAGGAAGCATCTCCATGGGCCATCAAACAGAGGATGTTATCGGGTTTTGTGTTGACTTCATTCCTGGCCTTAAGTAGATAGGTCTCCCTAAATCGCGGTATGAGGGGAGACTGACTGGAAAAGGCACTCTTGGAAGTGACTCAATAATATGCAGGGACGGATATTCTTGGTCTCAAGCACACTACACAGTTCTACAGAACTCTACCTTGGTGACCCCGTATGTCGATAAACACAAGAGCAGTCTGTGCTCCAAACACCCGGAGCAGTGCGACGACTGGATTACATGTGAACACATCAGGACTTTCAGTAGTTGGTTGGAAACACGTCTCAGAGGTGACAACACTGTTTGTGATGAGTTGTACTTGTTGTCCAGGGGACCATCTTTGACTGTATTGACTTACAAAGGATACGAGATAAATGGGAATACATTTTACACGATCGCCCAAGATCAAAAGAGCACCAACCAAAACAGCGGTGTCCGCTTTGATGCAGCAACCGGGAGCTGAAAGGACACATATTATGGTTACATAGTGGACATATGGGAACTTGACTACGGACCTGATTTTAAGGCCCCTTTGTTTAAGTGCAAATGGGTCAATCTGTCAGGCGGCGGGGTACAAGTAGACCCACAGTACGGAATGACAACAGTGGATCTGAAAAATCTTGGGTACACTGACGAACCGTTCGTCCTAGCCAATGATGTGGCACAGGTTATCTATGTGAAGGACATGTCTACCAAATCGAGAAAAAGAAAAGATAAGGAAGCGAATACATCATACGATGAGCCAAAGCGCCACATAGTTCTTTCAGGAAAAAGGGACATCCTGGGAGTGGACGGCAAGACAGACATGTCTGAAGATTATGAAAAGTTTCATGAAATTCTTCCCTTCAATGTCAAGGCTGACCCAAGCATCCTGATAAACGATGAAGATTATCCATGGTTACGGCGCAATAAGCAAATGACACAAGCGAAGAAAAAGTGAAGACTTTCTCCCGCAACTATTATGATGATACCATGCCAACTTTGTAACACACGAGTATGCTATGCCAACCTTTTCAGAGTTCATTTGAAAACTATGAATTTAGGTCGAATTTTCTTTATAGGTGCATCTATGTTCATTTTTTAGTAAAGTTAATCACAAACTTGTGATTCACACAAATTTCAAAGAATTCAAATTTTAACTATTCAAATTTGAAAACTAATGGCACTAACAAAAAGTTTATAATTTTTCTAAAACTAATGGCACTAATAGAAAGTTTATAATTTTCGGAGTTCTTTTGGAATTCATTTGAAATGCTTTTCAATTTCAGGGTCTTTTAGCTCAAAAAAAATCAGTAAATGCATGAAAAATAACAAATGAAGTCAGAAAGGGTTGAAAGGGTTGAAAATAACAAATGAAATCAGTAAATGCACTAACAGAAAGTTTATAATTTTTGTGACCTAAAAGCAAAAAGAAATCACTAAAAAACTATAAGTATTTAGTACAAATAAGAAAAGAAAAAGCAAAAAATAAAAAAAAGAAGAAAACAAAAAAAATTCAAATTTTAAAACTAATGGCACTAATAGAAAGTTTATAATTTTTGTGACCTAAAAGCAAAAAGAAATCACTAAAAAACTATAACTATTTAGTACAAATAAAAAAATAAAAAGCAAAAAAGAAAACAAAAGAAGAAAACAAAAAATGCCACCTACTAGGCCTCCATGGCCTGAATACGACTAGAAACCCTTCCATGGGCCAGGATTCAGGCCCGCAGAAGGCCCAGCAGGCCCAACAGGCATAGCAGTGCATAGATTAAGCCCGTAAGCCTGCAGTTGAGAGGAGCTCGAGTGGGTGGGCGCAACAGCGCTTATAAACCACTGCGAGCCCCTCTCAACTAGCGAGGTGGGACTAAACTTATGACCGCACAACGCCAGCACAGGACATTTGGTCCCGGTTGGTAGCACCAACCGGGACCATAGGGGGGCATTGGTCCCAGTTGGTGGCGTGAACCGGGACGAATGCCCACCTATGGTCCCGGTTCGAGCCACCAACCGGGACCAAAGGCCTCTGTTTCCCGCCCTTTGGGCTGCTGAAAAGAGACCTTTGGTCCCGGTTGGTGGCACGAACCGGGACCATAGGTAGGCATTCGTCCTGGTTCATGCCACGAACCGGGACCATAGCTGCCTGTATATATACCTAGCAGTTTCAGATTTCATCGCCATTTGCCCCCTGACGACGCCGAGCTCATCGATGCCGCCAGGCTGCCCGTGCTCGCCGTCGCCGCCCCGAGGTCGCCGTCGCCGTCACCGCCCGCTCTTTGTCGCCGCCGCCGCCCGCTCCTCGAGCCCGCGCCGCCCCCGAGCCCTTGCCGCCCTCGAGCCCGCGCCGCCCTCGAGCCCGCGCCGCCCCGGAGCTCGCCGTCATCCCCGAGCCCTCCTCCCCGAGCTCACGCCGCCCCTCGAGCTCGCCGTCGTCCCCAAGCCCGCACCGCCCGGAGCCTGTGCCGCCCCCGATCTCGCCGTCGTCCCTGAGCCCTCCTCCCTGAGCCGGTGCCGCCCCGACGCCATCCGCCGCCCTCGCCGACACCCTCGCCGCCCCCGCCGTCGCCCTCGCCGGTCAACCTCGCTGTGAGCCGCCGCGCGCCACCCCGGTTTATCATTTTTTTCATTTTTTGTTCGTATATATAATGTATATATGTATGTGGCTATATGTATGTATAGATGTTCATATATGTGTATTATTTTTTTTGTTCAGAGCATTTTTTGTTCATATATGTATTTTTTGTTTATGTGTATTATTTTTTTTGTTCATAGCATTTTTTTGTTCATATTTTTTTCATAGCATTATTTCCATGTATATATGTATGTGGCTATGTATGTATAGATGGATAGCATTTTTTTCCATGTATGTATGTCATTGTCGATATACCCCCTCCCCATTAACTTCGATAGGAGGGGGGTTGATATAACCCTCCCCGATAACTTCGACATGAGGGGGGGTCGATATACCCCCTCCCTGATAACTTCGACATGAGGGGGGGGGTCGAGAACTAGTTTAGGGGGTCGAGGGTTGAGAACTAGTTTAGGGGGTCAAGGGTCGAGAACGTCGGACATTCATGAGAGAGGCGAGGAAGAAGGGGAAGAAGAGGGAGAAGAAGAGGAGAGGAAGAAGAGGAAGTCTTCTCCTCTATTCTTTCTTCTCTTCTTTTTTCTTCTTCTTCCTATATGTATTAGTTTTTTTATTTAGGTTGTTAATTAGTAGATATTAATTTTGTTCATATATGTATGGATGCATGTGATATGTATGTATGTATCGGGTATGTCGTTGTCGATATACCCCCTACCCGATAACTTCGACATGAGGGGGTCGAGAGGGGGTCTAGGGTCGCCGAGGCGTCGAGGGTCATCGAACATGAGAGGAAGAAGAGGATAAAAAAGAAGAGGAAGAAGAAAAAAAAGAGGAGAAGAAAGAATAGAGGAGTTCTTCTCCTCTATTCTTTCTTCTCCTCTTTTTTTCTTCTTCTTCCTCTTAAGAACTCCTCTATTCTTTCTTCTCCTCTTTTTTTCTTCTTCTTCCTCTTTTTTTATCAGGAACGAGGGTCGTCGAGGGTCGCCGAGTGGTAGAGGAAACCCTAAATAGCAAGTATCGTCGGTGTGAGATACATGTGGCCGTCGGTGTCGGACAGTACATCCATGTCCCACAAGTGACGCGGGCTTCGACGCCCACGTCACTTGTGGGACGTGGATGTAGTGTCCGACACCGACGGCCACATGTATCTCACACCCACGATACTTGCTATTTAGGGTTTCCTCTACCGTTCGGCGACCCTCGACAACCCTCGTTTCCAATAAAAAAAGAGGAAGAAGAAGAAAAAAAGAGGAGAAGAAAGATTTCTTCTTCTCTTTTCTTCTTCTTCTTCTTCTTCTTCCTCTTTATTTTATCGGGAACGAGGGTCGTCGAGGGTCAGGGTCGCTGAGCTGAAGTCAAATTTCACCCTACCGCCAGAGGATGATCCGGAGAAGCCAGTTAAAGAGCAATTAATCAAGTCTTTTGCTCTTAAGAGGATGGCAAAACTATTCAGGAGGTGGAAGAAAGAGCTGAATAAGTTTGTCGAAAATAAAGAGACACTAGAATTCAAGGGCAGACATGAGAAGATCAGAGATCACTGGCCCACATTTGTGGCCCACAAGACATCGGAAAAGAGTAAGAAGATGTCAGCGACAAACAAGCAAAATGCTGCGAAGAAGAAGCATCACCATGGCACGGGGTCAGGTGGCTACCTTGTAGCCCGACCTAAGTGGGCCAAGACTGAGAATGATCTGGTTGATAAAGGGATCGAACTAGAGACAATTAACTGGCCAGACCGTTGCCAGACTTGGTTCTTCGGGGCTGGCGGAACCTTGGACCCTGTATCAGGGAAGTGCATTTGGACGAACGATCAAATGGACATACCAGTCAAGAAGCTTCAGCAGTATATCGAAGCAGCGCAGCAAGGGACGTTCTTTCCAGACAGAGAGAACGACGAGCTCACAATGGCCCTCGGGAATCCTGAGCACCCTGGACGGACACGAGGCATGCCAGGCTCCATTCCGTGGAAGGTTGGGTTTCCGGACGCAGGCGGTTACAAATGCCAGGAGAGGAGGAAAAAAGTGCAGCAGACCCAAATGCAGGCGCTGCAAGCAAGGGTACAAGCAATAGAGGAACGAGAAGCAAATCGCAGCAAACGAACTGCCGAAGCTTCCCCCGAAGCTACCCCGCCATCTCAGCGGAGAAGCAGCGTGGCTTCCACCGAGCTGCTTCAGCCGGAGCATGCCTTGACGGCTCTTGCCAGCTATCCCGTGGATGCTATCATGGAGTCTCAAAATTGCCACCTTATGACGCAATGGATGAATTTGAAGGTCAAGGCGGCTGTTGGCTCTGTTTATCCTAATGAGCCCGGCGCAACTTTTCACTGCCGGCCGATTCCAGAAGGATATCCTAGGGTGATGGTGGATGAAATAACGGAGGGATTTGAGGACCTCCAGCTTGACCACCCTACCGGTGAAGGGGAGACTAGGCTGGGTTCTGCTCTGAAGACTCCATGCCTATGGCGGAATGAGCTCATCAACCTTCCGAACTGGACGCCTCCGCCTCCTCCTCCTCCTCCGGCAAGTCAGGGCACTCCGCCTCCTCCACCGCCTCCTCCGGTGAGTGACGATCAGGGCACTCGGCCGGCTCCTTCTCCGGCGCGTGGTGGCACTCCGCCTCCTTCTCCGCCTGTGCCGGCGCACCCGAGCAGCCAGCCTCCTCCTTCTCCGCCTCGTCAGCAAGGGCGGAAGATACCTGCCGCCGCTCCGGCTGCTCCGGCGCGTCGTAGTCCTTCTCCTCCGCCTCGTAAGCAAGTAAAGAAGACAACCGCTTCGTCTGCTCTGCCGGTGTCTAGCAGTACAGCCAGAGGCGGGAGGACATACAGATTCGGTCCTTCTCTGAAGACTCCAGAGAAGTTACCATACGATAGGACCCCGGAGGAGAACGCCGAGATCGCGCGAGAAGAAGTGAGGAACTTCTTTGAAGGGGTGAAAGCAAAGAAACATCCACCTCCGGAGGAGAAGGTAGATCCAGTGAAAGCGAAGCGCACTCTGGCTGCCCTGACAAAACCACCCAAGTCTCCGCTGAAAGGAAACTATGAGTGCATTATTGGAAAGGAATTTGCCGAAGCGGAGCGGTCGGGAAGTACTATCAGTGATCAAAGGCTGAAAGAACGACGAGCTGGGAAACAAATTGCACAGCTCGGCGAACAAGCAAAGCAATCGTGCTCCCCGCTCAAGGTGCCTAGCGACATCGTCGCTAATGATCCGAGGATGGTGCCCGGTTATAGCAATCTTGGAGATTACCTGCCCGATGATGTACATTATGATTTCATGGAGGTGCAGATACAAAGATACGAGTACGGGAAGCCTCTCGTCAAAGATGAAAGATCTCTATCAACGATGATGCGAAGATTGCATGATTGGTACTTGAAAATCTGCAGAGAGTCTGGGGGGAGGAGTACTTTGTATGTGAGAGTTAAAAAGGAGCATGACCTCGTTGGAATTGATCTGTTGCCTGTTCCATTTGAGGAGTTCTTTCAGTTTTTCAATCAATTGGTCCTCGATAAAGCAATGGTCACCTGCTACTGTCTGTAAGTAGTACTACTTCTGTCATTAAGTCTCTCTATATAGCTCAGCTCTTTCATTGCATGTATTTATAATTATCCTCACTATATTATGCAGATTGAAGATCGTCGAATTGAAGAAACGACAAATCGGTGATATTGGGTTCATTAACACAAATATCATAGATGCAACTCAGGTTAAATTTCATGCCGCAGATACCGAGGCCAATTTGCTATGATCGTTGGTAATAAATGAAAACAAATATATAATACTCTTTCCTTACAACTTCGAGTGAGTGTTACTGTCTTGTGCGTATTCGGTTTCCCTTATATACTAGTCAAGGTTATAGTAATGTAATTGATGAGTTATGCATGCGTGTGCAGTTTCCACTATATTCTCCTAGAGATTAGCTTGAGCAGGGACTAGTAACCGTCTTAGACTCAAGACAAAAAGATCCCCAGGACTATGCGGACATGACTCAAATGCTCGAGAAGTAAGTTAAGTCGATCATTATCCACCATATCAGCAACTTTGTTCATTTCCTGATGTATCAAGTAATTGTTTTCTTTGTCTGGCAGGGTTTGGAAAAAATTCACCAAAAAAGCTCCGGGACTCCTGAAGAAGCTGCAATTTAGAGACCCGAAAGTAAGTACTATAGTAGCATGTTCCGCGCATCTCCTATTGATTCAAGCGCTAGTTTCATCAATACCATTTGGCATTCTTGCTTATCAGTTTGATTAACCTCTATTTCTTGTAAAGTGGTTGTGGCGGGAACAAGGGAATGATTTCTGTGGATACTACGTTTGCGAGTCCATCCGCCACACGACCTGTGAGCGGGGCTACTCTGACGAACAATATGAAGTGCGTAAATAACAACATTCACAATTTTATTTTATTACCATCATTTGTGTTGAGTTTCATTCATTCATATATATATGTATTGACCCCCTTCTTCAAATTTGATGTTTCGGAAGCAGGATGAACTCCTAGCACCAGCTCGCATGCGAGCAATTCAAGAGGAATTGGCGGCATTCTTTCTTGACCACGTGATCACTGAAGACAGAGAATACTATGTCGACGATGAGTCCGTATGTTAGGAGATTATATTTGTAAGAGATAATTATTGTATATATGTAGCCGGTAGTGTCGGATAGATATACAAGAACTTGTTGTTCGACCAATCTCTCGGAGAAGGAGAGGTGGTCGATATCACTTCTCTCTGTATGCATATATGTTCATGACGATCTTCTGTTTCCTTCGTTTGCTTACTAGCTAGCTAGCATGTCTAGTCCTCTCTATACGTATGTATAGTACGTAGCGTCGACCAAGCACGGACATAAGAGAGGACACTTCTCTCTATTAATTATAGCTAGCTAACACAATATATGAAACACCTAAATTAACCCCCCAAAACCCCAACCCCCCCCTTTAAAAAAACAAAAACCCCAGCCACAGAAATGCTGACGCGTGGATGCCTATTGGTCCCGGTTGGTGCCACCAACCGGGACCAAAGGGTCTCCTGCCTGGGCTCCGCGCACAGGCCACGTGGAGGCCCATCTGTCCCGGTTCTGGATTGAACCGGGACTAAAGGGACAGGGCATTAGTACCGACCCTTTAGTCCCGGTTCAGGAACCGGGACAAAAGGCCCTTACGAACCGGGACAACAGGCCTTTTTCTACCAGTGTTGGGCTATTCCTATAAGTGTCACAAATAGCCCTAGAGCTCGTACTAGAATAACACCTTAAGACACAAATCAACCAAAACCCTAATGTCACCTAGATACTCCAATGTCACCTCAAGTATCCGTGGGTATGATTATACGATATGCATCACACAATCTCAGATTCATCTATTCAACCAACACAAAGGACCTCAAAGAGTTCCCCAAAGTTTCTACCGGAGAATCACGATGAAAACGTGTGCCAACCCCTATGCATAGGTTCATGGGCGGAACCCGCAAGTTGGTCACCAAAACATACATCAAGTGAATCACGTGATATCCCATTGTCACCACAGATATCCACGACAAGACATACATCAAGTGTTCTCAAATCTTTAAAGACTCAATCCGATAAGATAACTTCAAAGGGGAAACTCAATTCATTACAAGAGGGGGGAAGAAACATCATAGGATCCAACTATAATAGCAAAGCCCGCGATACATCAAGATCGTGCCAAATCAAGAACGCGAGGGAGAGAGATCAAACACATAGCTACTGGTACATATCCTCAGCCCCGAGGGAGAACTACTCCCTCCTCGTCATGGAGAGCACCAGGATGATGAAGATGGCCACCGGAGAAGGATTGCCCCCTCCGGCAGGGTGCCGGAACGGGTCTAGATTGCTTTTTGGTGGCTACGGAGGCTTCTGGCGGCGGAACTCCCGATCTATGTTGCGTTCTGGAAGTTTTAGGGTATATGGAGATATATAGACGTAGGAGGTACGTCAGGGGAGCCACGAGGGCCCCACGAGGCAGGGGGCGCGCCCTACGGGGGTGGGCGCGCCCCCCACCCTCGTGGGCAGCTCTCGTATCTTCTGACGTGGGGTCCAAGTCCATCAGGTGTGTTTCCTTCCAAAAATAACTTCTCCAGTTGATTTTGTTCTGTTTCGACTCTGTCTGATATTCCTTTTCTTCAAAACACTGAAATAGGCATAAAACAACAAATCTGGGTTGGGCCTCCGGTTAATAGGTTAGTGCCAAAAGTAATATAAAAGTGGATAATAAAGCCCAATATTGCCCAAAATAGTAGATAATATAGCATGGAGCAATCAAAAATTATAGATACGTTGGAGACGTATCAGGGGGGTAGAGTTTGAAAATTACCCTATAGTCCCAGTTTGTGTCTCCAACCGGGACTATAGGTCAGACCCCTTTAGTCCCGGTTCATGGCACGAACCGGTACTAAAGGTTAGCCCTTTAGTACCGGTTTGTGCCACGAACCGGTACTAAAGGTGATCATGGGGCCTCGGCCTGACGCTAGCCTGCCACCACCCCTTTAGCACCGGTTCGTGGCACAAAACGGTACTAAAGGTTCAACACGAACCGACATTAATGCATAGCCGTTCGAACCGGCACTAATGGTGCCATTAGTACCGGGCCAAAATCGAACCGGGACAAATGTGTCTCACATTAGGTCCTTTTTCTACTAGTGATCTGGACCAGGAATTGCTAGCTCACTAATTAAAGGAGGAGGAAATCCATAGAGAGCTTGAAAAGGGGACATTTTCAAAGCAGTGTGATATGTGGAATTGTACCAGTACTCTTCTAGGGGCACCCAAAACATCCATTTCTTTGGTTCATTTGTAGTCATGCACCTCAGATATGTTTCTAAACACTGGTTTACTCTTTCTGTCTGCCCATCAGTTTGTGGGTGATAGGCTGTGCTATACCTCAGCTCCACTTTTCAAAGCCTGGAAGATATCTCTCCCTAGTTTACTTGTGAATATTTTGTCTATGTCTGAGATGATCAACTTAGGAGGCCCATGCAATCTAATGATCTGGTCCACAAATGCCTGAGCAACAGTTAAGACAGAATAGGGGTGTGCCAGTGGAATGAAATGAGCATATTTAGTAAACCTATCCACAACCACCATTATGACCTCCTTTCCCTGGGAATTGGGCAAACCCTCAATGAAATCCATTGTGACATGCTGCTAGGCCATATCAGCCACAGGTAGGGGATCCAAGAGACCAGGTTGCAAGCATTGTTCATGCTTTGCTCTCTGACAGATAGGGCATGCAGAAGTGAACTTTTCTACCTCTTTCTTGAGACCAGGCCAATGAAAAATATGCATCTCATATCATGTCATCATGTGCATTGCATTTGCATACGTGTTCATCTCATGCATTCGAGCATTTTCCCCGTTGTCCGTCTTGCATTCCGGCGCTTCGTTCTCCTCCGGTGGTCATTTCTACCTTTATTTCGTGTGTGGGGATTAAACATTTCCGGATTGTACCGAGACTTGCCAAGCGGCCTTGGTTTACTACCGGTAGACCGCCTGTCAAGTTTCGTACCATTTGGACTTCGTTTGATACTCCAACGGTTAACCGAGGGACCGAAAAGGCCTCGTGTGTGTTGCAGCCCAACACCCCTCCAATTTGGACCAAAACCCACCTAAACCCTCTCCATCATCTAGAGCATTCGATCACGATCGCGTGGCCGAAAACCGCACCTCATTTGGACTCTCCTAGCTCCTTCTACCTATAAAAAGGCACCCCCTCCCGAAATTCCAGATCAAATCCACCCTAACCTAGTCTCCTCCCAACTCTCGCCGACGGACACGTCCGATTCGGGCTGGACCTGTCCGCCACCGCCCACCGCCGCCACGTGTCAGCCGCCGATTCGCCGAGCCGCACGCCCACTTCCCTGCCGGCCCGCTTGGCCCAGCCGGGGCCCCCGCGGCCCGAAGCCGCGCCGCCGCACCGCGTCCGACCCCGCCGCCGCGTTTGCCCCGCCGCCGCCGCCGCCTCCTTCCGCCGCGGCGACCGGAGCCGCCGCGCGCCCCTCGACGCCGGCCGGCGGAGCCGCGCCTCGCCGCCCGGAGCCGCGCCCCGCCGCCTTCCCTCGCCGCCTTGCCGCCCCGCGGCCGGGTCCGCCGCCCCGCCGCCCGGCCTCCTCTCCTCGCCGGCAAGCCACCGACCTGCCTCCCCGACGAGCTCGCCGGACTTGCCTCGGTCGGCGTGCGCCAGATCCAGATCCGAGCTAACCCTAGGCTGACTTTGTTTTTTTCCCTAAGTCCTCAAATCTCAGATCCATGTGCTCCTGTTCATCATGCTGTAACTCCTCATCCGTAACTCCGTTTTTGGCATATAGCATATCAAAATGTTCATCTCAGAGAGTACATCATTCCATTCCATTGCATCATTTTCATTTGAGTTCATCTTGATGCCTGAAATGCTGTTAGAAGAGTGCTACTTGAGATAATTGTCAGATCTGCTACTCCATTTAGGTTTTTGTCATTTTTGCCATGATTATTGTGTGCATGATATGCCCTGATGCTCTACATATGTTTTGTTAAGGGTTTTGTCATCTTTTCGGAGGTGCAACCCATGTATTTTTGTGATGTGTGTGGTGACTAGCACAAGCTTGGAAAGTGAGGCACTTGGTATTTCTGATTTCAGGGACTTAGCATTTCCACTAAGTCCTTGAGCTGTTTATCTCATGTTGCCATATGTTCATGTTGTTTCCTAGTGATCCGTGCCTCTTTTTAGGATGATCAGTAAAGATGTTTTATTAATCTTGTAGTGCTCTATCCATCCATGTCTTTGTTTGCAATTATGGAGCAACCTAGCTTGAGTCAATCGAGCTCTACTTTTGCTACTTTGTGAATCTGGGCAGATTGTCAGCTTGTTTGCAATTTTGCCGGTGATGTTGTAGTTGATCCGTGCATGATATGCTATTGTTCTTGCCATGTCTAGCTTGCATTTTGTGTATTCTTGATAGATGTATGCTTAGCTTATCTTGACTTGCACCGTAGTGAGTGCATCGAGCTCGTAAACATGCCTACTTGAGATATGTTTCAGCATGTGCCAGTTTCAGTCTGAAAACTGACGATGTTTTTGCTATGTTCACATGCTTGTTAGTATATTTTCTGATCCCTTTTGGCTCAAGGTCACTAAGAGACTTTTGTTAAGATTTTTGAGTAGCTCAATGCCATGTTTTACTTTGCCATGTCCAGGTCCTGTAGCATGTAGTTTTGTTGTTCCAAAGTGGGCTACCTGATCTGAAATTTCAGACAAGTGTTAATTTCACTAAGTCTGAAATCTGTTTACCATATGCATTTTTGCCATGCTTGTTTGAACCTGTTAATGGATGAATTGGCCGTAGCTCAGTGCTAGAGTTTTGTTAAGCATCTTGAATGCATCCCTGCCATGTATTTTGTTATCATGTTTGGGTGCTGTAACATGTTCATCTCATTGCATTTAGATGGCTACTTGCTGTAAACCGCAGAACGTGGCCATATTTGAATCGCTTGCCATTTCCAAACCGTAACTCCGATTCCGGTGTTCTTTATATCATTTTCAAGCGATTTCACCTCATATTTCCAGTGGCACACTTGGATTCCCAAGTTTAGGCCAGGTTCATGCATCCCTTGTCAAATCTTGCATATGCATCCCGCATAACATATCATCATTGCATCATATTGTTTGATCCTTGCACGTGGTTGATTGTGTCCTTGTTGCTTGTTTGTCTTGTTTGGGTAGAGCCGGGAGACGAGTTCGCTAACGAGGAGCCCGTTGAGTTTGCTTTCGAGGATCCAGTCAACTCTGACAACTTTGCAGGCAAGATGATCATACCCTCGAAATCACTACTATCTTTGCTATGCTAGTTTGCTCGCTCTTTTGCTATGCCAATGCTACGATGCCTACCACTTGCTTTCAAGCCTCCCAAATTTCCATGTTAAACCTCTAACCCACCTTGTCCTAGGAAACCGTTGATTGGCTATGTTACCGCTTTGCTGAGCCCCTCTTATAGCGTTGCTAGTTGCAGGTGAAGATTGAAGGCCGTTCCTTGTTGGAACATTTATTTACTTGTTGGGATATCATTATATTGCCATGTTATCTTAATGCATCTATATACTTGGTAAAGGGTGGAAGGCTCGGCCTCTCGCCTAGTGTTTTGTTCCACTCTTGCCGCCCTAGTTTCCGTCATATCGGTGTTATGTTCCCGGATTTTGCGTTCCTTACGCGGTTGGGTTATAATGGGAGCCCCTTGATAGTTCGCCTTGATTAAAGCTTTTCCAGCAATGCCCAACCTTGGTTTTACCATTTTCCACCTAGCCTCTTTTCCCCTTGGGTTTCCGGAGCCCGAGGGTCATCTTATTTTAAATCCCCCGGGCCAGTGCTCCTCTGAGTGTTGGTCCACCTGTCAGCTACCGGTGGCCACCAGGGGCAACTCTGGGCTGGCCTACCCGTACCTAGGACAATCTGAGTGTGCCCTGAGAAAGAGATATGTGCAGCTCCTATCGGGATTTGTCAGCACATTCGGGCGGTGTTGCTGGTCTTGTTTTAACCTGTCGAAGTGTCTTGAAGAACCGAGATACCGAGTCTGATCAGAACGTCTTGGGAGGAGGTCTATTCCTTCGTTGACCGTGAGAGCTTGTCATGGGCTAAGTTGGGACTCCCCTGCAGGGATTTGAACTTTCGAAAGTCGTGCCCGCGGTTATGGGCAAATGGGAATTTGTTAATGTCCGGTTGTAGATAACTTGAAGCTTAACTTAATTAAAATGAACCAACTGAGTGTGTTGCCGTGATGGCCTCTTCTCGGCGGAGTCCGGGAAGTGGACACGGTGTTGGAGTAATGTTTGCGCATGTTGCTCTCTAGTTTCTCGCTCGCGCTTTGCCTCCTCTTCTCGCTCTCTTTTGCGAACAGGATAGCCACCATATATGCTAGTCGCTTGCTGCAGCTCCACATATACTTACCTTACCTATAAGCTTAAATAGTCTTGATCGCGAGGGTGCGAGATTGCTGAGTCCCTGTGGCTCACAGATTACTATTACACCAGATGCAGGGCCTGATGATTCCACTCCAGGTAACGCGCTCGAGCTCAAGTGGGAGTTCGACAAGGACTCTCAACGTTACTATGTTTCCTTTCCTGATGATCAATAGTGGTGCCCAGTTGGGGGTGATCGGGACCGTGTCGCATGTTGGGTTATCTTCTATTTTGGCGCCGTAGTCGGGCCATGAGTGTTTAGATGATGTAATGTTATTTATGTACTTGATTGACGTGGCGAGTGTAAGCCAACTATGTTATCTCCCCTTTATTATTTATGTTACATGGGATGTTGTGAAGATTGCCTTACTTGCAACATATGCCTTCAATGCGATTATGCCTCTAAGTCGTGACTCGACACGTGGGAGATATAGTCGCATCAAGGGTGTTACAAGTTGGTATCAGAGCCTTCCCTGACCTTAGGAGCCCCATTGCTTGATCGTTTTTAGCAGCCGAGTTGTGTCTAGAAAAATGTTTTGAGTCCTTTAGGAATTATATATTGGAGAGTTAGGAATTCTTTTTTACTTCCCAGTCTCCTCATCGCTCTGGTAAGGCATCCTGACGTAGAGTTTTGACTCTTCTCTTCTCAAATTTCACTAAATTTTTTTTAGGATCACGCGGGTATCTTGGAATCGTTCCGATGGTTTTATGATGAGAACATTGTCTTGGTGCCTCATGTCAGGGGTTTTGTGGAAGTTTCCCAGGGAGTTGAGCTCTGAGGTGTTGTCATCATAATCTTATCGTTGCAGTTCTGGAATACCTTAGTTTAGTACGCCGGCATCGAAAATCTCTCTTGTGCAGTTCGTTGGTGAGATAACCTCGACGCCACCCAGTACTGGGGCTGGAGTTCGGGAGTATTGCCATAACTTGTATAACAGATGCTTTTCGAAGGTTGAGGTAGATGGTTTCCGAAGTTTTTCTTGGTTAAGTGTTGAAGGATGGATACAGCTGGATGTAGGATTTGTTAGATTTGGGTGAGATATTATGCTTCCCCTGTATCCCCAACACCTGATTGCATAACCGGAAAGGTTCGGGAGTTTCATAGGTGGGAATTCTTGTAGCTCTAGTTCTTCTTCCACGGATATTGGTTTGAGATTGGGATTTCTTACCGATTATTCGTTCTTGATCCGTACCTTGTGGATTTATTTCTCTACCTTAATTCTAAGTGGCTTCTCAATTTATGGATATGTGACCATTTCAAGAGGAGTGCATTCGTTCATTTTGTTCGGATGTGAAGACTATATGTTGCAATTTTCATTCCGTTGGATTCAACTTCAATATTTGTCTATCAATGTGCTAATGGATGTCAACCTCTTCAAGATGGCTCCTCCAACGCGCACGACTCTGAATCCTGATGCGCCACCACCTCCACCTCCTCCGGAGGCATGGCAAGCTGTGATGGCCGCAACCAATGCAAACACACAGTTGATCATGCAAATTCTTCAAGAGTGCAATCAAGGCAACCAAGGGAATCAAGGCAACAATCAGAATCATTTTGCTACACTCAACCAGTTCCTTGCTAACGGGCCAAAGACTTTCAGCAATTGTGTTGAGGCAACCGATGCTGACGATTGGCTTGTGGATTTGTGCAAGCATTTTGAGTGCAGCAATGTCAAGCCTGAGGACTTTGTCAAGTTTGCTTCCTTCCAAGTCAAAGATCAAGCTGCAGAATGGTTCCAGCAGTACAAGGATTCCAGAGGTGGACGTGTTATCACTTGGGATGAATTCCGTCAAGATTTCCGAGCTCACATATCCCTCAGAGTGTGGTTGAAAGCAAGCGTGAGGAATTCCGCAACCTGAAGCAAGGCTCTTTGTCTGTCTATGACTACAACAAGTTGTTCCAGAAGCTCGCCCGCTTTGCCAAGCAGGACGTCCCTGATGAGAAGAGCATGATATACCATTTCAGGGGTGGTCTCAGAGAAGAAATTCAGCTAGCTCTTGTTCTCTTTGAGCCCTTGAGATACGATGAGTTCTACAACATGGCATTGAAGCAAGAGGCTGCTCAGTTGAGGTGTGATGCTTCCAAGAAGCGAGTCAGAGATGTTACTCCTTCTTCCTCTACTCAAGTGGCCAAGCAGCAGAAGTTTTGGCTTCCTCCTCCTCCGTTCCGTCAGCCGTATCAGAAGAGCAAAGGTGGCAGTGGATCTTCCCACCCAACCAACCCTGGCTTTTAGAACAAGATTTCGTCTCAAGCTCCAAGATCGAGTGCTCCGTATCACCGTCCGCTTTCAGAGGTCACGTGCAACAAGTGCCAACAGAAGGGTCACTATGCCAACAAGTGTTTCAACCAGAGGTGTCTTCCTCCTCCTCCTCCTATCAGATCGGCAAGTACAGCTGTGGTCAAGCATAACCCCAAGCATGCCAAGGTCAACTTGATGAATGCAGCGCATGTAGAGGATTCGTCAGATGTCATCATGGGTAACCTTCCTTTTAATGATATTCCAGCTAAAGTTCTTTTTGGCACTTGTGCATCGCATTGTTTCATCTCGAGACCGTTTACATCTAGGCATGAATTTGTTTCGCAAGTTTTGCCTAATCCATTAGCAGTTGTCTCTCCCGGTAAGTGCATGCATGCTAACTCCATCGTTCCGGATGTTACTATCACCTTGGGTGACTACAAGTTTCTGGCTTCTCCAACGGTTCTTGGTGACTCGGATATTGATCTTATTCTCGGAATGGATTGGCTTTCTAAGCACAAGGCACATCTTGATTGTGCAGCCAGGCAGATTCAATTGACTCATTCGTCTGAGGATGTAATTGTCTTTGCCGCTCGTGATGATACCATCCGTCTGTTTTCTCTTAATGAGAAGGGTGAACTCGATGCCATCTCTCAAATTCTAGTCATTTGTGAATATCAAGACGTCTTTCCGAAAGAGCTTCCAGGAATGCCTCCGCACCGGCCAGTTGAATTCGTTATTGATCTTGAGCCTGGTACGGAACCTGTGTGCAAGCGTCCTTACAAGCTCGGACCTGAAGAGTTGAAGGAACTGAAGAAGCAACTCGATATTCAAGAGAGAATGGGTCTCATCCGGCCTAGTTCTTCTCCGTGGGGTTGTGGTGTTCTTTTTGTGAAGAAGAAGGATGGAACGGACCGACTTTGTGTTGATTACCGTCCATTGAACAAGAAGACCATCAAGAACAAATACCCACTTCCCAACATCAACGAGCTGTTCAAACAACTCAAAGGTGCCCAAGTATTCTCCAAGCTTGATCTCCGTATGGGTTATCATCAGATTCGAATCCGTGAGCAAGATATTCCCAAGACGGCTTTCAGGACAAGCTATGGTTCATACGAATACACTGTCATGTCTTTTGGCCTCGTCAACGCTCCTCCGACTTTCTCTCGCATGATGAACTTCATCTTCAACACCTACACCAATGACTTCGTTTTGGTTTATCTCTACGACATTCTGGTTTTCTCGAAGAACAAGGAAGATCATGCCAAGCACTTGCGTTTGGTGCTCGATAAGCTCAGGGAACACCAGTTCTACGCCAAGTTCTCCAAGTGTGAATTTTGGCTCGATGAGGTTCTCTATCTTGGTCATATCATCTCTGCCAAGGGCATTGCCGTGAATCCTGAGAAGGTGTCTGCAATTGTGAATTGGGAACCTCCTCAGAACGTGAAGCAACTCCGTAGCTTCCTCGGTCTCGCAAGCTATTGCCGAAGATTCGTTGAAAACTTTTCTAAGATCGCGAAGCCTCTCTCAAATCTTCTCCAGAAGCATGTCAAGTACGTTTGGTCTCCGGAGTGTGACATTGCTTTCAACACTTTGAAAGAGAAATTGATCACTGCTCCAGTTCTGACTCCGCCTGATGAATCCAAACCATACAAGGTCTTTTGTGATGCCTCTCTCCAAGGTCTCGGTGCAGTGTTGATGCAAGAGAAGAAAGTTGTTGCTTATACCTCTCGCCAGTTGAAGCCTAATGAGAAGAACTACCCCACTCATGATCTCGAGTTGGCGGCAGTTGTGCACACTCTTTTGACTTGGAGACATCTTCTATTGGGAAGAAAAGTGGACATTTTCACTGACCACAAGAGTCTCATGTACATTTTCACTCAGCCTAATCTCAACCTCAGGCAAACTTGATGGGTCGAAATGATTCAAGAGTATAATCCGAGTATCGAGTATACTCCAGGCAAGGCCAATGTGATTGCTGACGCTTTGAGCAGGAAAGCTTATTGCAACAGTCTGATTCTTAAGCCTTATCAACCCGAGCTTTGTGAAGCTTTCCGCAAACTTAATCTGCAAGTTGTTCCTCAAGGTTTCCTCGCCAACCTTCAAGTCTCTCCTACCTTGGAAGACCAGATTCGCCAAGCCCAGCTTCTTGATGCTATGGTGAAAAAGGTGAAGATTGGGATTGCCAAGAGTCAACCCAAGTACAAGTGCTACCGCCTTGATGACATGGAGACTCTCTTCTTCGAGGATCGTATTGTTGTACCCAAAGGTGAACTTCGTAAAATGATCATGAACGAGGCTCACAATTCTCTTCTCTCTATCCACCCTGTGAGTACGAAGATGTATCAGGACCTTAAGTAGGCTTATTGGTGGACTCGAATGAAGCGCGAGATTGCTCAATTCGTGAATGAATGTGATGTCTGCAGAAGAGTGAAGGCAGAACACCAAAGGCCAGCTGGTCTCCTCCAACCTCTTGCCATTCCAGAATGGAAGTTTGACCACATTGAAATGGACTTCGTGACTGGGTTTCCAAAGTCCAAGCGTGGCAATGATGCTATATTCGTTGTAATCGACAAACTCACTAAAGTGGCTCACTTTCTGCCTATCAAAGAGTCGATCACTGCAACTCAATTGACAGAACTCTATACCTCTCGGATTGTCTCTCTGCACAGTATTCCACAAGTGATCTCTTCAGACCGTGGCAGCATCTTTACCTCAAAGTTTTGGGATTCTTTTCAGAAGGCCATGTGCACCAACATCCGCTTCAGCACAGCTTTCCATCCTTAAACTAGCGGACAAGTCGAGCGTGTCAACCAGATTCTTGAAGATATGCTCAGGACTTGTGTGATCTCCTTCGGCATGAAGTGGGAGGATTGTCTTCCTTATGCTGAATTCTCCTACAACAACAGTTTTCAAGCAAGTTCGGGCAAGGCCCCATTTGAAATTCTGTATGGCAGGAAGTGCCGTACCCCTCTCAACTGGTCTGAAACCGGTGAATGTCAGCTTTTGGGTAATGACTTAATCACAGAGGCAGAGGAAATGTGCAAAGTCATTCGTGATAACCTCAAAGCAGCCCAATCCCGCCAGAAGAGCTACTATGACAGTAAGCACCGTGATTTGGCTTTTGAGATCGGAGATCATGTTTACCTCCGCGTCTCTCCTATGAAAGGTACTCGCCGTTTCGGTATCAAAGGGAAGCTTGCCCCCAGATACGTGGGACCTTTCAAGATTGTCAGCAAGAGAGGCGACCTCGCCTATCAACTTGAGCTTCCTTCAAACTTTGCAAATGTTCATGACGTGTTCCATGTCTCTCAGCTCCGAAAGTGCTTCAAGACTCCTGATCGCACCGTCAACTTCGAGGACATTGAGCTCCAAGAAGATCTCTCTTATCGTGAGCACCCAATTGCTATTCTTGAAGAGACTAAACGCAAGACTCGCAACAAGTCAATCAAATTTCTCAAAGTCAAGTGGTCACACCATTCCGACCGTGAAGCTACCTGGGAACGCGAGGATCACCTCCGTTCTGAGTACCCGGCGTTCTTTCAGTCCTAGATCTCGGGATGAGATCCTTTCGTAGTGGTGGAGTGTTGTAACACCCCAGATGTAACTTTCCCAATTTGTACTCCAACTCTTGCCGTTTCCGGCGTTAAGTTATTTTATTTTCTCGGGTTCGGGTCTTTGTCTCCGTGTGTTGTTATCGTTGTCATGCATCTCATATCATGTCATCATGTGCATTGCATTTGCATACATGTTCATCTCATGCATTCGAGCATTTTCCCGTTGTCCGTCTTGCATTCCGGCGCTTCGTTCTCCTCCGGTGATCATTTCTATCTTTATTTCGTGTGTGGGGATTAAACATTTCCGGATTGGACCGAGACTTGCCAAGCGGCCTTGGTGTACTACCGGTAGACCGCCTATCAAGTTTCGTACCATTTGGACTTCGTTTGATACTCCAACGGTTAACCGAGGGACCGAAAAGGCCTCGTGTGTGTTGCAGCCCAACACCCCTCCAATTTGGACCAAAACCCACCTAAACCTTCTCCATCATCTAGAGCGTTCGATCACGATCGCGTGGCCGAAAACCGCACCTCATTTGGACTCTCCTAGCTCCTTCTACCTATAAAAAGGCACCCCCTCCCGAAATTCCGGATCAAATCCACCCTAACCTAGTCTCCTCCCACCTCTCGCCGACGGACACGTTCGATTCGGGCTGGACCTGTCCGCCACCGCCCGCCGCCGCCACGTGTCAGCCGCCGATTCGCCGAGACGCGCGCCCACTTCCCTGCCGGCCCGCTCGGCCTAGCCGGGGCCCCCGCGGCCCGAAGCCGCGCCGCCGCACCGCGTCCGACCCCGCCGCCGCGTTCGCCCCGCCGCCGCCGCCTCCTTCCGCCCCGGCGACCGGAGCCGCCGCGCCCCGCTCGACGCCGGCCGGCGGAGCCGCACCTCGCCGCCCGGAGCCGCGCCCCGCCGCCTTCCCTCGCCGCCTCGCTGCCCCGCGGCCGGGTCCGCCGCCCCGCCGCCCGGCCTCCTCTCCTCGTCAGCAAGCCACCGACCTGCCTCCCCGACGAGCTCGCCGGACTTGCCTCGGTCGGCGTGCGCCAGATCCAAATCCGAGCTAACCCTAGGCTGACTTTGTTTTTTCCCTAAGTCCTCAAATCTCAGATCCATGTGCTCCTGTTCATCATGCTGTAACTCCTCATCCGTAACTCTGTTTTTGGCATATAACATATCAAAATGTTCATCTCAGAGAGTACATCATTTCATTCCATTGCATCATTTTCATTTGAGTTCATCTTGATGCCCGAAATGCTGTTATAAGAGTGCTACTTGAGATAATTGTCAGATCTGCTACTCCATTTAGGTTTTTGTCATTTTTGCCATGATTATTGTGTGCATGATATGCCCTGATGCTCTACATATGTTTTGTTAAGGGTTTTGTCATCTTTTCGGAGGTGCAACCCATGTATTTTTGTGATGTGTGTGGTGACTAGCACAAGCTTGGAAATTGAGGCACTTGGTATTTCTGATTTCAGGGACTTAGCATTTCCACTATGTCCTTGAGCTGTTTATCTCATGTTGCCATATGTTCATGTTGTTTCCTAGTGATCCGTGCCTCTTTTGAGGATGATCAGTAAAGATGTTTTATTAATCTTGTAGTGCTCTATCCATCCATGTCTTTGTTTGCAATTATGGAGCACCCTAGCTTGAGTCAATCGAGCTCTACTTTTGCTACTTTGTGAATCTGGGCAGATTGTCAGCTTGTTTGCAATTTTGCCGGTGATGTTGTAGTTGATCCGTGCATGATATGCTATTGTTCTTGCCATGTCTAGCTTGAATTTTGTGTATTCTTGATAGATGTATGCTTAGCTTATCATGACTTGCACCGTAGTGAGTGCATCGAGCTCGTAAACATGCCTACTTGAGATATGTTTCAGCATGTGCCAGTTTCAGTCTGAAAACTGACGATGTTTTTGCTATGTTCACATGCTTGTTAGTATATTTTCTGATCCCTTTTGGCTCAAGGTCACTAAGGGACTTTTGTTAAGATTTTTGAGTAGCTCAATGCCATGTTTTACTTTGCCATGTTCAGGTCCTGTAGCATGTAGTTTTGTTGCTCCAAAGTGGCCTACCTGATCTGAAATTTCAAACAAGTGTTAATTTCACTAAGTCTGAAATCTGTTTACCATATGCATTTTTGCCATGCTTGTTTGAACCTGTTAATGGATGAATTGGTCGTAGCTTAGTGCTAGACTTTTGTTAAACATCTTGAATGCATCCCTGCCATGTATTTTGTTATCATGTTTGGGTGCTGTAACATGTTCATCTCATTGCATTTAGATGGCTACTTGTTGTAAATCGCAGAACGTGGCCATATTTGAATCGCTTGCCATTTCCAAACCGTAACTCCGATTCCGGTGTTCTTTATATCATTTTCAAGCGATTTCACCTCATCTTTCCAGTGGCACACTTGAATTCCCAAGTTGAGGCCAGGTTCATGCAT
>NC_053026.1:590341673-590351508 GCF_003073215.2 Triticum urartu
GTTGATGGGTAACCACAACCTTGTTGCTTCCGCGATTTTGGATTTGAGGTAATAGTATTTAAGTTACTTTATACATGTGATTTACCTCTGTTATAAATCCTTCGAGTACTGTGTGTGTCAGCATACTGATCCAGGGATGACACATAAGCACAGAGACTTGATCCATTCGGGTCGGGTCGCTACATCTGACCTTCCGCTATGACATGACCAGTCCACTAATAAGTCAGGTATCTCTGAAAAGTAAGACCGTCCTCTTCCCTTCGTCAATAGAAGAACTCCAACCATGCTTTCTTGAAATAGCAGTTATTGTCTTCCTGGTCAGCTTTCGACGAGTGACTCTTGGTTGCGGGGCCAGGGGGGACCTACTATCTACTTAACCGCTAGGCAAAGAGGGAGGAGCCAGGAAGCGGGCGTTTAGTGAGGAAGAGACAAAAAAGCATTTCGTCGATAAAGATGAGTGCTTTCGATCGGCTTGTTGCACTAAAGCTGCGAGGTTCTTTGATCGAATCAACTCTTTGCGTTTACTTTCATCCCATCCCACTCTCTTTCTTCTTTCGTTTTAAGAAAAAAGAAGGAATTTTAAAATCCTTCTTATCCTTCTATACAATCCAATCATGCAGTCTAGCTCTACTTTACAACGATATATCTAGCTTTTAGTTTTGTTGAACTACGCTTATCTCAGGAAATGAGGATAACTTAACGGAGCCCAAACTCATTTGAAATAGGTTTTCTAGCCTTTGGCTTAAATAAAAGATCCAGCTAACTTGTGAGATAGAGCTGTCTTCCTGGCTGGAATAGGATGGTACCTTATGACTTCAACTGGAAATGGCTTGCATGGATCCAGAAAAAACTCAAACCAACTATTCAACAATTAGTGGG
The DNA here is from genome assembly GCF_003073215.2 of Triticum urartu. Taxonomy (NCBI): domain Eukaryota; kingdom Viridiplantae; phylum Streptophyta; class Magnoliopsida; order Poales; family Poaceae; genus Triticum; species Triticum urartu. The sequence continues at coordinate 590,342,553 of NC_053026.1, forward strand.
ACCTAGAATGAAACTACCATTGTCTTCCCATACTCATCTACATCAACCACCGGCTACAGAGGGAGCTAGCCTGGAAAGAAAAGGAAATGAATGGAGGGTATAAGTATTTCACTGGTAAAATCCCTTCATTAAAGACACACTCAAAAATAGTTTGTTTCAAAGAAAAGGAAATACCACTGAAGAAGATCTTACTTTTTTGGCATTAACTGAAAGCCCAGACACTCTGTTAAAATGAGTCATGATACTAGTAAGCTCTTGGATAGAATTCAGATCACCACCGCTGAAAAAAAAAGATCATCTGCAAAGCACAGATGGTTGAGTCTGAGCCTCAACCAGCCTTTGTGAAAAAACTAGATTGCAGCTGATTTTTATGCTTAAAAGCCCTATATTAGAGTTACGACCGTCCACCAATAGAATAGAGACAGCGAAAGAAAGGGACAATATATTGGAATCTAAAGCCAGGGAGCTTCTAAATAGCCGGGGAATTAGCCTGGATGATGATGAAGACATCTCCCGGGCAGCAGATCTTATTTTATATGGGAAAAGGCGCGATCAAGTCAACTATGCGATCCGGGCCTTAAACCGTGTAACCTCCAAAACCTGGAAGGACTTCCTGGATGAATTAAGAAAGTTGAGTGGGCCGTATAGTTTATATAGATGAAATAGAATATATAAAAAGTTTGATCTATTCTGTTGAAATAGAATACCCTAAAAATGTTTTCTAAACGTGGGCCACCATTTGTATTCCGACAAAATGCTATCACCCAGAAACAGAGATTGAAAGGATAGTAGAGGAGCTGTTGCAAAATGCTGTAATCAGGCCCAGTACAAGCCCCAAAGCAGCTCTGGTGTTGAAGAAAGATGGAACCTGGAGAATGTGTTTCGACTATCGAAAACTAAATGCAGCAACTATGTTTTCCAAATACCCCATTCCTATCATAGAAGACCAGCACTTTTGGATGAGGTGTGAACTAAGATAGATTTGAGGGCTGGTTATCACCAAATAAGAATGAAAGGAAGAGGATATCTACAAAACAGCCTGAAGGACCGGCTTTTTGAATTCAAGGTGATGCCCCGGCAACCTTTCAACAACTCATGAATAGTGTTTTTAAAGAGATATGTTGGAAAGGGGTATTGGTATTTTTCGATGACATTCTAGTGTACAGTTCTACCATGATGGAGCATCTCAAGTTGCTAGAGGAAGTGTTCCGGCAGAACAAACTTTTTGTGGGTGAGCCAAATTTCATAAAGGAAATACATTATTTATGAAATTGGGGTATCTACTGATACAAACAAGGTAGAGGGCATGACAGCTTGGCCAGAACCAGCCAATGTCAGAGAACTCCGAGGGTTGCATGGGTTATTACAGGAGGTTTGTACCGGGGTATGGAGCTATCAGCAGGCTTTTAACTGAGTTGTTAAAGAAAGGTGTGGAGAAGAAGCCAGAAAATCATTTCTCAAGCTCAAAAGTGCTAAGGTATGGTGATGCCTTTGAACGTTGACTGGGAGAGCGGCTCGAAAGAGTTGGGACAGACTAGAAGCTTTGAAGTTTATGTTCTTTAAAAAGGTAATAGCAATCTTGACTTACATCCGGTCAAGATCCCCATGAAGGAATGCTAATTGAACATCGAGCTGATAAAGAGGGAGTACCATACCCAAGATACTCCATTAAAGGAAAGGTATGCTTGTTTGGTTTCTTTGGTCCGAGAACACACACCACAAACTCTCGCAGTCGATGAGGAAACGTTAGTAAAACTACATTTCAGTAATCCGTCTGGCCTTAACCTCTACGCAAGGAGATCTTACATATAGACCCATGATTAGGTAACTACTTCTTCTTTTATTCGGAGTATCCAATGGAAAGTGGGCCTCTATCTACAGGTCATGGATACCTGGGCGCTAGAAAGGTTACCGAACCAGGGTTAAGTGAGGCTGTTCAAACTTCACGGCCTTTACCATCGGATGTATATGAGTAAAATCACACATCAGTATCGCAACCTAGCGTTATCCAGATCTTTCGTTGATCCAGGCGATTTTGGGAAGGACTCTGCATTCTCCCACAAAAGGCCAGGCCTTGAGTTTCTAGCCGACTCATATAAGTCAGGGTATCAATTTTTTTAGGTGAATTATCTTTCTCTCTGATGTTCTCCGTGGTCTCAAAGGATGATCAGTCGGATAGCGACATTGGTAAATAAAAAGAAGAAGTTTACAGGCCGGGTGCATACTTTAGTGCCACTAATTAGCGACTTTTTTTGCCCTTTACCTACACCATGTAGACCGAAGGATTACACAGAATCCCATTGGCGAGTTTCAGACAGCTAGGTTATTCAAGAAACTTGGAATACCAACTCCAATGCTTGGCTTGCTGAATCAGCATATGGATTACTTCATTGAATTTCTCGGCCCAAGCTCTTGTGATTGGTCCACTTGGCAGGTGGAGTGGATCCTTAGCAGGTTCATGTGTTCCTTGTTTACGTAGCTCTTCTGTTGGATCACCTAGCCCCTCCGTTGGATTACGTTGCTCTGCCCTTGGATTACTTGAGTCATTTCTGGGTTTACTTGGCTGCTCCGCAACATGTTGGTTACTTGATCCTTCGCTTTGTTTACTTGGTAGCCCAATACTTATTGGTTGGGAAAATTACCTTCCAAGGAAAATGATCCTCCCACTGGACCGAAATACATCAGTCTGTATCCAAGTTCTTAGCATCGAGCCACTACACCTAACAGATGAAAGATAAAACCTTGAGCAATAATGAGACTGAAAAGGAGGAAGCGAGTTGGCGCATCATCAGGAAACCCACTGCAGGATGATCCTGGAACGGACCATCCGCCATGGGGAAAAAACCTGATGACACTCACAAGCCACTGCCCAACAAAATAAAAAGTCCCGGGATGAAACCGCTAGCAAACTTCTACAACTATGCGAACCGCTACCAGGAGACATAAATCCAGCGGGCATCAAACCCCGGTGAGAAACGGAGAGCAAAAGGACCAAGCACTGATCACACCTAACCAATCTGGATTCCATCTCTGTCTCCTAAGAGAGGTCTTCCTCCAGGAAAAGATCTATCCGCCAGCGCAGCAGCCGCGTGAGCCAACCTCTTCACTCCAGCCTGGAGCTTCACCTTTTCTTCTTCCTTCAGCAAACCTGCCCAATACAACATAAACGAGCAGGCAGTGAAAACAGACTCCAGAGGAGAACGAACAACATGTTTATCAAATGTAACTTTATTGCGGAGAGTCCAAATCCCCCAACATATTGCAGCAATGATCATCATATAAAGATGCTTCCCACCTGGAAAAAACTTATAAAGCCAAGCAAAGCTTTGCCAAAGAGAACGAGGACAGCAGGATGCCCTGGCCGTCATGCCCAGCACCCCCCACACTGAACGAGCAAGCGAGCAGGTAAAGAACAAATGATTCGTCGTTTCAACATTAGTACAGAAGGAGCACATGGGATTTCCAGGCCAATTCCTAATATGCATGTTATCACGAGTAAAAACTGCATTCTGAAACAGCTGCCAAAGGAAAATCTTAATCTTCAGCGGAATGGGTGCTTTCCACACCATCTTATAGTTTGGACCTAATAGGTTCCTTTCCAACCATTCATATAAGGATTTAGTAGTAAACTTCCCTTTACTGCCAAGGGCCCATGAAATCTTATCTGGGGAGTCGTTCAACGATAGTTTTTTAGCTTCCATAACCATCCAAGCCCACTACTCGTCCAACACCCCAACCAATCTAGTCTGAAGCCAAGCTCATAATTGCTTGCAGCCCAGGATGCAACAGTGCATTCCTGTTCCTGGCATATACTAAATAAATCAGGAAAACGATCTTTCAACGCAATATTCTCAACCCAAGGGTCATACCAGACCCTAGTTAGGTCTCCACTTTCAATCTTAATTTTTCTACCAACCATATACGATTCCTTGACCTTCATAATCGCTTTCCAGCAGGGGGAGTCCGAGAAGCAACTCCGAATGTTAGCCACTGTTTTATTCCTGAAATATCTAGCTCTTACTATACGCTGCCATAACCCATCACTCGTTTCTAGTTTCCACCACCATTTAACGAGCAGGGCAATATTTTGTTTATGAAGATCTTTAATCCCTAGCCCCCCAATTTTTTTAGATCGACATACTCTCGTCCACTTAACCATGTGGTACCCATGTTTCTTATTTTTTCTCCTCCAAAAGAAACGTCTGCGATGTTTATCCAACTTCTCAATAAAAGTTTTATTGAAGAGGAACATTGACATAAGGAAAGAAGGAATCCCATCCAAACTGGACCCTAACAAAGTCAGCCTGGCTCCAGAAGATGCCACATAAGCTACCCATGCATCAAGCTTTTTGATCATTTTACCATCAAGAAAATCTAGGTCCACATTCCTGAGCGCAGAGTAAGTAACAGGAACTCTCAGATATTTCATAGGAAGTGTGCCCACTTGGCATCCAAACATGTTAGCATAAACCAAATCAGTATCATTATTCCCCCCCCCCCCCCGATACTAAATATCTCACTCTTCTCAAAATTGATCTTAAGCCCAGACATAAGTTCGAAGAGGTGTAGCAAGAGTTTGATATTAATAGCTTTGTCAACATCATGTTCAAAACATAGCACCGTGTCATCTGCGTATTGCAGGATGCCAACCCCATCCTCAATAAGATCAGCAGCTAACCCTTTAATGAGACCATTCTTTTGAGTTGTAAGCACCATTTTAGTCAGGCAATCAGTTGCAAGATTAAACAGGAAAGGGGAGTGAGGATCCCCCTGTCTCACTCCCTTAGCACTTTGAATGTATGGTCCCATCTCATCATTGATCTTGACACTAACCGTGCCATTTTTTAGGATTTGAGAGACCCACCCGCACCACTTAGAGCTAAACCCATGCTTCCAATGGCAATCAAGCAAAAAGTCCCAATTGACTTTGTCATAGGCTTTCTCGAAATCAAGCTTAAGAACTACTCCCACTTGCTTTTTGATATGGGTATAATGCAAAACCTCATGCAATGATAGGATTCCGTCAACTATGTGCCTACCTTTAATGAAAGCATTCTGTTGAATACTAAACAACTTATGAGCATATTTGCTAGCTCTAATATTCATGGCTTTGGTGAGTAGTTTGCATGGGCAGCGTAGTAGACAAATGGGCCTATACTGCTGGATTCTTTTAGCATCAGTCAACTTAGGCAGCAAAGTTATGATGCCATAGTTAAGTCGTTGCACATCCAACTTGCCTTCATGAAACCACTCAAACAGGCATAGGAGATCATGAGCTACTACATCCCAACAATGTTGATAAAACTCAACAGGGATATCATCTGGACCGGGGGCACGATTAGATTTCATGTCAAATAAAGCTTTTTTGATCTCTTCCAAAGAAAAAGGTCGAGTCAAGTCCTCATTATCATCAGGAGTAATCATCTCTTCCTGAGACCATAACGTTGCATCCATCTGCCAAATATTGCCAGGAGCTAGTCCAAATAAGGCTTTATAATATTCAGTAGCATGAGCGAGTAGGTTTTTGGTCCCTTCAATAATAGTAGACCCACACTCCAGGGAGATCATGGAGTTTTTCCTACGACGACCATTAGCTACTTTATGGAAAAAATCAGTGTTATTGTCTCCTTTCAAAAGCCACCTCTCGTTAGAAAACTGGTGCCAGTAAAGCTCTTCCTCAACATACATCTTATTAAGCTCTACTAAAATCTCCAACTTCCTAGTGTATGCATCCCCGCATAGACCATCAACCTCTTCAAGCTTTTCAAGCTCCTGAAGCTCGAGCTTGATGATACTCTTCCTGATCTTATTGTGCCCAAACAAATTAGACCCCCATCCCTTCAAAAATTTCTTAATCCTCTTCAGCTTAATATTTAAGGAATCAATAGGGTTTATAGTGTATACCGGCCTAGACCAAATCTCAGAACCCAGAGGAAGGAAATCTGGATTGCTGAGCCAAGCATTATCAAACTTAAAGCACCTGTTACCTGGTGTTCTAGAGGAAGCTCTCCCACCATCTAACAACAAAGGGTTGTGGTCTGATAGTTCCTTGACCAGCTTATGAACAGAAGCGAGAGGATATAAATCCTCCCAATCAGGAGACATAAGAACCCTATCCAGTTTTTCCAAAGTTGGATTGTCTTGCTTATTGGACCAAATATAACAACCACCAGTCATATAAATCTCCCTCAACCCAAGCAAGTGTATGACATAATTAAACACCTCCGAGAAGTGGGACATAGATGTTTTTTTTTGTTTTTCTCCCCACTGTGTCGAATGATGTTAAAGTCTCCCCCGACCAGATATGACATGCTAGTACCATGACAGATAGATGACAGTTCAGCAATGAACTCAGGTTTCTGTTCATCATGTGCAGCACCATACACAATCATCAATGCCCAGCTACAGTTTTTGTTCTTATCGAACAAGTTCAACTGTAGGATGAATTTACCATACTTGGTCATGCGTCGATCGACCTGGTCGTCGTGCATGCATGGAATCTTCTCTTCTGTCCACGGGAATGCCATAGCATCGCACTTTCGGCGATGTCGAGGCTCACGGGCCATTTCAACCCTTGGTCCGGTTCCAGCAAGTGAGTCAAGTTGCTCCCCGGTCACGACGCGAACCCGGCCGGTGCACCGCGCGCGTAGGTGTGTGAAGTGAACTGTCGTGTGGCTCCAATGACCCAACCAACTAAATTCTGATGTTCACATTTATTCTTGAATTTATTTTAAAATTTCTGACGATGCGCATTCAGTGGGAGAAGATGTTTTCGCCGACGACGAGATGCCTACGGTGACTTCATAAATTTCAAGATGATTTGCCGGCTCAGTCTTTTAGAGGTGCTCGGAGGTAGGATGTGTGTGTGTGCGTTTATAGAAGTGAGTATATGTGTGTGTATATGAGCACTTGCGTTTATACTATGTTTAAAAAAAAACTATTCACTTCACATGTGTCTCCTGTCCGCTCTCCGGCTAGCTAGACTTATCGCCGAGGAGGTTTACACGTACCAATGGAGATGCGCTACAGCCAAATATTGCCCGGCCGTGTGCCTCGATCGACACAATAGGGACGTGTTTTGTTGTGATTTTGTCTTCATTGCTTGTGCGTCTTAGTTGGGTCTAGTTGAAGAAAAATAGGCAAAAAACCATCGTTTACACAGTTTGGTTGTCTATATATATAGACTGACTACATAAGGAGAGCAATTTTGTCATGGTGTATGGTGTCCTGAATTGGCTGTGTTGATGCAACTACACGGTGTTGGATTGCATACAAAGGATATGATTAAGAATTAACAATCACACATAACACACAGTTGTAGTACAGAACCTTGGTGACTACCTGCTACATTGTCGCTGTAGAGAAAGTTTGTCCGAAGGGACAAATAGGAGGGTGCTGAAGCAGGGGATGGGGGGAGAGAAATACAATGCCATGGCGGTGGCGGTGCATTAGGATGAGGGATATGAGGCCGAAGGAATGACGCCGACGACAGTTTAGTAGGACATGGGCGAGGAGGCCGAGAAGAACGACATCGGGGGTGGAGCCAATGTAGCAGGATGTGGGAGACAAGGCCGGGAGGAACGACCCGGACAACCACTCCAGTGCAGTAGGATGTGGGAGAGGAGACCGAGATGAACCACGGCAGCAACGACAACAGTGCAACAAGACGTGGGAGAGGAGGCTGAGATGAACCACGGCGACGACAATGCCAGTGCAGCTGGGCGTAGGAGAGGAGACTAAGAGAAACGACGCCGGCGATGGCGCCAATGTAACAGGACGTGGGGCAAAGGCATAGATGAATGATTAAGAAGGGTCATTAAACTAGACCACACAAATGCATATGTAGAGTCACAAGAAAGATATGATCTAATCGTTTATGATCATCAAAACAAAAAAACACGCAACACGAAAGGCATCTTGAACTACGAGATGAAACAACTGGTCAAAGAAGATTTCAAACGGTCACAATGGATTTGACAAAATCTGTCCAAAATGAATCCAAACATGAGCACAAAATTGAAATTTATAATGAATGAAACTATGAACCGATCGCCTAAATGGAATCACAACATCGAAGTGCTTCTTTTTGTGTAGATCTTATCTCAAATCGAAGCATTGTTATGTGAATTAGAAGAAACTAATAAGTGAATGAGATTAGAAGTTAAATGAACATACCACCTGTAACCTCAAATACACCCAAATATTAGACGGAACGAGCCTGCATCCCTGGACCCACCCAAGTGCTCCCTTTTGTATCACCCAAGCACGACTCGCTAGAAACTATCGATTCGGTTGTCCCTAGCGGGCCTACTAAAATGTGCTTTAAAATCCATGTGATACAGGCCAAACAATGAACGCGTGGAACCAAAACAGCCTAATTTTATTCCGCACGGTCTGATTAGGCTCCATGCAGTTCACCAAACGTGTCCTAGCTGTCTGAACTCTGAAGTGGTATTCCTGCAACAACAAAAGAAAAAACTCTGAAATGGTATTCCTGCAACAACAAAAGAAAAAACTTTGAAATGCAAACCCTTTGTCCGAGGTGCACACGTCTCGTGTAGATCTGCCGTTCACTGCGGCACACCGGTAAAAGCTTCACCGGATTATTCTTCAAGAAATGTTGGGGGTTCATTAAACCGGACATCATGAGGGTCATTCAAAACTTCGACTCTCTTCACACTGCCAACCTACAGTGGGTGGACTCTGCCAATGTTGTGCTTTTGCCAAAGAAGGATGGTGCAGAGGAGATAGCTGACTACAGGCCTATTAGTCTCATCCATGCTATCGCCAAAATCATCGCCAAGGTCCTCTCCTTGCGGCTTGCTCCTCGCATGGATGGCCTCGTCTCCAATGCTCAGAGTGCCTTCATCAAAAAGAGGAGTATCCACGACATCTTTATGTACGTGCGGAACATGGCTCGTCGGCTCCACAAGTGCAAGACCCCTGCCCTCCTCTT